>NC_136057.1:1631377636-1631756307 GCF_964261635.1 Lissotriton helveticus | reverse complement strand
ATTTTTAGTGGATGGACGCTGTCTTACTGTATGAATGTGACCGCCAATACAACACAAATGTCTTTGAGAATAGTCCATACCACTTGTTCCAGGCTACCCTAGGTGGACCGGTGACCCCCGGGTCCAACATATTAGTGTTCAGTGGTGGGATCAGAGCTTGTACTTGCATCCCTTTAACAGTAGCTCAGTGTACACTACAGACCTACATCTGGAGTTTTCTCCTAGCGGCCTCCCTAATTAACAGTTTTGCTTTTTCAAATTTACTTCTGGTGGTGGGTGGAGGTAGCCCTTACTCAACGCCTTCCTTAAATTCTTCCAAGTGGCTGTCTGATACCCTGGGGCAAAATGAATTTGATCTGGAGGAGGTTAGAGACCTATACTGCGGCCCAACTCAGAGACTTTTGCCAGAGAAAGGGGGTGTTTTTCAAGCGAGGTGCGAAAAAGAGTGAACTTCAAACTAGCTTGAGGGCATGGGAGGAAGCACACTTAGAGGGGAAGATTGAAGAGGAAGAGGGGGAACGGGACACTGTCATCGGAGTGGATGTACTGTACCAAACCGAAGGGGGAACCTACTAACAGGTCCTAGGACACTTTCGAGGGAGGGCAGTAGTGTCTCTGTAAGGAGCTTGACCGAAGCCGAATTAGCTGACCGGAGAGAGAAGAGGCAGTTGAAGTGGGAGCTAGCTAGGTTGGAGAATGAGAGAGAGGAAAAGAGGATGGCTCATGAATTGAGTCTGAAGGAGCTAGACCTCAAAGCTCTGCAAATAGGGACTCCCAGTACTCCTGTTGGTGGCAGCAAATTCAAAGACCTAACCAGAGAACCCAGACCCTATTTGCCCAAGGATGTGGTCGCCAGCTACAGCGCAGGGGATGACATTGCAAAGTGGCTGGCTGCCTATGAGGTCTCCTTAAGAGCCCATGGGATATTGGGAAAACACTGGGGGGTGGCTTGTATAAATACATGCCTCCTGCAGGAAGGGATAAACTTCTGGCCCTAGAGCAGGGAGAGCAGACCCACTACCCCACCATGAAAGTGGCGCTGATAGAAAAGTTTGGGTTGACTCCAGAAAAATACTGACAGAAGTTTAGGAGCAGCCACAAACTGAGCACACAGAATTGGGTGGATTTCCTAGACTATGCAAAGAAGGCCCTGGAGGGGTGGGTGCAAGGCAGCGAGGTGGGGGACAACGAGGGGTTGTATGATCTTATCCTCAAGGAGCACCTACTCGAGAAATGTTTTCCCGAGCTGCGACAACACCTGGTGGACAGCAAGCTGACCAGCCCCGGAAGCTTGCTGAGGAGGCGGACATCTGGGCTAGTACCCGGGTGTCCCTCAAAGGGGACTGGAGGGATTCCCAAAGGAACGGACAGAGCGCTCCCCAGAAGAAAGAGGGAGGAGATAAAAAGAGGGAGTTCTCAAGAGGCCCCCAAAACAGTTTCCAGGGGAAAGGGAACAGGATTCATTCCCAAGGCTAACCCGCCAAGAAACCCTCATCCTGACCATAGTCAGCTGCCAAGGGTTGTCCGCTGCTGTGAGTGTGGTGGGGTTGGGCACTATAAAGGTGATGTCAAGTAGCCCAAAGAGACCACCCCCTCCCACTGGAGGAAAAGCCCCGGGAGTAGCTGTAGTGCTAGCTGGGAGGAGTTGCCCTTAGATAAGGGGGAGTGGCGGGGAGTCACCTTAGTGTCCCTTGGAGATCGGGAGACGGTTCCTAAGATCCAGGTGCCCTCAAATACTACCAAGTATGGGCAGTGGGTCATCATCAATGCCATAGAGGGGAAGCTCTGAGAGACACAGGAGCCAGTATGACTATGGTAAGAAGTCATCTGGTGTCTCCAGAGGCAGGTGATTCCACATGTACTCCACCCTGCCGCGATGGCTGACGGCAGAATGGGTCACTACCCGGTGGCCGAGGTTCCATTTGAGTGGGAAGGGGTTGCAGGTCTACTTCGAGTTGCCGTAAGCCCTGCCCGTGCCAGTTGATTGTCTGTTGGGGAATGATATGGAACACAATGCTTGGAAGGAGGTGGAATACAGGACTCATTCTGAGATGCTGGGTACACCTGACTGGCCTTTGTCAGCACAAGGTCCGTGACTACCCGAAGGGGGAGTTCACCAGGGCTGGAGCCTGAACCAAGGCTCAGCCAGCTGCCAGGAAGGGAAAGATCCGGGGACAGGAGAAGCCTGCCTCGGCATCCACGCCCCGTGAGACGGATGGGCCACCGGTGGTGGTGGGCCAGGAGTCCGCGGAGGAGGATGTTGTCTCCCTGGGGAACCTACCTATCCCTGCCGAGTGCCATGTGGAGGGGGCCTACCAGGGAAGAGTTTTGTAATGGCCAGAAGGAGTGCCCTACCCTTGAGGGACTGCGGCGCCAGGCCGAAGCCCAGGCAGCAGGGAACGTTACTGGGAATTACCACATTTACTGGGAGGATGGACTCCTCTACAGTGAACCTCAGGCACCAGTGCACAGTTCGACACGGGCCTTGGTTGTCCCTCAACGTTACCGAGCCTTTCTTTTAGAACCGGCTCATGAGATACCCTTGGCAGGACAGTTGTGTCAGGACAAGACATTTGCCCGGCTAGTCCCCCACTTTTATTGGCCTCAAATGAGGGTGGCGTCCGACACTTACTGTCGGACTTGTGTGTCTTGCCAAGCCAGTGGGAAAACAGGGGTGAAGCTGAAAGCTCCCCTGGAACCACTTCCTGTCGTTAGCACCCCCTTTGAAAGGGTGGGCATCGACATTGTGGGGCCATTGGATCCACCAACTTCAGATGGTCACAGGTTTATCCTGGTTCTGGTGGATCACGCCACACGGTACCCAGAGGCAATTCCTCTGAGGACCATTACTGCACCTGCAGTGGCTAGGGCCCTGATGGGGATCTTTACCCGAGTGGGTTTCCCCAAGGAAGTTGTGACCGACAGGGGGACCAACTTCATGTCAGTTTACATGCGGGCTATGTGGAAGGAGTGTGGGGTTACCTACCGGTTCACCACTCCCTACCACCCACAGACCAATGGTCTAGTGGAAAGGTTCAACAAAACCTTGAAAGGCATGATCAGAAGTCTGCCTGAGAGCCTGCGGAGGAAATGGTACGTACTCCTACCCTGTCTGTTGTTTTCCTACAGGGAAGTGCCATAGAAGGGAGTGGGCTTCAGCCCCTTCGAACTTCTGTATTGGCACCCTGTACGTGGACCTCTCAGCCTGGTGAAAGACGGATGGGAAAAGACTCCCAGGAAGCTTTCCCAGGATGTGGTGAGCTACATGCTGGCCTTTCGGAGCCAAATGGCTAAGTTGTGGAAGCAAGCTTCTGACAACTTGGAAGCCAGCCAAGCAGTGATGAAGGAGTGGTATGACCACAATGCTCACCCAGTGGAGGTGGAGCCTGGCTAAAAAGTGTGGGTGATGGAACCTGGAGAGCTCAGTGCCCTTCAGGATCGCTGGACAGGCCCCTTTGAGGTGATCGAGAAGAAGGGTAAGGCCACTTATTTAGTGGACCTTAAGACCCTCCGGCAGCCCCTTCGGGTGCTCCATGCCAATCGCCTCAAACCCCACCATGAGAGGCCCGAGGTCATCTTGATGATGGTGACTGATGGAGCAGAGGAAGAGGAAAGCGAGCCTCTCCCTGATCTTTTTTCGTCTCAGAAAAAGGATGGGTCGGTGGAGGGAGTAATTCTCTCGCCATCCCTGACTCCTGAACAGCGGAGGGACTGCCGCCTGGTCCTGGAGCAATATTCCTCGCTGTTCTCCCTTGTCCCGGGAAGGACCCATCTGTGTACCCATGATGTGGACACAGGAGACAGCCCACCTGTGAAGTCTAAGATCTACCGGCTGTCAGACAAGGTGAAGGCCAGCATCCACAGTGAAGTCACTAAGATGCTGGAGCTAGGAGTAATTGAACCTTCAAGTAGCCCCTGGTCCAGTGCGGTGGTTCTGATACCAAAAGCTGCCCCACCGGGCACCACCCCAGAACTAAGGTTCTGTGTGGATTACCGGGGACTGAATTCAGTGACCAAAACTGATGCTCATCCGATCCCTAGGGCGGATGAACTCATTGACCGGCTGGGAGCTGCCCAATACTTGAGTACCTTTGACCTCACCTCAGGGTACTGGCAGATTTCCCTTACAGATGGAGCAAAGGAAAGGTCAGCCTTCTCCATGCCTGAGGGCCACTACCAGTTCTGTGTGACGCCCATTGGCCTCAAGAACGCTCCTGCCACATTTCAGCGGTTGGTGAACGAGGTCCTCTCTGGGATGTAGGCCTTCTCCGCTGCTTATCTGGATGACATTGCCGTCTTCAGCAGCAGTTGGGAGGACCACATGTGTCATCTACAAGCTGTTCTCCAGGCCCTGAAACAGGCTGGCTTGACAATCAAGGCCAGCAAATGTCAGATCGGGCAGGGGTCGGTGGTATACCTAGGCCACTTGGTGGGCAAGGGAACGGTGCAGCCCCTCCAGGCGAAGATTGAGGCTATACTGGCCTGGGAGCCCCCCAAGACCCAAACCGAGGTCCGAGCTTTCCAGGGCCGCACAGGTTACTACCGTCGCTCTGTGAAAGGGTATGGCACAATTGTGGCACCCTTAACTGAACTCACTTCCAAGAAGCAACCCCGACGGATAGTCTGGACGGAGGCTTGCCAGCAAGCCTTTGACAACTTAAAACAAGCAATGTGTACAGCTTCAGTCCTTAGAGCTCCTGATTTTTCTAAGGAATTCATTGCCCAAACAGACGCATCAGAACATGGCATTGGGGCAGTGTTATCGCAACTCAATGAAGAGGGTCTGGATCAACCTGTTGTCTTCCTGTCCAGGAGACTGCTTCCCCGGGAACAGAGGTGCAGTGCAATTGAGCGGGAAGCCTTTGCGGTGGTATGGGCTCTGAAGAAGCTGCGGCCATACCTGTTTGGCTCGCACTTCCTGGTTCAGACTGACGACCAGCCCCTTCGTTGGCTGATGCAAATGAAGGGAGAGAAACCCAAGTTGTTGAGATGGTCTATCTCCCTACAGGGAATGGACTTCCGGGTGGAACATCAGCCTGGAGTGGACCACGCCAATGCAGACGGTCTCTCTAGGTATTTCCGCCTTAGTGATGAGAACTCCCAAGGGGTTTGGTAGCTCTCGCCACTTTCAGCTGGGGGGGACGCGTGTTAGACCTGTCGGCCCTTTGGGTGGTCCCCTCCAATTATTATTTATTTTGGTCCCTTTTTGCCTCCTAACTCTTTTTCCCTTTTTATCCACTGGAATTTTTGGCATTGTCCTAGGGGCTAGGTGCTACCTTGCCCCTCATTTTTTATTAGGTCCTGGCTGCCCCTACAAAATGGTGGCTTGTAACTGTCACAAATTTTTACCTCAGGAACTGATGCCATAGGAGTGCATGGAGAAGTTCTAGTACCTTCTAGCTGGTTCTGGTGGCCAGTAGCCAGTCTATAAAAGGGCCAGAACCAGGGCGGCCATTTTGAGAAGAGTGACCAGAGAGCTGCGGTAGGACCTGGTTCAGTGAGGAGTGAGGCGGTAGCGTGGGGAGGAAGGCACTTAGGGGAGCCAGATTGACCTGTGGGCCGGCGACTTTTTCCTGATTGATGTGACCCCCTATCTACCGACCAAGCCCTACCTGGGAAATTTCCTCTAACTCCCTACAGCATTTATGGGCTCCTGAGTAGCTGTTCCCAAGCGAACTCTGAGAGCTGAAAGTGGCTGGCTTGAGAGAAATCAGAGGCGATCGCCTTTGACAGGACACTGAGGAAATCAGAGATACAAGGATTTATCCTCAGGCAGCCTGCGACGCTGTGTCTAGCGGAGTTGTGAACCTGGCTGAGGCGGGAAGCAGAGTGGTGGTCCCATCGGTGGAGAATCTCACTCACCGTGGGGGAGATCCTGGCGCACTGTGTGGAGGACCTTGTGAAGAGGCTGTCACCCTTTCTGCACCGGAGTTTGCCTGCTGCAAATTCCCTCCGCGGAGGTGGTGAGAGGAGAGCCAGCGGATGCAGTAGAGAAGCAGAGCGGTGGCTGGAGTACTCCGTCGGCAGGCTTGTGGTGAAGGAAGAGGCGGAGAGAAGCAGACGGAGGCCGGCTGTGGGCGGAGTCTGTCGGACGTGAGGAGAGCACGCCACAAGATCCGACTGACGGCTCGTCGAACAGCGGTGAGGAAGCGGCCTCCAGATAGTGAAGCGAGTGAATGAAAAGGGAAGTGGAAGCCTTCCCCCCAGTCCGTAGGTAACGGTGCGGACATCAGACCTGAAGCAGACTGGCAATGATATCAAGACCAAGTAAGCAGGGAAACTAGACGGGCGGGTGGTGAGACTCGTAATCAGTCCTGATCACCTCGAACCTACCGAACTGCACAAGGAAAAGTGCGGGATAAATGCCTGACTGACTCACCCCAACTATTTTCATACCTGAGCAGATCGGCCCTGCGGGGAAAGTCACTGATTGTAGGTAGCTGCCTGCGGAAGGAGTTCAGGGTCATGTAGTGAGCTCAGGAGAGAGGAGGTGTGACAGGAATGTATTAAGGGCACCTATTCCTGTAGTTTGTTTGGGCCTGATAAGCATTACTGAATTACAATCTGTCAAACGAATGGTGTCATAGAACTGACGAACTGTCCGTGAAACCTGACCAAGTATTCTGCTTACTTCTATGTAGATAATCAGCTATCTGAAACCACTTGCACGTATACCAGTGGGGGGGGGGGAAGGGGGTTGCTGAGCAGCTGTAATCCCTAATTAGTATGGATATTGGGTCTCCACGGGTAAGGTATCTGTTGTTGTTGATTTAAAAGTGTTTTATTCTTGCTGATTACCCTCATTTGGAAACTGTGTAACCCTTGAAGGGAGAAATAAGTTGTAGATGCTTTCGCTGATTCTCTCTCAACAAGTAGCAGTAAGAAGTATTGATAAATGTCTTGAAGAGCCTTATGGAACCCAATGAGTGAATGTAGATAAATTTATTGAACTGAAGTTATACACTGCTAGAAGACAAAGAGATATCCAAAAGATTTTTATAAAGCAGTCATATTTTTCTAAACTGGTGTAGTGTCATTTTTAGTGGATGGACGCTGTCTTACTGTATGAATGTGACGCAAATACAACACAAATGTCTTTGAGAATAGTCCTTACTACTTGTGCCAGGCTAACCTAGGTGGACCGGTGACCCCGGGTCCAACAACATACTAGTTTTTTCAATGTTTGATTGATCTCTACTTTGGGGTGACAGCAGGATATCCTGATAAAATATTTGTTTGTCATCAAGAATATCTGCCTCCCTAAAACAATTCTCTTTAGTTTTTCAATTACATCTACTGCGAAAGAACTGACTGTAGAGGAGGGAGTCACATAGTATGAGTCTGGATGGAAACTAGAGTACTGCAGTAAGGAGTTTCTCTCGGTGGGTTTCAGGTATAAAGTAGTGTACAGTCTACTGTTGTACAGTCTCACTAGGACATCTAAAACAGGAATTTCATGCCAGTCGCTGTGTTAAATAAGCAACTCCATCCAATTACGGAATGAATCATAAGAACAGCAGGTATGAGCAGAAGCGTTTATTGCATCCAACTAACTCCAGTACAAACGAAGAATGCCGTAACTGTTACTCCCCCGCGTATATATCCCACAACATACATTTAAACACATACATCACACGCGACAGCCAGCTATGTCGCTGGACCACACACGCGGCCACATTCAAACACATACATCACAATCGGCAGCTTGCTATATCGCTAGACACACACACGCGGCCACATTCAAACACAAATATGCCACGCGAATGTTATTCCAAGTTGACATGCGTGCGTGTGCGCCCATGTCAACTTCAAACAACAACATACCACACACCTCCCTCCTTTTATATATATATATATATATATATATTATGCTCCAAATTCTTCCCAACTTGGAAAAGAAATATCCGCACTCACGGGGCTAATTCCAAGGGTTGTTTATTTTAAAACAACAGACAGACGTGTTCGCGTTTCGGCACCCAGCCTTTCTCTATATATTTTTTTTTAGGTCAAAACAAAATCTCTATATTTAGGTAACTTGTGGACTCTTGAGTTCCTCATCGAACCTGCATAGGTTAAAACACCAGGTTCATTAGAAGAAGAGCATGTGGAAGCAGGAACACACAATTCATTGGGCAATGTATCAAATTTAGATGTATTTATGTCCACATTCGTGACATCTAGAAATACGTTTGAAGAATTATCATCATCAGAATCCTTCTTGCCTCTAAACTTGGATACTCTACTAAAGTTCCAAACACTCCCATCATTCACTCGAACTGCATTTCTGAATACTTCAACCACTTCTACAGGATCAGACCATTTGGATAACCCTTTATGCACAAAGGTGCCCTTCTTCAACCTTACTAAATCTCCTACCTGGACAGAGACATCACTCACACTTTTATTCTTCATCAAATCATTATTCATTTTTATTTTGTATGCATCAACTTTCCTACGAATTTCTTTAAAATCGATCTCAGCAAAATCAGCCCATGTTTTGTCCTTATTCTTCAACCACCATGGTACTAATTTTGTATTCGGCTTACGCCCCCTAAGTAACTCAAAAGGAGACAAAAGAGTCAGAGCATTAGGAGCTGTCCTGTAAGAGAGCAACATAGACTGAAGAGCCTTATACCAACACAAACTACCTTTAACAGCTAATTGAATTGCCTCTTTAACAACCCTATTGAATCTCTCAATCTGACCATTGGACTCTAGATGAAACACTGTGATCCTTCTATGAGTTATACCACATCTTGTTAAATAATTCTCCATTTGTCTGCTAATAAACTGCGGTCCGTTGTCTGTAACAATCTCTTGGGGAATCCCCTCTCTACAAAATATTTCATCCAAAGATTGTATTATGACACCAGATGTAACTTCCTTGACCATCTTAATCTCTGGCCACTTTGAGAAATAATCCATAAATACAATGCCAAATGAATACTGCTGCAGTAATATACTAAACGGACCAATAATGTCAATTCCAAGTTTGTTCCATGGTGAAACAGGTAAGTCCACTGGTTGTGGAATGGATGACAAAGCCTTAGCCAACTTATCACTATTGGTACACAATTTGCAGAGACGTACTTGATGCTCAACATATGAGTCAATCCCATGCCACCAAAAATTATCTTTTAAACGTCTTCTAGTAACTGAAATGCCAAATGTCCCTCATGGGCAAAATCAACAAACGGTTTCCTAAGACCAAAAGGTGGAACAAATTTGTCTCCTCTTAAAATATTTCCATTCTCTATGGCCAACTCATCTTTAACTTTATGGTAACTCATCAAACTCCCTATGAGTTCTTTCTCATCTGGCCATCCATGTAATATAAACTTCTTTATCTCTTTGAGTTCCAGATCTTTGTCCATTTTTTCATTCCATGTCTGCTCTTGCACTACAGATTTCTCCCCAAACTGATATTAAGTACTTCGCCGGAAGAGGTTTGCCGATACTGTCAACAACCAATTATATGCAGGAAAGCATAACCATCCTTAAATGAAATATCCAATTTCTCCAAGTAATTCCTTCTCATGAATGCATTCCCGACCGTCGCCAATGTTAAATAAGCAACTCCATCCAATTACGGAATGAATCAGAAGAACAGCAGGTATGAGCCGAAGCGTTTATTGTATCCAACTAACTCCAGTACAAATGAAGAATGCCGTAACTGTTACTCCCCCGAGTATATATCCCACAACATACATTTAAACACATACATCACACGCGACAGCCAGCTATGTCACTGGACCACACATGCGGCCACATTCAAACACATACATCACACGCGGCAGCTTGCTATATCGCTAGACACGCACACGCGGCCACATTCAAACACAAACATGCCACCCGAATGTTATTCCAAGTTGACATGCGCGCGTGCGCGCTCATGTCAACTTCAAACAACAACATACCACACGCTGGACATGGTGAAGGACAGTCCATTCCAATTTTGATTGAGCTATTGCAGAAATAAATTCAATGTTTCAGGAGTGCCTGGCCAGATCAAATATTTTTTTGGCTATATACATTTTCCCATGTAAAATATATTGTTGAAAGGCCAGAATTATGGAAGACTCTGTTGTCCATGTACAGGCGCAGCAAAATCTGGAGCTGCTTCATCAGAAGTATTTTTAATTTGTAAATAGAAGTAGTCAAATTTAAAAACATTTTTCATCTGTGCCACATTCAGTAAATCCATAATTAAGGTAATAGGAACATGATGCGGAGTAGGTCTGTCATCAAGTATGTTTCATATCAAGGTAAGACCTTAGGCTTGGAAAACATTGCGTTAATTGATTCAATATCTAATGTTGCCAGTAAGCAGTCAGTGGGAGAAAAAGGTAAGTCTTCAATCAAGTTAATACAATCCATGGTGTCACATATGTAACATGTGTTCAATGGAGTGAAGGGTTTGCTGAAAAAGTTTGCATATTTCTCAATATGTTCCAGTGCTGAGCCACATACAGAGATGATAGGTCTACCAGGGGCGGCTCCTCCATTGCTGCTTTCTCGCAGTGCGAGAAGCAGAAACATAAAACAGTAAAACTACCATTTTATGTTTCTGCTTCATGCACTGTGAGAAAGCAGAAGGCTTTGGTTGGGGGTGTATGGGTGGGCGGGTCTGCTGGAGTCCAGGGTATGAGTGGCTTACCCACTCTGAGGGCGCTGACTTTTTGGTTGGCACCAGGACCAACCAAACCAGTCATACACACTCTGCATTTTCTCAATGTAGGCTGCATGCAGCCTACATGGAGAAAATGGCCTTCCCATAGACGCCTGTGTAGTCGGCGTCCCAGCCAGTCACAATGCTGCCATTACAGCATTGTGATTGGCTTATGCCTGCTCTGCCTGCTTCCTAATCCAGGAAAATGTAGGATGATGCGGGACCCGGGAAGGTACGTTTTTTTTATTAACACTCCTGCGCAAACCCCATGTGGCCCCCCCCCACCCATCCGCTCCCCAACCCCCGAGTCATGCCGGCTGTGAATGAGGTCTCCCTGGAGGGGTATTAGTGTTTCTGTGTACCTTAGGTAGGGTAGAGAGGTCCTAAGTCAGGGAATGCTTTACATTTAGAAAAAGGAACTAGTTCTTGCTAAGAAACCCTTTCTCCCTGGCGTCTGGTATGAGACTCCTGATTGCCTCATGAAATTCGTAGGGGTACTTATCTGGTAATTTTATAATAAAAAAAAAATTATTTTGCTGTTAAGGTAGCATATCCCTTATAACAAGTTTCTTCAAACTATATATTTCAACTAGGATGGCACTGACAAAAGGGGAGAAGGTAAATGATGAGCGAAGACCTGACTGTGGCTCTCATTCTCTCCAAAATAAGACATTATTCCCGTTTTCCGAAATGATTGACATGATCTGTTGGAACAAATGAGAATCCTCTGCTGAGTAGGAGAATGGTATTTGATGAAAGCCTATGTGTGGCAAGATGAAAGATGGCGATTTGGTTCAAACCAGTTTCACTTGTGGTGGCCCCCACGTAATATTTCTGACCTGTCCGCCTTTCTCATGGGGTGCTGTACCATTTCTTGCTCTCCCCCTCCCTTCAGAGCCTGAAATGGTAATGTTTATACGTAATTCTATCTTTATATTTCTTTTTTGTTTTTTCAATTATCCATTGTCTTTTCTTTTATCTTTTTTTTTATTTTTTCAGTGCTCCACAGGTCCTTTATATACTTATTTTAATTGCTCTTTGTATTGCATGAATCTCAGGAGTGGGTAAGCTTTATTTGATCTCCAGGATCTTAACAGCAACATACAATATATAAGAAAGCAACAATAAATAGTTATACTTACAATTATACATGACTGCCTGGTTAAAACTATATATAAAATGCGAATTACTAGTCAAGTTAGACTCAATTATCTGAGGACAGAGAGTAATCAACCTAAATGGACAATCCTTGTACACATACTCTTAATCAGTACCCGGACTCTCTCTTTTATATTGGTTATCTAGACTACCCTTACAAGTATTCAATAAGAAAAAAACAAGAACTACAACCTGCGTCTTACAACTTTTTAAAAAGGATAACGATCACTGGGCAAGTGCAGAACATGATCTCCAATCCCTAGCATATGTTAGAAGTTTTAGAAAGACATCCTATTCAGAGTGCTATTGTAATTAAGATGGAGCTTAGTGAAGGCAAACACTGACGGCCTATAGTTCGACATTTAAGGTCATTACAGTAATCAAGAAATAGCAATTGAACAATGTACACTTCATTGTTCCTATCACAGGCAAAAAGTGTAACATTAATATATTAAAATATGCACTTGAAGAAAAGTCCCTTCTAAAGGGAGGTTGCCATATTATGAGAACTGGAGCAAAGTTATTCTAAAGTACGTAAATGTTCACAGTCTGTCAAGGCCAGAAATTTGGATAATTGCGAATTGGTAAGAAAACCTCTCAGTAGATAAAAAATGAACAACATGTTGCCACCGCAGGGGATTCCAGATGGCACTCTGCAGAACAAATCATTGATGCATGTAGAATGGTGCTAATCAGTAGCAGAGATCAGTCTAGGGTTAACTATTGAGTCTGTTTAGCCTGGTTCCTTGTAATAAACTTTAATTGGAGGATGCTAGCTTTACGAATTAAAGCAGCAGCTACTAATTTTTGTTTTTTTTTAGAACTGATTATTGTGACCACGTGTGGCAGTTAACTTATTTTCCAGTGATTTTATTAATACCAATGGATTGCTTAAAGATCGTAAACCTAATATTTAGAGCCAAGTTCTCTGGATTCAAGGCAGCAATGATACCCTGCTTGCAGGTCCGGACTCCAAGTTTGTTCCACTTAATGGAGCAAGGTTTCCTATGAAAGATGCAATCCTCTCCAATAACGTGTGATACTGTAACCAACATATTCGTAAATACTAATATTGCATTACATTCTTTACACTGAATCTAGGGGAAGCTGAGGAGGCTGAGAGAGAAGTGACATTCCTAAATAAATACACTCAAGCTAGACGATATGGAGAAGGGGACCGCGTGGGGAGGACTCTAGCCAACTTACTACGTGCGCCTAAGAGAACGGACTATATCATGGAACTGCGAGACGAGGACGGTGGGCTGGTCAGAACACCACCAGATATATTACACACAATGACAAGATATTATGAAACGCCATACACCTCCAAGGTGACGCCAGAGGACCAGGTAATAACTGATTATCTGGATACGATAGCTCTTGCATGGTTCAATGATGGAGCACGACAATATATGGACCTACCAATCACGACAGAGGACATCAGGGCAGTGATAGCGAATTTGCCATCAGGCAAGGCGCCGTGCCCGGACGGCCTCACAGCGGCATTTTATAAGGAATATGCGGACATACTGGTGCCGAGATTGCACAAAGTATACATGGAGGCAATTGAGGTGGGGATCTTGCCGCCGTCGCTCAGAGAAGCAATGATAATAACAGTGCTCAAACCTGATAAAGATCCGACCAATCCAGACTCCTACCGCCCACTTTTGTTAATAAACCTAGATGCTAAGATTTACGCAAAACTTCTGGCTGAAAGACTAAAACCCATGATACCCCAGATTGCACTATCGGACCAATCAGGATTTGTGACAGGCAGATCCACTTCTCATAATATGCGGGTACTCTTCGGACTACTGCACTATCTAGACCCCAAAGTGCAGGCCACTGCCGCCTTGTTGGATGCCACTAAGGCATTCGACTCCCTTGAATGGAAGTTCTTGATAGCTCTATTTACCCGAATGGGCTTCAGCCGGTTATTTACCCAACAAATTAGCATCCTATATAATAAGCCGAAGGCAAGAGTGAGAGTGAATGGACAAATCTCTGATCCTATACCCATTTCGAGGGGGACTAGACAAGGTTGCCCCTTGTCGCCCTTGCTCTTCGCCATTGCCACGGAACCGCTAGCAGCACGTCTGCGGCAACATCATACACACTGTAGCATTGGCTTTACATCGAGGGGTCTGCTGATATCTCTTTACGCGGACGATATAATGATATACATGCAGAACCCAGCTGAGAACTTTGATATTCTGATGAGAGAATTGGTAAGATATGGTGGCCTAACTGGCATTAACATAAACTGGTCTAAATCGACGATGTTGCCCCTAACTGATGACACGAGCGAGTGCCACACTGAGTTCCCCATAAAGTGGGTGTCAGACGAAGTAAAATACCTGGGCATCAGGATTAGCCGCTTAATTCAGGATATATGGCTTTCAAATTATGGAGTGTCGATGGAGTGGCTGGAGGGCAAAGTAAAAAAGTGGAAGACCTTACAGATGTCATTGACAGGCCGCATAGCAATAACAAAAATGGTAATACTGCCGAAATTTCCGTACCTGTTTGTGAATATCCCCCTACCTCTTACAGTATCCTTCTTCCGCCGACTCAGGTCCGCGATTTTGGAGCTGGTTTGGGCGGGCAGACAGCTCAGAGTAACCTGGAAGCTATTGACACTCCCCTTCCAGCAGGGGGGGCTTGCGGCCCCAGATTTCGAATTATACACATACAGTGCACAAGCCCATATCAACCACATGTGGCGATTGAGAAAGACAAGGCGGCACCCACCCATTAAAGACAACTCTGTACCATAAATACAAACGATCACCAACGGATATTGACACAGTGGAGACGGTACGATGGGCCTGGCTGAATATAGCAAAACGTGCCGGTTTAGCAGAACTATATGCCCCGACAATGCCGTTAGGGGGAAACCCGCTATTGGGACCATTAACGGACATGGCAGTGTCGGAAAGGGCACGCAAATGCGGATTGTCGGCAGCGGGAGATTTATACCCAGACGACACCTTCTTATCTTTACAGACAATGTGTGACTCTGGGGAGCCCACGGCCGCTGAAAGGCTCCTTTATTATCAATTACGGGCGGCATGCAGGTCCAGGTATCCAATGTTTCCTGCAGCACCGCCGACGCTTTCGGCACTGGAAGACATTCTAGCAAACAACTCACCTCGCAAGCTGATCACTCGTATCTACAGAGTCACGCAGGACACTGCCCCTATTGTACAGATTGACTCGAGATTACAATGGGAGGCAGAGGCAGGTATTAGCATCACAGAGAAACAGTGGTCATTTTGTTGCACACAACTCGAGAACCTATCGCCCAACTACACACTGAGACTAATACATTTTAACTACTTACATAGAACATACCGCACACCTACACAATTATTTAAAATGGGTCTGCTAGCTGATGCAAATTGCTGGAGATGTGGAATGCAAGATGCGACATTTTATCACTTAACGTGTTAATGCGGATCTGTGAGCAGATATTGGGTGGAAGTATTTGAAAAGATAGGACAGATAGTAGAGATGGAAATGAATCCCGATCCGCTTCTGGCACTCCTTGGGTTTGTAATGACCATACCATGCACTTCTTGAAAACTAGTTGCCCTTCTACTCCTGCTGGCAAAGAGGCAAATCGCACTACACTGGAAACAAAAGGCTCCGCCAACTGTGCCGGATTGGTTAAAGTCGGCAATGTACTGTAAGGACCAATTGACGACATATTGGGACTTAATGCCACAGCGTTCAAGACCGGTAGATATCTGGCAGCCTTTAGTGACCTGGCTGGGTGGGGCGGATGTGGAGGAATTAGGCTGGAGGCATGCGGGTGGGGCGAATTGTGATGTCGGAGATGTGGTGCGGGATGTCGACCACAGACTGGACGACAAATTGAGTGAGTGGCGATTGTGGCGGGTGGGATGGATGGTGCGCGAGTGTTGGTGCTGGATGTGCGACTGGATACACAGGGAGGATTGAGATAAATGCTGCGCAGGTGGAGACATAGTCTGGAGCCCTTAGGATGAGAAGTGTACGATGAGAGTGCAATCGAGGACACCATACTTAGACTTGCTACTGACCAAACTCCTAGGCAGAACGCTTCTAGTTGGTTTATGTTATTGACTTGTTAATTATGACTATTGATGCTGTGTACGAGTGCATGGATACAGAACCGCGAATCGAGAAGCGACTTTACAATGACAAGCTGCCTGCCTCCGGGTTGTTGGCTGAATAGCAGTGTAACACTTGTCCGAATTAATAAAGGTTTTTGAAAACTTAAAAAAAAAAAAAGTATCTAGGGGAAGCTTGCCTATGTGTATTGCTAATAAGTAACCGAAGTGACTTAAAATGGCTGCCAAAAACGTGGGAATTTTCTGCGCATGCGTCTACTGCATCTACGTAGTATGACGTCCTTTGCTTTGGTGGGAAAACTTTGCAGCTGCGCAATACCTACACAGATGGCCGCTTGAAACTCACATGTTATTGCACATGCTATGATCAAACTAAAACTTACGCTTTTTATGAAACTACTAATGCGAAACATGAAATAAGTTAATGGGATTAGAGTAGAAATAAGTGGTATACAGTGCATTCATTTATTTTTATATTCTAACATGTCTTTCTCTAACTTTATTATTAGTTCGTATTTGGGCCTGGAGGGTGACTGAAATCCCTGTCCCACCTGACTTGTGCGCAAGCGCACCCAGTCAGTCAGTCAGTCAGTCAGAAACCTTTATTTGATTCCAAATGAAACCATAAAAGTTCACAAGGAAAACATACAATAATAAAATAAGACAATATTTACAAAAAAGTATAAAAAATATATTTCGCAAACAATTAGACACCTGATTACATACTTTTACATTGCATATCATTATCTTATTATAAAAACAATTTTTATAGAATTAAGCACAGAGCTGCAAATGGAGGCATTTGCTAAGGAATGAAAATAATTAAAACCCTCTTTATGGGAGTGGAAATAGTTTTCGTTTAAAATTGGTTGAAGAAAGCACACCCTGGGGTCTTTATATAATGTGCAAGATAGCATAAGGTGCAGAGTATTTTGTTGGGCTATGTTATTACAAGGACAGGAAGGTAGCCTCTCGCACTACCCACCTGCTTTGGAAAAGCCACAAGAAAGTGGAGCGTGCCTAAGCAAAATCTTGTCATTAAAAAACATGCATTACCCTGCAAGCTAAAAGACAAATAAATATGTTTCTGTTTTAAGAAAGGGGGTCCAAAAAGCTTCTTTTATGGACATTTTCATGTTTGGCGGTATACACTCAGTTTTATCATAAAAATCTTCTAATCCTATCTTATAAAAAGTTTGTTTAACATAGCGTAACCAGGGGACCGCCATTGCATTGTCTAAATTCATTCAATCTTTTAAGACAAGTCGGGAGAAATTAAGTCTCTCTGAGGACCACATTTTCTCCCATAAAAACAGGGGTGCCATGTGTATTCTGTCTGTAATATAATCTATGCCCACCACCGAGTGGCAAAATGATGTAGGGGAGCTAGACGGGATAAATAGGAGTCTCTTCAAAAATGTGTTCTCGATTATTTGAATCTGGGTACTCTTTTGATATCCCCACATTCCTGCACCGTAAGTTGCTCCTGGCAGACAGTTTGATTTGTACAGGGTAATTAGCTCTGCAACAGGTTTATGGCCAAGTTTTCGAAACAACTCCTCAATGACTCTTGAAGTTTGCTGCACCCGGGTACTAAAAGTTGATCCCAATTTAATTTAGTTAAAAACATTCCGCAAATAGCTAAAGATTTTTACCTTCTCAATAACTGTCCCATTCACTGTGTATTTTCATGTTTTCGTTAATTTTGGCCCACATACAATGATAAAGGATTTCTTATAATTCACCTTCAGGTCTAGTGACGTCATATATTTGGTGAAAGCATCCAAACATCCCTGGAGGCTATTGGCAGTCAAGGCCATCAAGACCGTATCGTCAGCATACAACAATAAAGGTACTTGGGCACCTGCTATTTTTGGGAAGTCCAAGTGTTTATTTAACAGAAACTGCTCCAGCCCATTTGTATAATCCAAAAATAAAAACGGGGCTAGAATGCAGCCTTGCCGGACCCCCTCTTTTGAAGCGATGGGTTGGTCTTCTCTCCCCCTGGGCCATAACGGATAACCTCAGAGGTGGAAGCATGTAGTCTGCGGAGGAGAGTGACAAGTGGTTCCTGAAAGCCCAGATCTTTCTACAGCGCCCACAACTTGCTCCTGCACACTGTATCGAAGGCACTGGACAAGTCCATGAAGGCCAGGTGGGTCGACACCCCCTGGCCTTCATGTACTTGCCCATGATCATCGACAAGTTAAGGCACTGTTCGACAGTTTCCATTCCTTTCCTAACCCATATTGAGTATGTGATAATAGCCCAGCATTGTAAGCCCATAACTCCAGGCGTGCCAGAATTACCCTCCCATCACCTTACATGTGGCATCTATGAGGCAAATTAGCCTGTAACAGGTCGGATCGTTTCTATTTCCCTTTTTAAATATTGGCACTACCACAGCTTTCTTCAAAGATTGTGGGGTCTGGCTCGTTATGGCAACTCTAAAAATATTTAATAATGCGGGGCCCCAAAGTGCCATATTTTTTTTAAAGAGGTCCAAAGGTACCCCGTCTGGGCCTGGGGCTTTAGCGGCAATGCCCTTTCTAAGGGCCTCCTCCACTTCGCCTAAGGTTAGGGATACACTTAATTGCCGGGCTGATTCAGGCTTAAAAAATATATCTGACTGAATGACCTGTAAACTAATATCATTTGGGTTAAAAATCTTCGAAAAATGGGACTCCCAGACTAAATCCGTTATATTTGTTTCTACATTCCTGCTTTACATCCGTGAAGAGTGGACGGTTAATCACCTCCCAGTAGGACCTAGAATCTCTTAGCATTCCTGTCTTTTCTAAATCTTTCCAGGCCTGGCGTCTCAATTCTTCTTTTCTACGCTCCATTGTGTTTTTTTAAGGCTGCCTAGCTTCCTTAATCAAGGCCCTATCCCATGGTACTGTGCTTAATGCTGTTTTGAAAGCTCTATTTGCCACTGAGCACTCCGAATCAAACTATTTATATTCAGGGCGATTCATTTTTTTTACTGATTTAAGCAGATTTTTTTGCCACATCTTCACATATGATTTCAAAACTCCCTATCATGGATTCCGGGGGGCTAAATAAGTTAAACAGGTCATCACATCAGTTAAGTTAGACTTAATTATAGTCTCCTCAAATTTGACATGATCCAAAGTATTCCATTTCAACCTTACCCCTTGATTACAGTTATATTTTGTAGGATAGTCCACAGCCATTCCCTGCGGGGCCTTAATTTTGAGAGAGGCTGTAAGAGGATTGTGGTCACTAGCAGGGTTCGGTTCAACCAGGAAATATTTTGAAAGATCGGAATACCTCCTGGTAATCCACATAAAATCAATCGTGCTGGTTCCGCCCCCACCCTGAAATGTCGGGAAGTATACCACTGGGCTGTCCACTAGGCTGTTCACCGGGGATAAGTCGTTAACAAGAATTATTGAATTTAATGCATCCCCCTGGGGAGTATGTTTAAAATGGGCAAGCAGAGAGTCATCAAGATCAGTCAACCCGCAAACCTTGTTACTGCTTTGCTGACATAGTGTACAGTTGAAGATCTCCAACCCAGATAATACATAAAGGGGAGAATTTTAGTGCTATTTTATAAATTTCCTCTTGTAGGCAATATATGACCCAGTGCTTTGCTCATCAAAAATGTTATAGTACCAAATGAAAAATAATAAACTCACATCTAACAAATTAAAACACATAATCAGTTGGTACCAGGGTGGATCAATTACCTTTTCGATTACGAGCGCCTCATACCCCACTGCCCTCCCTGACTGTGATGGTTCCGCTAAGACATTTAACAACAAATATCCATCTATGTTAATGTCTGTTCCACTCCATGTTTCCTGGGTACAGATAATATAAATTTTTTTAATCTACCAAACCCAGACCTCATCTGTTAGCTTTGGAATAATTCCTGCTACATTCCAGGAAAGTAGGCGTAGCTGTTGACAATTTCTTTGGAAATAATATGCTTGCATGGCTTGTCCGCTAGGGCCACTCTGGGTCTGGTCGGATGGGGCAGTAATTAAACTCAATCCTCCCAGACTCTCACTCATATTTCGTAGCTGGAATAGAGGGCGTTTATCAAACCCTTGACTCGACTTTAAAGGATGTTGACTAAAATTATCATTAAGTCCCACAGCACGCACACCAGGTTTATGAGGATCAAGAATGTTTTTCTCCAACCTACCCCGTTTGTTGGCAGTGAATCTATTTCCGCCAAATCGGTCAGTGGGGCAAATCATTTTCTATGGAATCAGGGTTGTATCTCAAGGTGCTTAGGGCGCTGGTGGATCGAAGTATATCTTACTTCTTCAATATTATGATTTAATGGTTTGGGTGGAGAATAAAAAAAACACGGTAGTACAGAGAAAATATGATTGTACCCAATTTGATTTTGATTTGACGTCATGTCAAGTATTGATTTGACTAGGCCTGAGGATCTAAAGGTCAGTACAACACAGTCTCCTGCTAGATTTATGGTCATTGCCCCCACCCACCTAATCCTACAGGCCATCTTAAAGTCGGCAAATAGCAATTTATTGGCCAATCCTGGTTTTGTATTTAAAAAATGTAATGTCCTATTCCTCAATGAGGACCAATGTTCCCTCTGACCTAACGGTAGTACCGGGACATTAGCTAGGATGATGATGTAAAGTGTAGCTTGTGGCGGGAGGTGCAGATTAATATCGGTATCACTTATGATCGGATTGTCGCTCTGCTGACCCATAGTGGGGCCTTGACTTAAGGGATTGGTGACTGATTTAGCGTTCTCCAGGTTTACCCTTTTCATATCAGAATAATTATTTTGTATGGGCTGTCCATCTCTTCGCATGGGATCCTGGATCTGTAATGCTAAGTGGCTACCATATTGGCGCGCCTTCCTATGGTCTAAACGATCCTGTAGCTGTGCTTCAAATGAGGAGTCATGATCCGTATTTCCTCCCCAACTGCCCCAACCGCATTTTCTGTTGGCTTATGGATGTGAGCTAATGAAGGAGGGGCGTACATTGATTTTTTTCTCAAGTGAATGTAGCCTATACCCAATATCAGTCAGTTTTAGGAGGATAGGGTTTAAGTCTGCTACTAATACCACTTGTAGTTTGTCCCAAAAAAGCCCCCCTTCTACTGAAGGCACGGTTATTGTGGGGGTCACCTCTACTTGCGATATGGCCCTATTGGCTTCCAAATTATGGTCATTGTCTACGTGCTCACACTGATTAATCTCTAGCCTAGGTAGTACATTGGCCGATTTAAGATGTTTAGCTGCTACCTGCCCCTTTTTTTCCTTGACTGTGGGGCCTTACTCCCGCCTCCCTTATTTTTTAATGACTGGCCTCTAGTTATAATTTTTGGGCTGACTTCTTTAGATTTTCGTGGCATAACATTCTCTGGTATTATGTTTTGTGAAAGCAACCCACTGCCTTGTGGATGAGATTGGCAGTCGTCCTGGCCCGAACCGGTAAAGAAAAGGGATCCATAGACAAGTACAGTCTACATTCTGTTCGCTCTATTTCATGTATGAGTGCCGATTCTGCTCTTATTAAAAAGGCATCCAACGTACTTACCACCCCTTGCCCTACTCTGGATTTGGCCATTACTTAGCCTCCCCTGACACCAGAAATAAACTGATCAATAAAGTTGATAAAGTCAATTAAAGTCAATTGGGTTGATCAGGTTAATAAGTAAACCCCAGCCAGCCAGACAGTACCTTTTCTTAGGCGCAATGTTTGTCTGCATGACCTCCTGGATAGAAGTTGAAAATAGCATGGCCCTCCTGGGCCTCCTTTGGCCTCTGACGGGCTCAGAGGGGCCCGCCCTTGGTCCGGGCTTTGTCTGGGCTGTGTCCCACGCCACGTGGGGAGAGGCAGCGCTTTATGCGTTCACCACGCCTCCCCCTCACTCGCGGCAGCTGTGGGCAAATCGTTGCACCCTGGGAGATGGAGTCCGCTCCCAGGGTGATGAGGCAGGCACCGGGAATTAGAAGGCGACCAGTCCGGGTGGAAAAGAAAAGCAAAGGACCCCACGCCACGTACCGCCAGGAACGGAGATTACTTCACCTCGTTTGGCAGGCAGGTGTAAAAAGATTAGTTGGGGCTCCTGCGCCACGTGCTGAGAGGCAGCACTTTATGCACGTTCACCACACCTCCCCCTCACTCACGGCAGCTGTGGGCAAAGTGTTGCACCCCGGGAGATGGAGTTTGCTCCCAGGGTGATGTGGCATGCATCGGGAATTATAAGGCGACCATTCCGGTGGAAAAGATGAGCAAAGGACCCCACGCCACGTCTCGCCAGGAACGGAGATCACTTCACCTCGTTTGACAGGCAGGTGTAAAAAGATTAGCTGGGGCTCCCAAACCCGTCTGGGTCCATGATGAGTCAGTTGAAACTCACCTAAGGTCGCTCTAGCAAAGAAGCGCTTGGGAACCTCACATCTCTACCCGAAGAAGGGAAGGAAAGAAGTCAACATTTGTATACAATGTATTGATCCTAATGTGAAATGCGGGTGGGAATAAAGCTTGGCAAACTACATTAAGGGGTGGGAATATTGAATAATGAACTAAAGAAAAAGCATTACATTAGTATGGTGGGATGACTTCTCCCCATCTCCTTGTCCAATTAGTAATAGGGTTTTCACGAATATTGAAACATTGGGGGTGGTACATACACATAGAATAGTATAACTAGGGTAGGCTTAGTCAGTTAGATGTCACAGACCCATTACGAACGTAGATGACAGCGGATGCCACAGAGGTCAGAGACGCTGTCTGAGCACTCTGATAGAAGACACGAGAGAGAAAAGACGGATATACTGCCGGAGAAGAATCCGATCATCTAGAAGGGGAACGCAGAAGAAAATCGAGAAGGCACATCCAAGGAAGGGGAAAAGTCGAAGAGAGTAGTGCCAGAGAGGGGTGCGACGCTGGCGTTGCATCTAGAAGAGGTCACCTATCCTATCCTGAACCTGTCCTAATCCTTTGGCTCCTGACTGACTCAGGGGTCCCTATTCAGCTCCTTGGCCATGGTTTGGTCCTCACACCATTCTAGGCAAATATAATTCTGTGTAGTATGCCCTTGTACTGCTCTCTGTTTTCACCCTTTCCAGGTACTGTCATCATGAGATGTTAACCAAGTCATTTTATCCTAATCATGATTATTTTCTTTAAAACATTGGTGTATGACATGTATTGGTATCTGACTCACAAAAGTATTGATTAGATAAAACTTTTAAAACTCTCTTGAGTCTGTGGTCATTCAAAGAATAAAGTTAATGATATTTCTACCTATTCAACTAACAACCTGATCTATTGACCAGAGGAAATTAAGACCCAAAGGTGCTAGGGTTGGTAAGAATTGGTAAAGGTAAATTCATCACGCAGGAAAAACGAAATTGATCGCAGTAGTAATTACCAGCTATGTGTGAATGTTTGTGGGCCCAGGTGAGTATGGTAGTTTATGAATAACCCAAGCTGGTAAACTCGCTAGATCACACTCAGTCCTCAGTTTTGATCCACGCAAGTCCAACAGTGCTGGGCAGAGGCATACCACATGCACCAGAGATTCCTCTGATGGTCCACAATCCCTACACACCACCTCACCTGAGGTTTGCCTCCAGTTAGAAATATGTTTGAAAAAATGCCACACACCCAGCCTAAGCGCCAACAATCTCTGTTCTAAATGTGTAGAATACGTGCAAGCAAAGTGAGTCAGCCAGGGCCAACTGATAAGGTTTAATTACTGCCCATGCGTGCTTTCATTTAGCTAAAATCTCTCTGTCAGACAAACTGGAGCACACTTGAGTTTGCTTCTTGGTGCTTACTTTAAAAGCTACTTTACTTGGGTTGAGAGCCCACAAATCGATTGTGTGACTCATCGGGGTTGCTCATGCTAATGTCAGTCCATAACAGGGACTTGAGTGAGCCAGCGCTAGCCTGCCTCAACATGTGGCACAGGTTAAAAAAGGCCCCCACACTTTGCAAAGAATAATTTACAAGACCAAACTCCAGGCGAGTCTGGGCAGAGGAAGGGGTTTTTGGTAAAGGCAGCACCTTTTTACAGATTTTAGTCACCTGTTGGTTTAGTGCAATACTAAGCTTGTCCAAAGAGCTCTCATAGCGATATGACAAGGTGGGACCAATCTTGCCCCGCATTACCTCCAGCATCAACGCTAAGCAAGGTCCAGTCCCTTTTTTAGCAAGTTTGGAGAATCTGACTTGAAGTGCCAGGGCTTTCATTGCAATTTGGCTAGGATATTTTATGAAAGAGCCTCTTGAATCGATGTAGAACCCCAGATATTTATAGGCTTTACCCATCGAAATTAGAAGGTTGTTGTACGACCAGCCGCTACCTCTATAACACTTTCTGCTGAATATCACTACTTAAGTTTTCTTTAGATTAACCTTTAAGTTTTTCATGGTGGAGTACCTATCTAATGTATTCAGCAGGCGCTGTAGTCCGACTCTCGTACGACTGAAGAGAGCAAGATCATCGGCATATAGGATATTGCTGATGTGCATACCACGATCTTCGAAGCATGGCTATTTATTGCATCTAATTCTACTGAAAGGTGAGATAGAAACAGGTTAAAAAGCAGGGGGGCTAACACACATCCCTGTTTTACCCCCCTGGATGTCAGTATTTTACTGGATAGGTGTGAACACAAGCCTATCTTCACTTGATTCCAGGTATTAGTTTAGAGCTGGATGATTGGATTCAGTAAATTGGACGGAATTCCCAATTTCATTAATTTAGCCCATAGAGTCTCCCTTGGCACGTAATCAAAGCAGCTTTGAAATCCACAAAGTAGCAAAAGAGTGCCGAAGAAGAAGTGTTTGCTTTATCAATGAGGTTGGATAAGGCTAGAAGATTAGTCAATATGCCGCAAGAATCATTTCACAGACCTCCAGGGCAGCCTGGGATCACGACACAAGTTTATGAGGTCTGGTTTCATTCCGCTTTTTGACCACCCACCTCCATTTTGTTTTTCAATGCTGATTAATTTCATGGTTACCACTATTTTAAGATGGCTGCTGTGAGGATTTGAGTGTATTATATTGTATGGCTATGAGGCGGTACCGTGGAATACATTCGTAAAAACTGCATCCAGACAGGCTTGGTTGAACAACCTAAAGCTTAACCCTGGGTTGCTTTTTTAAAAATATATTCATAAAGTTTTATATAGTGCAAACATGACCCTAGTGGGTATCAGAGTGTTTTACAGGTGATACAAAGTAAGTAACATGTGAGAAACATCCGTGCAAACTGTGAAAAACAACAAAATACGGACAGTAACCTCAATACAAGAGTCCAGGATAATGCAATTAGGGTAGCCATTTGTTCAGAAGTGATTTCACTTCTTTTTTTAATGATGCAGTAGAAGGGATCAGTCTGATTTTAGGTGGTAGGGAGTTCCAACATTTCCGGGCAAATACCTTAGAAGACTCGGTTGCAAGTTTTCCTTTTATGGAATATCTGTGGTTTTAGCAGCAGCGTGCCATTATTTCTAGAGCATCTGTCTCCACCAGATAATTCTGATTTTGATGCCAAGTATTTTGCTGTGTCGTAGTGTATGGCTTTGTGAGTCATGCAAACAAACTTAGTTGTATTCTTGCCTCACAAGGTAGCCAGTTCACGTATGTTAGATCCAGGGAGATGCCAGCATGGATCTAGGAAGTCCACATAGATTTGCACTTCCATAATCCTATTTCGGAATGACTAAGGCTTATACTGATGAGTTGATGTCATGAGGAAGGAAAGGTTTTAATTTTCTTAGAACGTTCATTTGGTAGTTTGCAGCTTTGATGGCAGCACTGATGTACTCCTGCATGTTCAAGTACTTGCCTAATGTTATCCCCAGAGATTTCCTGGGACCAATAATATGATGAGAGCAGTTGTGGGCTGTTATGTAAATAATCCATAAATTAATCTTGGGTTTGGGATTGGGTGGGACGATGAGGAGATGGTTAAATGTTAGCCAGTTTTGAATATTTTGTATAGTTATATTGAGGGACCTGATTTAATCTGGGGAGGAGATTTTTAAATACAGTTGGGTGTCATATGTGTACGTGTGATATTGAATGTTGGACGCTTTTAATGATTCTGCTAGAGGCTCCATGAAGAGGTTAAAGACAGCAAGTGAAAAAGAGGAACCTTATGGAACTCCTAGGGTGACCAATGCTTCAAAGGACAGGGATTGATTTACCTTAACTCTTTGGGATCTGTTGTGGAGGAATAAAATAAACCAGTTTAGTACGGTTCCTGACAGTCCCATCCTATGTTCAGGCAAATCTAGTAAACTGCTGTGTTTAACAGTATCAAACACAGACTATGGGTCAAGGAGGATGAGAAGGCAGGTTTCATTTCCATCCAGCATTTTCAAAACGTGATCAACTATTTGCATGAGCACTGATTTCTTGCTGTGGCCTTGAGAGAAGCCAGATTCAAATTTGTCTAGGAGTTGGAATTGATCTATATGGTTGCAAAGTTGGGCCTGAACACACTTCTCTATGAGATTCACCAAGTTGGGAATGTTGAAGATGGTCTGAAATTGTTAAGAACCATGGCATCTGCATCAACTCTTTTTAGGATGGGTGTTATCTGCCCTACTTGTAGGCAATCAGGGATAGTGCCTTTGTGAAGCAAGGCATTAATTATCTTTGTCCAAAGTAGTAGTAAAGAAGTTTTGATCTTCCTGAAGATATTCAGAGGTAACGGATCTATGAAGTGAATAGAGGGTTACAATGCTGTGAGAAAGTTGTGTATGTCGCTTTCATTGAGGGTTGTGAATAAATGCCTAGAAGCATTGTTTTTGAGGGAATGCTGTGTGCAAACCCCAGACTCCAATTATCGATAAAAGAGGCGGATTGGTGTGAGGAATGATCGGAAGGTGCATCCTTGCAGTCTGCAGATCATCCTCAATTATTTTTTGTTTTGCTCTGGAAGAAGGAAGCAAAATCATTGCATTTTGGAAGAATGTTTGACCCATTGTAAGAAGGATTAGGATGATTGATCAATTGTTGTTAGACAAGTTCAAAAAGTGTGGACAGTGTTTGACTAGATCCAGTTGGGTTCTGAAGAAATTAGCTTTTGAACTTCTAATTTTTTTATTGTAGGTGTTCCTCACCAAAAGAAGATTTTTGGGGTGATCAACGGACGGCGAGGATCTCCAAGCTCTTTCTGCTAATCTCAGGTTGCATCTTTCAGGCTGTTGTTGAACCAAGGTTTAGAGTCTTTGATACATATTCTTTTTAGTTGTAAGGGTGCAACTGAGTCAAGAATGTTCAAGATGGAAGTGATCAGTGAGAATGTTGACCCCATGGGGAGGTCAGGAAATTGTTACTGAAGGCATTCAGATCATTAGAGTTTAGGTTCCGCAGACCTATTTTCCATTGTGTAGGTTTGTTTAGTTTAGACTTTTTTAACTCACCACCATAGTGATTAGGAAGGTAACACAGTGGTGATCTGATCAATCACAAGGGACAATGGATGTTGGATGTTGCACTTTTTCGCAATGATTAAGTCCTAGGTCTCTCCCTTGATGTGAGTGGGGATGTCACAGAATTGGAACAACTTCAGGTCTGATAAAAAGGTTTTGAAGCTGTTGTCTGCGTGGTCATTGAGATAATTCCAGTGTAGGTTGAAGTCTCCTAGGAAGATCTGGGTAACTTGCTGATCAGTGTTGTTTGAAATGATTTCCATGATTTGTTCAATGAAAGTGAGGTTGCCTCTTGGGGGATGGTAGATCATGTGAAGTTTGCAAAAGGGTCTGTTGTTACTAGCATTATTGATCCCTAGGTATTTGAAAGTGGCAATTGTAACAGTGTTCGATTGTTTCACAGAAAGGGAGTTACAGAAGATGCAGTCTACCCCAACACCTGGTCTGTTTGCTCTATCTAGCCTAACGATCCCATGACTAGGAGGAACTAGTAAAGGAGCAAAGGCATCATTTAGCCATGTTTCTGTACGTATAAGGATATCCAGCTCATGAGTGAGGATGAGATCAGAAATATCTGGCACGTGCATAACCGCCAATCTGCAGTTGAGGAGCATGCATTTAAAATGAGTAGTGCCATTAGCTAAGGTAGACTGTGTGATGTTAATGTGCTTAAGATTGTCTTTGTAAATAGCTCTGGAATTATACCTATGTTCTCTGTGTGGATTAGCAGGAATGGTTTCGATTTGGCCCCTGATATCAGTTTCGGTATTTCTTTAGGGGTTATAAGAGATGAGGAAGGCTTGAATGTCACAATCAGTAAGTTGCCTAGTCAGTTTGAAAGGCAGAGAGGGGGCATTCGGGAAGGATATGGTTTCCTAACTTAGAGGAGGATGGTGAGGGAGGTGATAGGTTGGCCTAGAGTAGAAGTTAGCAGATTGTGCATGGGTACCTATAGGGATCAACAGGAACCTGTTGGACATTTGAATGGCCACCAGCTCTGCGATGATGGATGTGAGGCTCCGTAGATCTGCCTTGAGTTAATGAAGGTTGAATGAGATCTCACCTAGTCTGGATTCCAGAGATACGTGGAAAGGTGTGGTCTTGGTGGGAGGGTGTAGACCTGTAGAGGAAGGGAAGCCAAGGGTAGTGGTAAAGGAATTTTTCTGGGCAAGGAGGTCCAGCAGAGGATATGTCTGAGTGTGGCCTAGGTGGTAATGGGTAAGGGAGGGCTTCGTGAGCTGAGCAGTTGTCATAAGAGATGCAATGTCCGTTGTGTTAGGGGACTTGGATTCCGAAATGGTAGACAAATGTGCCAAGAGGTGAGCAGAGGGCGTGCAGACAGGAGTCATAGGGTGAGTTCAGAAAACCGTGGTATAGTCATGAGGGAGGGCTTATTGTCAGGCCTCAGAGACTCTGGGCTCACTATTCTGGGAGCATTAACTAAATGAGGACCTGCCTGGGGTGTCAATGGGAGAGACATTGTCCATTCCGAAGGAGAGGAATTTAAAGTATTGAGGAAGGGTGACGAGGTAGGTAAGCATGGTATAGCAACTTAAACGGGGTTGGGAGTGGCTAGGTCAATAGTGGGTGATACTAGGGATTCCTGAGAATAGACCGATGGGCTAATGTGAACTTGGGAGGGGAGTAGTCCTTTTTGGCCGCAACAGTTTTGATGGTGGCAAAGATCTCATCCTGTATTTCTAGGTTGTTATTAGAGGATTGTAAGAGGATGATCCCATTGTTGTATAAGGAGATGGTAGCCTCTGCTCTGCAGAGGAGAGAAGGGGCTACGAATAGTCTGAGACCATTGGTTGTTTTGCTGGAATTATTGATCGAAGCAAGGAATATTTTTCTCCATTGCGCTTGTCTTTTAGTGAAGAAGATGAGGTCACTGATTAGAGTTCCTTTCTAAGAGCAGAAATATGGGTCAGAGATACTAGTTTCCAGGTGAGATTAGAGGAACTCTGACTTTGAGCAGTAAGACTTGAACAAAGGAACTCAGTTACAACGCATTTAACAGAACCAACAACAAAATAGGGAACCCACCCAACACGAAAAAAAATACAATTTGTAAAAATGTAATATACTTTAATGATTTTTTAAAGTCTTTCACGAGAAAAATCCAACAGTGGGTTTCGGAGATACAGACTTTTAAGGTTTTATCATGTTTAATTTGAACCACAAACAAGCATTGATCAATCAAAAGAGTTAGTTTAGGTACTATGGCATGGCTTGGGTAACCAAATCCAGCAGGGAGAAGGACTGGGGGGGTAAATGGAGTAGATTTGGACAGTTACCTGACCACCAGAGAATTTTACTGTCCAGTTCCAAACTTTACAGGACAATCGCCATAGACCATAACGAAGTGGCCCTTATGCTGAGGATACAGGATGAAAAGATGCTCAAGGATGATTCATTTACAGTGTAGTCAATGGGGAAGCCTTTGTGATGATTCGTCTGTCCATAGGTCAGGTGGGGCCACTGTAGACACAGAGTTCGGGGTCTCTCAAAGTTCTCTGTGAGACCTTGGAAGGCCAGCTGTGGCTGGGCTAGCCTCTGCACACTGCTGTCCTTGCTAAATCCTTTAGTAGGGACTAGTGTTCCTCTAGGGCAACCAATCTGGTCTTTGACTCCTTGGTCCAGCAAACTCGAGTGCAAATTTTGGCTATTGAGGATTTGTCTCTTAGGGCGCTCCACGGCAGTTGGAAGCAAATCTTCTGGGGTGGCTAGCAACTTCCAAGTGGGGCCTACTTGAGCAGTGCTGGCCCAGTTGTGGGTTCCAGGGGGTTAGTCCTTGAATCACTCCTTTTGTCTGGGGTTTGGTATTTCCCTGAGTCAGGAGCAACAGGCGCAGTCCTCACTTCACTATCCCAAGGTGCATCAGGTTCTATCCAGCAGACGGTGCAGCCTCCCTTTGTGCAGACCAGGGGAAAGAGGGGCAGTCCATCAGGCCTTGTTCCAGTTCTGATGTAGTCTGACATGGATGGTGCCAGGGGTGCCATGTTTGCTCCCAGAAAGCGCCCTAGGTAATGTAAACTACTCACCCCTACGGGTCTCAAGGCGCTGGGGGCCGTCGTGGAAATTAAGTGAACTACTGCCCAGAGTCACATGGTGCTGAGCTAAGCTGCCGCCGGAGCTGGGAATCAAACCGTGAACCCTGTGCTCCGAAGTCAGCTGCCCTGGCCGCTGCACCTCTCCACAAATTATGCAGTCCCTAGCTAATGGGCTACTAAGTGACCTCCCTTGTTGAGATGACTTTCCAGCAATGTGTGTCTTCTAGTAATCCCACAGAGCACGATTATGTCCCCTCTGAAGACGTCGGGACCCTTCCTCGGATATAAGGAGCTTGGTAGCTCACCTGGTCACCTGAGGGCTGCAATCCTGTAGCAAACCAGTTTAGGCACTGGGTTTCTCTCTCTGTCCCTGTCTACCTGAACAAATGGCAGCCCCTCAGGAGCGTGAATGTCATCTGCCACCTAAGGCAGCTTTGCCTTTGAAGCTTGCCTTTTGGGCAAACACCCTGAGTGGCTTCCTGCGAAGACGATGTAACACCTCACCCAGTAGCAGGATGATATTGTTCCTAAGACTGGGAGTTGTTCACACGACTCCCCCAGGTGGGCAGAATGCTGTGTGTTGGTCAGTGTCTGTGTGCGGACACTGGACACCTGGAGCAAAGAGTGGCTACTTTCTAAAAGCTGCATTAAAATTTTTAGGCATCAAATTCTCTCTGGCCAACAGGACGAGGTTAATGCAACAATTTGTTTGATATCTTTCAGTACCCAGCCAGGTAGTGCCATTCATGTGTTAGCTAGGCTGAGGCGTCAGTCAGTAGTCTTGTGTTAGCCGATGGGGCTACTAGTCTTTCCACAGCAAAACAACAATTTAGAAGTGTTGCTGCTAAGACATATGTGAAAATACACATCCTGCTTAATAATTTATAGCTCCTTTGCCTTATCGCTCTACAGGCCTTCTTTAGGAGAGACTTACAGATATTGTTACTTCAAGTAGGGGCTATGCCATTAGTTTAAATGCCCTACCAGTCTTCAGTGGCAGGCTGGGAGCCATTTTGTACTTTATCACACACAGGGTGGCACAACCAGTGCTGCAGCCCTGATGGACACTCTGGCTAAAATGCCTTCAGTACACTGGGTACCATATACTAGTGACTTATAAGTAATTCGGTCCTTGCAAATTGGGGCTAGCCAATTCGACATATACTTTGTAATGGGTTTCAACACTGGCACAGAGGTAGATAAACCAGCAGCATCAGTTCAAAATTGCGGGGGTGAAAAGGCAAAAAGAGGCTTTTACTTTCAGCTGTCCTGCATTTCTACAACTTGTCACTCCTCACTTTCCACTCCTCTACCTCTTGGCCACTATCCCCATCAGTCCTAATTTATGACCACGCATCCAGCGGTCATGCAGCTTTATTCTTCTGGGCCCCTGCCCTGGGATGCAGTCCTTGTACATACCCATCCCTGCATTAGAACTTTCTCTCCTTTGGCCTCCAGGATGATGTCATGTACTGTGCCTCTCCCCACAGTGCAGCTTTCACTTCTTGTACTTTTGGGGCTCTTGTGATGCTGCCTATGTGCTGCGCCTGTTTTTGGAATTCTTTAGTACTCGCTTGCCCCCATTTTTCCTTTGGAACCCCATATTACTACGAGAAGAAGTACCATTCAAGATACAATTTTAATATCTTTTATTCTCCTACAATATCCACTTCTTCAGGCCTGCTCAATCTGCATCTCATTTCCCCAGATTTGTTCACAGGTTTTTGGTCATAGGACAATTCCCATTGTACAATTCCTCAGGTGAGCTTTGATCACAATTTGGGGCATTTTCCATGGTTGGTTTCTTCTATTAAAGGTTCACAAATTCTTAACATTTGTCTCTGTCCTTTATTCTCCCATTTTTCTCTTTCCTTTGTTCTCTGTCTCGCAGCATATAGATAGACCCTGCTGTCATGTGACTATTACTTACACTTACCTGTACCTCTCATGAAAGGGCTGTACTATTCTTGCTTTTTAGATACACACCTATGATCATTGTCAAATGTGTATCACTGATATTGTGAGAGCACTGAGCAGGTCTGATTCACTCACACCCCCTGCGTCATTAGATACTGGTTTTAATATTTGCTGTTGTAAATAAATACCCATTTGGTTGATAATATTTTTTACTGTTATATGTTCAGAGGCCAGTGTAGCGAATGACAACCATGTACCCAAGGTTCCTGATGATTCTTGGGTTCTCCTTGTGAGGTACAAACACTTTAAAAAAATTGGGCACGACCATGACACAAATTAGTCTACCCCCATGGATTTAAAAAAAACATTTAATACAATGAAAAAAAAACAACAGGTTGTCAGATTTGGTGGCTTATGGGGGCAAGGCTCACAGGTATCGGCTTGGGCCTTTAACACTGGAGAGGGACTTTAATGCCGGTCTAGCCCAGCTACAGAGGGCTATAAGGCTATTAGAACATTCCGCCACTAGATGGCAGAATGTTGTAACAAACTAAACAAAGGCATCACGGAGCCTGAGGTGATTGAAATTCCCTCGGGTTCCGTGAAGCCTTTGTCATCAGCAACAGCTGTGAACCATAAACATTGGAATGCTGGAGACTGGGTTTTTACCAGCCATTAGATGCCTTGAGCACTCCATTTTCGTCAATGGAGCTCCCAATATTCCAATGTTCTAATTTGCAGGAAACAATTAAACTATGCACCAAATGATGTCCAATAAGAATGTTTTTATGGGGACATTGGCAGTTGTTTTGTTATTTTCTCTGAGATAGGCTGCTTGCTTCCCTCAAAAGGTGATTGGAGGGGGTGCTGGCGAACGGATGGTACTGTGAGGAAAAACATCACTTCATGCGTGTTTAAGCCTGGGGCGCCATGACAGAACACATAATAAAACCATTTTTATTGTGCATGCCACATAGAATTATTATTTGCCTGAACTATCCAATGGAAAGGTGCTAGGTGGATGCATGAGAGAAAGATTACAGTCCTGGGTATAAGTGCATGTCCTGTCTATTGGTACCACTTAAGAGGAAGGGCAGGTAGATTAGGCTGTGGGTTCAGCTGGAGCAGTGGTCCAGCCTAGTGACCTATATGGTGTCTTTAGGACCTGACATCCTTGCTGGGGTTTTCCCCAACTTTTCCCCTTTAATCCTCCTTTTTTGGCTCATTTAGTTTCTGCTGGCCTTAGGACCCGGCACGCTTTACCAGTGCTAAATTTTTTGTGCTCTCTCCCTAAAAACATGACAATATTGATTACCACCCAATTGGCACATTTAGTTTACTTTTGAGTCCCTTGTAAACTGGCAATACATGTACCCAGGGCTTGTATGTTAAATGCTACTAGTGGGCCTGCAGTACTCATTGTGCCCCCACTTAAATAGCAATTGAAATGTATCTCAGACCTGCCAGTGCAGCCTGTGTGTACAGTTTTGAACAACCATTTCGACATGGCAAAATATACCTTTTGCCAGGCCTACACCTTCCTTTTCAATACATATAAATCACCCCTAGGGTAGGCCCTATACAGCCCATAGGGTAGGGCACAGTGTATTTAAAAAGTTGGGCATGTGCTTTAAAGTTGGGCATGTGCTTTTACCTTTTACATGTTCTGGTAGTGAAAACCTCTTAAATTATTTTTTTTCAACTGCAAGGCCTTCCTTTCCAATTGGATAACATTGGGTAGCCCTATTACAGTTAAAACGTGATTACCTTTGATTGTGAGCAAGTAAAAAGTTTGACTTTGGTCTCTAAAGAATTGTAATTTAAAACTCTCTTGGTAAAGCTGGATTTTGAGTCACAATTCTGAAAATGCCCCTTTTATAAAGTTGTCATTTTTGTGTCCTAACCATTTGGTGCCTGAAGCTGGTATCCTGCGTCACATGTGTAGGTATACTTGGCAGTTGGTATTTAAGTATTGCTCACAGACAGTGAGACTGTGAGGAGGTCGAAGGCACGGCAGAATGGAAGTGGGACGAGATGGGCTGGGACACCAGGGAAACACCGGAAGAATGTAGGAGTCTAGTGGCGCTGGGAATGCATGATGACAGGACGCCAGCGCACACGGAGGAGGATAAGGGCAGAGATTCAAAACTTGAGAAGACGGACAACGTGGAGGCGGGAAGCAGTGGAGGAGCCGAAAAAGAGGAACCGAAGAGAAGAGATTGAGACGAGGCAAGAGAGCGGCCCAGCAGAGGAAACTACGGAGATCCGAAGATTCCTGAGGCAACATACACCGCGGACAAACCCGGTGGCCCAAAGGAGGGAGAGGACGCCCCGAGTCCCAACGCCACGGCCCTGCTTACGGGTCGTGGCCCAAGGCAAGTGGCGCTCAAGGGATCATTCTAGTGGGGGCGGTGGGGGGCACGGGGAGTTAGATCAATAGTGGTTCTGCCGCAACTCCTACCACAGTGCCTTAACCCCCTAATGACCCGTTCCCCTTTGCCCTGCACATCGCTTGATGGCGGTAGCACGATAAGCCTAGAGAAGGTCAAGCTGCGCGCTAATGCAGGTCTTTCTGCTCTTCCTTATCCCTTCTTTTGGAGCTTGCGGGAGAAAGCAAGACCCACAGAAGGCTTGAACTTAAGCCCAAGGACGGTCCGGAGAGGGGAGAAGCAAACCCCTACCAGAGACTAGCCATTGTGTTTCTTTTTCCAGTCATTTTGTTCCTTTGTAAAAATCCAGTCCGATAAATGGGTCTTATAAAAACCTAATTCTTACCCAAGACGTCCCCATAATAAAAGAAAAGTGTTAGCTACAGTTTTTATACTATCCTGTATAAACAGAGGGCGTAACGTTTTATTATTTATTTATTCAGTGTTTTCTATAGTGCAAACAAGACCCAATATTTCGGTGTCAGATCGCTTTTCAGTTCAACCACATTCATATTCCACAGATATCCAATTTGCCAAGTACAATGTATAAGATTTCCAATAACAGTGGAATATGCTTACCCTTACATAAATCACACAATTTGAAGATTACTAGAAATCCACTAGATTTACAGTAAAACATGCTGTATCATACTTACATTTCAAAATAAAACCACTACTGAAGATACTAGGTATCCACAATGGTTATAGTATTGCTAGTCTAATCAAATACGCATGTGGATTGATCGAGGTACCTGTAAAAGACAACATCCCTGTTGACAGGGGCCTGAACTAAATGTATCCCACCTAGCTGAATCAAGACAGTAGAGCCAAATCAATGAAAGCAAACTGGCTCGCGCAATGGCCAGTTTCTTTGTTCTGAGATTGACAGGACTTTAATACTGCTCACAGTAGCCTATTTGAACAGCTGAATGTGGGAGATTGAAGGATTGTCTGCAGTTCTCAGAAAGAGTTATAGTATCCCTGCTGTTTGTTATGGGAAAAATGTTACCCATCAGAAAGGACTTAGTCTCCCTTTTGAATCATGGAGCATAGGTGATTTTTCCAATATTTGGTGGGAGTGAATTCCAAATTCTTGGTGCAGCTCTGTAATAGACATAGGCGATGAGGGAGTATGACTGGGCAAACAAACAGAATATGGTCAATGTTCTGAGTGACAGAATCTTCCTGTGCTCACAAGGGGAGACCAACTTGTCATTAAGTAATTTAAAGGTAAGAGGTTCATATGGAATAAAATCACAAAACATCACACCCAATGATCTAAATTCCAAAATTTATATTTCTGAGTGACTCTCGGATAACTGGAGTTAACTATTGTTTTTAATCTTTCTTTCAGTCTGCAATTCTTAAGACCTCTTTGATAACAAATAGTTCTGCTAGTGCTTTTTATAAAAGCCTTAAGTTCTGTGAATGAAAAAGAGAGCACTAGCTCTTCTTGTGTGCTAAAGAGATTTATTGCTGTTGTGAAGTCACGTGCAAAAGAGTATTTGTCAGTCTTTGCACCAAAGATCTCACGACTAAGTAAGCCTGTTATTGTGTTCACATCACCATTCTTTAGCAAAACTCCCCATCTGATTACTCTGGCTAAGCCATGTACAAATGAACTTATTAGACCAAATTCCAGGTGAATAGCTGAAGTTGGAACTAGAGTATTAAAGTTATTCAGCTTATGTAAAATGTGGCCCTCTATCATTCTGCTAATTGGAGAGATTCAATGGCATAAAGGAGGGTTGGCGGGACCTTGGCGTTAAAGACAGACAACATATGCAAAATATTCCTATGGCACATTTCATTATAGAATTTACGTAAGGCACTAGCGTGTGATGTGGCTTTGCTGGAGCAATGATGGATATGGGTTTATACTTAGTATTACCAGTTATCCTTTAACATAAATACAGTTAGGACTCTACAATCTTGAGTTTATCGGATCCTAAGCTCCAAACAAAGTTATGAACTTTATTATTCTTTCTATTTTTTAGAATCAAACTTTTACTTTTCGAGGTGTTTATCTTCAAGTAATGAGGCGCAGTGTATTTTTGTAAAGCCTTCAGCTTCTTACTTAATTCAATTGGAGTCAGGTTCATAATTATAATATCATCTGCATACATTAGACACGGAAAAGGGTGGCGACTTAGCTTCGATGCATCGCCCTCTTGGGGAGTAAAACAATCTGGAAGAGCAGCCACATAAATGGGAAAAGAATTGGTTTGAAAAGGCAGCCTTGCTTCAGGCCATTTTTTGTTTTGCATGAATTGTGGCTGAACAACATTGATCTCCTCCCAAAAGAACCTCCTAAGACCATGTATTAAAGTGCAGAGCTATTATGATAGATAAAAGGGGGGGTGCCCATTTTTTAAAATGTATTCTTGAGTAATGGGGGATATATCTTATCGAAAGCTGTTGTAAAATCTATAAAAGCTACAAATGCATATGAATTATGAAAATGAATGTTCTTCACTTCAATTAATTTCAACATACAAATATTATCTATGGTACAATGGTTCCTAAATCCGGCTTGTTCAAGGGGAAGAAAATATCTCAAAAGAGGAATTAAAATGCTACCAGGAGGGAGGAATCTTTCCTAGCTGGTAGCAATAACTAAAGAGAGGGGCAAGAAGAGTAGCCCAAAGCTGGGGCTCTTTCTTGATCAAAGCATGAGAATTTGGTCCAGGCCCATAGCTCCTGAGGACCGCATTATTTTAATAAGACCAACAACCTCATATCTTGATGGAGCAACACTAGATGCCAACTGACTTGATGGATTACTAGCGGGACTAGGGCTTCCCAAAGAATTAGGGTTATCCTAATACAAGTCTGTTAAGTAAATTTTCCAGTCTTCCTCTCTAATGGGAATAGGGAGAGACTTTGCCCTTGAGCCACAGCAATAAGGTATTATTTCCCAATACTTTTTGGCAATTTTCTCTGAGACCACCTTCTTTAGACAGACCCAACTGAAGTCTTCCTTTTTTTCCTGAGGGAGCGTTTGTTCCTATTTTTTTCCTCTTTAGTAGGGAAATTAATTTGTGGCGATCAAGGGAGAAATTCAAGAATTGGGCCCTCACTAAGCTATTTATTTCCCCATTTAGGTTAAGTATAGATTTATCCAATTGCTTATGCTGAGGAAGTTCAGAGTTGATCTTACAAGATGTAACCAAAATGGTCATATTGCTATCAAAGGAAACCAACAGATCTGGCTTAGAGGACTGTTGGTAACCTGATAATAAAAGTGGCTGGTAATCTATTACCGTTAAAAGGGTCTCTTTTACTTTAGAGGCTGGCTTGGGATTCCAGTGGATTCTGCCATTTGTTTTATTGAATCCAACAGGAATATCTTTGAGGTTCCAGGATTTTACTTCCATTAAACTTACCTCCAGCTGACAGGAGAGCATCCTATGGTCATATGGGACAGCCTGTTAAATGAATCTGAGGATACAATTAAATAATCAATAATAGAGCCCCCAGAAGACGATTTGTGGGTGACTTTTGCAGGGATATCCTTTCCAAGTCTCGCATTAACAATTAGTAAGTCTGCTTTCTAAGGGTATCTAGGAGTGTCACCCCTCTTTTGTCTAGCCAACTTTTGTTGGGAAACAAGGCGGATGGAATTTTAACGCTTCCTCTTTTTGAGAAGTGACACCTTAGCATTAAGGTCACCTACTAATATTAGATGAATGCAATTTTCTTTTGCCATTGTAGAGGAGATAAAAACAGAATGCTCTTCTATTAAAAAGGAGTGAGAGGAACCTGGGGATATAAGCATTTATGATTAGCTGAGAAACAGTACTTTCGGATTTCTCCCTAAAACCAATTTTGACTGCCTGGATTAAATTAGAATCATGACTATTATCTATATAAACCCATTTAGTATTGGTTCTGAGCAGTATGGAAATGCCTCCTTTATCATGACCTCTGTTCACCGGGAGTGCAGGATGACCTAGCACATATTACTCTGTAGATCAGAACCCTGTAGACCAAGATTCTTAAATGCATATTATATCAGTTTTTTGTTTGTTTAAAAATTGTAATTTATATTGAACCGTGAATAGGCTGGCTGCATTCCAGGTGATCAGTTAAAGCCCAATCCTAAGAGTCATGCCCATACCTTAGCCCTCTCAAGCTATTGGTATTTAAAGTAAGTCTGGGAAGTGAACTACCCTCAGTTTGTGGAGTTTTCTGCACTATGCATTACGAGGAGCTCGTGGAGTTCCGAAAAATATTTGTTTCCCACGCTTGCGTTTATCAACGTCAAGTTGGTGAGCGCAAGTGAGGAAAATCCACTTCCCGGCAATGTTTTTCCTCGTTCGGGATCGTCAACATCAAGTTGGTGAGTGTGGAAAATCATCTTCCCAGCGAGATTTCTCAACGCGGGCAGTCAGACTTCTCTCTGCAAGTGGTTGTGTATGCTCGTGACCGCTCATGTTGAGAAACTGAGCGTTCACATTGAGAAAGCTGCTGCTCGAGTAAAGATCTACTAGAGTGGCAGAAAGGATGCAGTACCCGCATATGCTGTGCACAGTGCCATTCACGAGGATTGCACAGTGTGGACAAGCACCTGGCACTGAAAATCACCACGAACTGCATTTATCTAATGCCCTCCGGCGCTTGCAGAGCTCCGCATAGTGCGGAGGTTTTGCACTTCGCGGAGTTCCACGTAGCAGAACTCCGCCCTGGCTTAATTTAATTTAAAGCCCCTGCTATACAGTTCCATTTTTTTGTCTTCCTCAACTTCGGGCATTGTTCCCTTAATCGTTCTCTCCCCAAGCAAGGATACTCTCCTACCATTTTTCCCTAAAGAAACGCGCAATTCTTTTTCACTCTTACAGTAGGAGGTGGCTACTGGGGGACGATCGAAAGAGCTATTAGATGGGCCCCTAATACTTTTGGGGTTGTGTGTTACTATCTTGATAGCACTCTCCTATAATGGGACAAAGACATCAATTCCACAACTTTGTAGCTTATCACTATTCATGAGTATAAGATTAGATATCACTTTCGAACAGAAGGGCACGCTCGCTCCACCAGAGTTTCCTTCCTTCAAAATTTGAAGCAGTACCAAATCACTGCTCTGCACAATTTGTAATTCGGGAATGTCTGAGAAACAACCTAGAAGGAAAGACCTATTCATGATAAGTTTGTGATCAAAAATAAGGATCATTCAGGAGAGAGAGGCACTACCTTCGGACCATTTGCCAGGTTATCCCCGGAGGGGTGATTCCAAGCAGGATTATGGATACTATTTACCCCTATTGAGGAGGAAAATAGGGTGGCATTGGGATTAAGACTAGATAAAGACATCATTGACAGACTAGAAGCTGGGGGATTGGAAACTTGTAGAACCAAAGCAGAGTGCTGGAAATCTCTTGAGACAGGTGGAGAGCTTCTTATGACGGCTTTAGGCTGATCTTCTTCCCCCTCTAGTGGCATCGGGGTGAAGTCGAGGAGGGAAGAGTGATGAAACGCAGTCTCTTCACTCTTTTTTTGCATATTCATCGAAGCTTTTTCACTTGTTTTATATTCTTCTGAGTCTGGGCGCAATTAATTTTCTTTTCAGTTTTTACAACCTCTGAAACAGATTTATCAGTTCTAACGCCCTTTCTTTTATGAAAAATGGGGAAGTAAGCCTGATTTATTAATTTTTTTCTCCATCATTAAAACCAGTTGTATCCCCAGAAGGAGGCACAGACACCTCAAGATCGAAAAACTGCTGTAATGAGATAGGCTGATTTTTTCAAATAAAGCTACATTGCCCTTCCCCTTGCAAATCCCCCTACTGCTGGAGGGGACACCAACTTGGCATCCAAAGTCTCTACTTGCAGAAATGGAGTCAGCACGTGCGAAGTCTGCAGTCCGGCAGATGATGAAAAAACACTTGGCTCCTCCTGGCCTGCGGCTCCTGCAGTTCCTTAACCTGCGGCTCCTGATGGTAGATCCGGGGGCTCGGCCCCTTGAACTCAAGCACCCTACCGCCATGTGGCTCTCTGCTCGGTTCGCAGCTCTTAGTTCTCGAGTTCCTGCTTCCTGCTTCTAGAGCCTTGGGTGACATTGCCTCCGTATCGTTTGCACACAACTGACGCAATTTTTGTAGGAACTTGTGAATGTAACCATACATTTGAAGTTAGAGGAAATTGGGGATTACATTTGAATGGAGGAGATTCTGTTTTTCCTCGTGCTTATTATATTTGCGGGAAAAGTGCATTTACAGGTTATCCAAGAGATGTTATGGAACATGCTATTGAGGAGTGGTTTTTCCAGAGCTACCATGTGGACCAAATTGAGAATCCACAAGGGGAAAAAGTGTAAGAACCAAGAAGAGAGAGCTAGTGTGAGTGAAATTGTAGGTGATATGTTTGGTGCCATGATCCTAACTGTAGGATTGATATTTAATTCACACAAGATTAGAAAACTTTCAACCGTAGTTGATAAATAGGCTACTAGTTCAGCTGGAGAATTTTTGGTTATTGACACAGAAATAGTTGCCATCAGATCAATGGTTTTGCAGAATAGCTTGCTCTATACGTCCTTCTCGCGAAGGAGGGCGGAGTCTACTAGATTTTAAAAGTTCAACAATGTTGTACTTATATCCCGGTAGAGAGTAACGACCTGGAGAAATATAATACAACATTACGACGTGAAGAAGGATCTGAAAGGATTGACAGTAACCGGTGCTTGGGATGCAATAGGAAATGGATTTTCTGCCATAGGCAGATGGTTTGGCAATCTAGGGAGTGGAATATTTGGAAACATCTTGAGATCTTTGGTGATAATAGCTCTTTGTTGATTATTTTTGTTCATGATTGTTAATGTGTACAGACATGCACAAGAAAGAAATGGAGTGAAAAGGACAAGAGCAGATGTATAACTAGAAGAGAGACAAACTAAACTTCATGATGACATGAAATTCCTGGAGGATTCCAGAAAGACAATGATGAAGACAACAAAACTGTAATTCGAACATCTGATAAGAGATTGATGTGATGGCTTGATTTGCCATCAGAAGGGGGATTGGTGCCGCGCAAAACTGCCCTCTCTTCACTAATACCTGATTACAACTGATGACTGACACACAAAATTAACATGCACTTTTTGCATGAGTATTATGTGTCTTGAAGATACGTGTACATATTACACCTGATACTGCGGATGCAGAGAGATTTTGCTAAAGAATATATAGAACTCACATGGAATATTTTACTCATGCCGAAAGAAACATTTGGGGCCAGATGTAGGAAGCCTAATGCCGGTCGGTAATGGCCGAAATTACCGAATTTCGGCCGTTATCGACCGGAATTAGGCTTTTCAGGTGTAAGTGGCCATATTGTAGGATTCGGTAATTTACCGATTTGGTAACTTAAGGAATCGGTAAATTACCGCATTCTTAACATACCGATTCAGTACATTACAGAATCCTTAATGTAGAGTGCACTCAAGTGAGTGCTTTTTACATTTAAGGATTCGTTATTTACCACCAACTGTTAGTTGGTGGTAAATTCCGAATACCTTTCAAAAAGCAATTTTTAGCTTTTTATTCAGTGCCATTTGGCAGACATACATGCCCTTAGGGCATGTATGTCTGCCACATGTGCACCCATGCACTATACAGGGGTGCAACAGGGTGTCAATGTGACACCCTGCCACCCTTGTAGGTCTACCTCCTATTGCCAATTGGGTATTTACCGAATCGGTAATTCTCATTCATTCCTATGGGCCTCCAGGCCCATAGGAATGAATGGGGAATACCGATTTGGTATTTACCGAATCGGTATTTACCGAATTTGACAGATTCGGTAAAATTTACCTAATCATTAGCTACATATAGTTTAACCGATTATAAAATACCGAATCAGTAAAATTCGGTATTTTAGAATCGGTAAATGATATTTACCTACATCTGGCCCTCGATGTTTGATTTAGAGCTGTATAAAGTAACAAGAGAAGATCTTAATGAAAATGATTTAGTAAACATTTATACGATATAGATTGATTAAGTGACTGACATATAATACTAACATTTAATATGTTTCTTTACAGCTAAAAGGATTTGTAGTTATAATGCCTACTACAGTGAAAGATGAAAACCTTTGCAATACAGTAGTGTCCTTTAAACCATCTTCTTTCATTATTGTTTAAGTATGTCACACGATTCGTGTATGTGTGCAACATTTCTTGTGTAACTGCAAGAAGTGTTGTTATGAGCTTCAAATGATCCTTATGTGTCTAGGAAATTAGAATGATTTCTCAAAGTATCCATTATTGTTACACATATGTAGCTTAGGCGCAAGATGCCTAGAACCAGAGCTGAACTCTCTTTCAGAGGTGCAGGACGGAGGGGACACAATACCCGGTACCCCGGATGGAGTTAATTTTTTCTCCATGGCGGAGGATTCAGATTCTGCCGCTGGAAGTGAACTAGAAATAGAGACATCTGAAGGGAAAGGGTCAGCGGATGCCAGTGATATGGACAGTGCACCCAACACCGCGGACACAGGCTGGCACCCATGCTAGGCGGGGGGGTGGGCGACAAAAAAACACCCGTGCCCAATCTGATTTGGATCAACATCTGCAGTGGGACTATTCTAATATTAATCTTGGCCATGAAGGGGAAGAAGAAGGACGTGGGTTTCAAGAGGACCCCCAGGCATCTGGTACCAAGGATGGGCAGGGACCTTCAATTGCTCTTATATATGCAGCTCTTAAAGCGATGCAACTGGAGGCCCGTCAAGACATAACATAAAAGGGTCCAAATGGCGACCAAAAAAATTCAGGGGGCAATCAGGAAAACTACAAAAGCCTGCACTGAAGTCATGGCTCGTACAACGGCGCTGGAGGAGCAGGTGGTGGGTCTTGAAGCCGGTTTGGAGAGCTCTGAGAAGAAGAACTCTGCTAATGACGCCAAAATGATGGATGTCCTGTGGAAACTTGAGGAGTCGAATAATAGACAGCGGTGAAACAATCTGCATCTGCTGGGTATTGAAGAGAATGCCGATGGGGGAAACATATACGTGGCTTTGTAATCACGCTTTTCAAGTCTGCTTTCCCAGAGTTATCATCTTGGAACTGGGAAGCCGAGATCCAGCGCGTTCATCGGTTCCCCCTAATGGTGAAGAAAAATGCTGGAGCAAAGATCAGAGGCCTTGAGCCATTCTTATTTTCTTTGGGAACTGTCTTCTGCGACAGGCAGTGTTTGAAAAGGCCAGACCGGACGCCAAGAAATCCGCTGAAGGGCAGACTTTCTTTGTGAGGCCGGACTTCTGCCATACTACGGTGGAGAGGCGGTGGCGTCTGAGGCAGATGATTCCATCATTTCAGAAACTTGGTTGTGAAATCTATTTGATGAACCCTGCTCGCTTGAAAGTGATCTTTCAGGGCATGTTTATGTCTGAGATCCAAGCGGGGGATTATCTGAAAGAGTTATCGGGTAAATAGGACGGGGTGTTTGAGGAATGGCTGCAAGGCGGGTGCTGGGGGGATATGGGGATTTGTTAACGTAGGGAAAGAGGGCCATGGAGCCAATGGGCTTTTGTTTCCCCCAATCTCTACTTCTACAGTGTATTCTTTTGACGTTTGGTGATTATTTGATCTTGCTTGAAGCTATTTATCTGTTTTCCTGTCTATGCATTCTCTTTACTTTGACCTCTTGTACCCCTCTGGTATTCCTGATGTATTGTATTGGAGGGAGACTTCAAGCGTTAATGGGGTGGGGATCTGGGGTTTTATTTCTCTTGATGTAGGCTAAGTCAAAGCGTTTGCCTTGTTTCCTTATTTCTCCTTTTTTTTCTGGGTCAGGGAGCAACAGGGGCGCACAGCGTGGGAGGCTTCACAAGGGTCAGGTGACCTTTTTTGCTGATGTGAAGGGGGGTTTGGGGTGGGGACGGGCGGATCCTTATTAAGGGGGAAAGGTAATGGGAATGTGGAAAGTAGCTATTAGAATTTATGAGTTTTTTATAGGTCTTCGTTGTGTTTATTGTATATAATCAATGGGGGGGAGTCCGGATAGCCATGATTAATATATGTGGTTTAAATGACCCAGCCAAGCTGGCAGGATTAAAGAGGACATTCGGATCCTCAGGGCTGATATTATTTGTCTCCAAGAGACTCATATTCAAGCTAGTAAAAGCCACATTTTTAAATTAGATGTGTTTCAATTGGTGATATGCTCAAAACAGGAGACCAAGACGAGGGGAGTTGCTATATTTGCCCCCAGGGGTTTGGCGAATTTCTCACGCTCGATCTCAGACAAATATGGTAGATGGGCCATAACTCAATGTGTCATAGATAATAATGTTTTTACCCTTTGCTCTGTTTAAGGCCCGGTATTAGATGCTACTGAGGTATATGACTGGCTGGACACAGAATTGGTGGGGTGGCCTCTCCCACTGATCATTTGTGGAGATTTTAATATAAATATGGGCTGGGCTGCATGGAATCCATCTGAAGCAGGGTACCACGGGTGGAAACTGAAGGTCTTTAGGTCTCTGTGTCTGATGAGAGAGCTCCATGGGCTAGTAGATGTATGGGCTGCATAAGAAGCGGGGAAGATGGGTCTACATATTACTCCGCCCGCATCAATCACACTCTAGGTTAGATTATTTTTTCATTTTTCATAATTTGGTGGCGGGTTGCAACATTCAGAAATACCCCAAGGTCATGTCCGATCACAATCCGTTGGTCCTGGAAGTCTCACTCAAGTGTTCAAAGAATAGGTCCAGCTGGACTTTTAATCGGACCCTACTGAGTGATAACCAATATGTGGCACATATAGGGATCTGGATCACTAGGTTTTTGTGGAAAATCGAGGGAGCACTAGTCCTCAATTTATTTGGGACGCGTTAAAAGCCGGGGTCAGAGGGGAGACTACACATTTCGGATGGTAGGCTCAAAAACAAGAGAAGGATAAGATCAATAATCTATATGCGGAATTGAGCAAAGCCGAATTGAACCTGGTCCAGGTGATTTTAGCAAAAGGGGATATTGAGGCGGCACAAACACAGATTGCAACTTCTAGAGCTGCCATAACTGAAATCTCAGCTAGTAAGTCAGCTGCCAGGTATCTTGCCTGGCGCATGCAAATGTATGAAAGCAATGAGAGGACAGGACATACCCTTGCTTTATGTTTCAGGATAAAGGATGCTAAACCCAAATCTTGGGAATCAATGATCCAGATATTGGATTTGTAAAAGATCCCAATGCTATTCTTCTAGCTTTTGAAAAATTCTACCAAAGATTATACTCAGAGGATAGGATTAATATCTTAACTTTGCAGAATGAGATAGCAGGATTCCTAGATCGAGTTTCAATTGAACCTCTGTCCCCCATAGATTTGGGTATGTTGGAAGCACCAATCACCTTAGCTGAGGTTAGCAAGGCTCTAGAATCAATTCCATCCGGTAAAGCTGCTGGGCTTGATTTTTTGCCAAGAGAATTCTTTAGGAAATTTGCCATGCAGCTCGCCCCAATCTTGCTGGAGCTGTTTAGTTTGATTCAGGGGGGAGGTCCTCAACCCGATTCATGGAGATTTGCCTAAATTGTCATTTTTTTAAAGAAAGGCAAGCCAGCCACCGACCTAGGCACTTACCGGCCAATTACTTTGATTAATAACAACGTCAAAATGTATTCTAAGATTTTTGCGAATAGACTGGCCTCAGTCATTAAAAAAGTAGTATCACATAATCAACATGGTTTTGTCCCGGGTCGAGAAACTATAGACCACATCCGTAGAGTCATAACTTTATTTGATTACACCAAGGTGACAGGAGACCCTATTGCGCTAATTTTACTCGACGCCGAAAAAACTTTCGATAGGGTCTCCTGGCCTTTTTTATGGGCAGTTATGAAACACTATGGAATTGGGGAAGGTTATATTCGGGCTATAAAAGGCATGTATTTAGATCCTGTAGCCAAGATAGCACTGAAGGGAGTCCATGCTGGAGAGATCAGCATAGAGCGGGGTACCAGGCAAGGCTGCCCCTGCCCTCCTTTGCTGTATGCAATCTATATTGACCCCCTAATCAGATTAATATAAGAGAGCCAGGCAATCCAACCTGTATGTGCTCCAGGAGGGGAGGTAAACATTTTAGGATATGCTGACGACCTAGCAATAGTTACACCAGCTCCACAGAAGACTTTAGCCGAGCTTGGTGCTATAACATCTCGATTTGGGGAAATTTCTGGCTACCATATGAATGAAAGCAAAACTCAAATAGTGATTAATGAGAAGGTAGATATTGCTGATCCACGAATTGTACCTAGCGCAAGATATCTCGGGGTCGAGATTAGTTCCGACCCAGCCACAATTGTGGATCTAAATCTCGTGCCACTCTTAGGTAAAATGAAAACTGACGCTAAAAGAATGAGTAATCTACACCTGACACTTATGGGGCGAAGTAACGTCACGAAAATGATTTTCTTTCAAAAATTCTTTATTATTTTAGGGCTATCCCTCTGGAATTTAGCAAAGCTTGGTTCCGGAAATTTGATCAGGTCATTTCTTGGTTTTTATGGGCGGGGCAACGCCCAAGATGGGCATTACGATATATGACATTGCCGAGTGATCGGGGGGGATGGTCCATTCCCAATTTTCAGATCTATTACTGGGCCACCACCTTGAAGTACTCTGCTGAACTGATAAATGGTGCTAATCCAGATGACTTTGGAAGCTCGATTTTTCAACTTATTTGTGGGGTAGAGGCCAGGGGTTTACTATTGCGACAGATCGATTATGCTTATTTTAAGAGGGTTAAGTTCAAGGTGCTGATCAGCGTATATAAAGTCTGGACTGCAGTCAGGAAAAAGGTTGGAATTCCCAGGGTATATAGGTACTCCCCTTTTGGCAGTAATATCACTCTTTGTTCGGAAAATTTTTAATGATGGCTATTTTTGGAGGTGGAGGGAGAAAGGGATTTATTGTATTGGGGATCTTTTGTCCGGGGACGGTATACTTTCTTTTGATGCTCTCAAGGAACGGTTTGGGATTGGGAACATGGATTTCTTTACATTTTTACAAGTTAGGGACTTTTTAGACAAGAAATGTCACAACCGGAGACAAATCCCCTTGTTTAGAAATACGATACCGCAAACCGCTGCTATTCACAAAGTCATTACGGAAAGAATGGGGGATGGCTTAGTCAAACATTTGAACGATGGCAATCATAGGTACAGGCTGGGCAGGGGGACTGTGAGGACTCTCTGTACTATAGCCAAACGTCATGCATATCTGCATATCTGCTAATTTGCAAGTGCAGTGTTTAAAAACTTGGTGTAATTTGTATGTTACCCCGGCCCGAATACATAGATAGTGGGGCACCACCGGTATCAGTTGTCCACGCTGTAGAGAGGTGGCGGCGGATAGCACCCATATGTTCGCGACTTGTTCGAAACTCTCTCAATTACTATCTAAAATCGAACTTAGGCTGAGGGCAATATTGGGTCTTTCTTTGATATTTACGCCGCTGACAGTCATGTTGTGTATTTCTGATCAAGCGATGGATGAAAATTATAAGAAACTTGTAGTTGTTGCCATGGCTGTTGTGAGAAGTTGGCCTGGTATATGATGCTCACTAGTTCTAGTGCAAAACAACAGTTGATGGACAGAATGCAGAACAATGTCATACATTCACCCCAGTACAGAGATCTGGGCCTAAATCCATTGTTTTTTTGCACTCCACACCACCCCAGTTCAGACATGGCCATATGCAAATCAGCCTTGACCCTGTGCCTCATGGGAAAAGTCAAGCCCGAACTGCCAAGCCATGTCTTTCCTGGACCGGAATCAAGCATCCTAGGACCGGTTTCTGGCTATCAGCCGTCTTCAGCCAGGATAGCTTGACTCCAGTGGTGTGGAGAGCATGGGACTCATGTCTGAGCATACCCATCCCACTCGGGGTGACAAATGCAAAACAACAGTTGATGGACAGAATGCAGAACAATGTCATACATTCACCCCAGTACAGAGATCTGGGCCTAAATCCATCGTTTTTTTGCACTCCACACCACCCCAGTTCAGACATGGCCATATGCAAATCAGCCTTGACCCTGTGCCTCATAGGAACAGTCCAGCCCGAACTGCCAAGCCATGTCTTTCCTGGACCGGAATCAAGCATCCTAGGACCGATTTCTTGCTATCAGTCATCTTCAGCCAGGATAGCTTGACTACAGTGGTGTGGAGAGCATGGGACTCACGTCTGAGCATACCCATCCCACTCGGGGGGACAAATGCAAAACAACAGTTGATGGACAGAATGCAGAACAATGTCATACATTGACCCCAGTACAGAGATCTGGGCCTAAATCCATCGTTTTTTTGCACTTCACACCACCCCAGTTCAGACATGGCCATATGAAAATCAGCCTTGACCCTGTGCCTCATGGGAACAGTCCAACCCATACTTTCTGTCCAGGCTGGTACTCAGTCAAGACAGCCTTTTGGTCATGCCAAGCTTTCTGTTAATCTTGGCTGGCCTCAAGGTTTTTGGATGCCTTCTCCATATACTCAGCCATCCTGGAGCGGAGACCAAGTACATAGTCCACTATGTCTTGCTTGGGTGTTCTAAGAGGTAACTCCCATCCTTCCCTCACTAAACACAGGGGTCCTCTTACAGGGTGCCCAAACAACAATTCAAAGGGGCTGAAGCCAACCCCCTTTTGTGGGACCTCTCTGTAAGCAAACGGAAGGCAGGGTAGAAGGATGCCCCATCTTCGCCTGAGCTTTTCTGGTAATCCTTTGATCATACCCTTTAGGGTTTTGTTGAACCTTTCAACGAGCCCATTGCATTGTGGATGATAGGGAGTGGTGAACTTGTAGTTGACACCACATTCCTTCCACATAGCTGTTAAGTATCCTGACATGAAGTTGGCATCTCTATCGGATACTACCTTCTTAGGAAACCCCACTCTGGAGAAAACTCCAAGTAAGGCCCTGGCCACAACAGGAGCTGTTGTTGTCCTAAGGGGATTTGCCTCTGGGTACCTGGTGGCATGGTCCACCACCACCAGTATGAATCTGTGCCCAGATGCTGTACGGGGATCCATTGGACCTACAATATCAATCCCCACTCTTTCAAAGGGGACCCCCACCACAGGTAGTGGTATCAGGGGGGCTTTTGTTGTTCCACCTGCTTTGCCACTGGCTTGGCAGGTTACACAGGAGCGACAAAACTCCTTTGTATCTTCAGACATGTGAGGCCAGTGAAAGTGAGGGACAAGCCTGTCCCAAGTCTTGTTCTGGCGTAGGTGTCCTGCTAAAGGACTATCATAGGCCAAGGTTAGAAGGAAGCCCCTAAATTGCAGAGGTATAACCAACCTGCTGGTTGTACCAGGCTTGGGGTCTCTACCCTCTGAATAAAGGAGCCCATCATCCCAATACACTTTATGGGTACCTTGAGCATTCCCAGCAGCCTCAGCAGCAGCCTGCTGTCTGAGGGGTTCAAGAGAAGGACAGGTTAACTGAGCCTGCCCCAAGTCTGCCCTAGAAGGCCCCCCTGTCCCCAGAAACTCATCCTGATCAGGTTCAAGCTCTTCAGGGACAGTTCCTTAAGGGGTCTCAAGATCATCTTCCTGTGAAGGCTGATCCTCACTTGTAGGCAGTTGGGAAGGCACAGCCTTTACCCTCCTGTTCTTCTTCTTGGAAGGTGCTTGGTCCATTGTTCCAGGATCTAAGACCTGAGGTTCAGAGAGGCACTTTTTGGCCTGTGACCTGGTCACAGCAAGGACATGTGATGATTTCCCTAACATCTCTGCATGAGTCTGGTACTCAACTTCCGACCATAGAGAGCTTTCCAGGTCATTGCCCAACAAACATTCAACTGGGAGATCTGCACTAACCACAACTCTTTTTAGGCCAGTTACCCCTCCCCAGGAGAAATTAACAATTGCCACACTATGTGTAGTAGTGACATTGCTGGCATTGGTCACCAGGTAATTATCACCTGGTATGTATTGTTCAGGGTCCACAAAGTTAGGTGTCACCATAGTGACACTGGCACATGTGTCCCTGTATGCTTGAGCCACTTTTTCATTAATCAAAGGCGTCTGCCTGTACTTGCCCAGATTACTGGGGCTGACAGTAGTGGACAAATCTATTTCCACATCTCAAATCAGAACAGCCTGTGTAGGGGTTCTGACTAGGCCAGACTCTCCCTCAGTTCCCAAGGTGATACCTACTACCCCCTTAGTTTGTGGACCAACACTGCTGACTGTACTATTGGGTACAGGTGCCTTAGGGGCTGCAGTGTTTGGGGCTCCACCCTTTTTACACTCACTGGTCCAGTGAGAGGTGTTTTTACAAGTACTACACCAGGGTTTTCTTTGACCTTCTGTCTTCTTCTTCCTGGAAGTTTGGGACCCACCCTCAGTATTAGTTTGGGGCCCTGTTGAAGACTTCTGGTCTTTAGCTTTCTGCTCCCCACCCTTCTAGTCTGTTTTCTTCTGGTCACCACCCTGGTTCTGGTTCTTTTGCTTAACTCTGGTTCTAACCCATTTGTCTGCCCTCTTTCCCAATTCTTGGGGAGAGGTCAGATCTGAGTCAACCAAATGTTGATGCAACTGCTGGTTCTGACAATTATTTAAAATGTGTTCTCTCATAAGCAAATTGTACTATCCTTCATAGTCTGTAACCTTACTTCCCAGCAACCAGCCCTCCAGAGCCTTAGTGGCACATTCAACAAATTCAGACCAGTCCTGAGTCTGTGTCTTCTGGGTCTCTCTGAACATTAACCTGTACTGTTCCGTGGTTTAGCCTAACCCATCTATCAGAGCACTCTTCAGGACCAGGTAGTTTCTAGAATCCCCATCACTAACTGTGAGGAGTCTGTCTCTGCCTCTACCTTCAAATGAGAGCCACAAGATTACTGCCCACTGCTCCTGAGGGATCTGCTGTACTCTGCAGGCTCTCTCTAGTGCAGTTATCCATTTGTGGATGTCATCCCCAGCTTTGTAGGGGGGCACAATCTTACTCAGGTTTCTATTGTCATAGGACCTAGCTTTATCCTTAGGGATAGTGCTGCCACCAGTGGATCCTAATCCACTCTCTCTAGGCTGTCTTGCTTTAGCAAGCTTCTCTTGGATCAGGGCTACTTCCAGCTCTCTCTTCTGGATCCTAAGCTCAACCTCTCTCATGTTGGCCTCATGTTCCCTTCTCTGAGGGCTAGTCATCCCCCCTCTGGAGTGACCATGAGAACCTCTAGAAGCTTGGGAAGCATTGGATTCACCTGAGTGATTCCTTCTCCTCCTAGACTCCTGGTTAAGTCCACTTGGGTGTCTGAGTGGGTTTGACCCTGACTCAGTCCCAAATTGGCTTAAGTTAGCCTGGCCAAGTCTCCTGACTGCTACCTGACTAAGACTCTCATCATCAGAATCACTTTCTTGTTCCTCCTCTTCCTCCTCCTCATCCTCAGGCTGAGTATCTCCAGTGGTCTGGTTTTCCTCATCTATCTGGATGACAGGGACAGGGGCATCAGTGTTATCATCTTCAGAGGGAGAGCCTCCTTCTCCAGACCCTTTGGGGTCAGGATTGGAGGTCTTTAGAGCTTGAGATTGGTCTAAAAGCTCTCTGAGGTGTGCTGTAGTAGGGGTTGGACCCGTCTTGAGACCTCTTAAGGTACACAGCTGCCTCATTTCTTTAAAGTTTAACATAGCAAATTTGGATGGTGCCTTTGGAGGGTCACTCTCAACAGGGACAGGTCCAGTGGACCCCTCTGCTCCAGACAATGCTCTAGTGTGGGTGGATATGTTGCAATCTACCTACACTGGTGTTTACCTACTAAACCTATCTAGTAGTTGTAGTCAGGGTGTGCTACTCCCTATCCTCTACAACAACTAAGTTCAGTAGAACTTAAGTATACTAGTCTTGTTTTATATGTACCTAACAGGTACCTGTATGATCTTTCAAATGATACTCTCAAAGATTGTAATGGTAAAACAACAGCAAGCTCAAATCCCAACCGCTGCTCACCAATGTGAGAAGTTGGCCTGGTATATGATGCTCACTAGTTCTAGTGATCACCTTGTACCATGCCAAGCAACCCTTATGATGATTGGTTGTAAGTCAACCTTATAGACCAGCTATCCTAGTAGCGTGGACAAAGCAGTCTTAGGCTAAACTCTGTAACGGCATGTGAAGCAAGCTGTTTTACCATACACAATCCCCTTGAATACCAAATGAAAGGACACCACACAGATATATATTGAATAGATATATATATTTATTTACTACAAATATCGCCTATACTCTTTATGAGCACAGAAGCAAATGCGTTAAAACAAAACACAGTTTAAATATACACAAGTTGCACAATATGGATGAGCCCTAGGGGCCACTTAAACCATATACTAAAATAGTGGTATAAGAACCACCAAAGGGTAAGGAAATAGGCCTAGGGCCTGGGGAATCGCTGGAGCTGTTCGGGACTAGCAGTGAAGAAGTCGGGAAAGGCCCGCGGGACTCGGGTGGAGCGCTTAAAATGCACACATGCGCCACTGCAATGTCAATGGTGCGTAAAAGTTATAAATTACTGTTATGGAACCTTCCGACTGACCTAGAAGGACAACATTTTAGATCTAGGCACTAGAGGTGTGTACCAGTGTAGGAACACTGGCGTTGCTGAGTTACCTCACCCACAGGAAGCGGGTGCATAGGTGCCAAGTAGTGTCGGGTTTCTTCACGCAGGTCGATGGTGCCTGGAGATGAAGATGTTGCAGGCGGGTCGTCGAGGAGAGTTCCAGTGGATCCAAGGATGGATCTGAAGAGGTGAAGACCTGAAAGCAGAGGAGACAATGTTCAAAGTCACTAGCCAGTGACTACCGTGGAACCAGAATGGAACCAGGCGATGTCGGGTGCAAACAGGTGATGAGGCGCAGCTTGTCTCCGCAGCCACGTGGACACGAAGAGGTCAAGGATGCCCAGGAGTCAATCACGAGCTGTCCCATGAAAGCTCTAGCTGATGGCATTGTCGGCAACTTGCTTGGAGCAAACAGGCCTTGGCTAATGCAAGCCACGCAGGAAGTGAAGAAATCTTAGTTCCCGGACCAGCAAGGTCAAAGGGGCTGCTCCTTTTTACAGGAGCGAGGGTCAGTCTGGAGCAACCAGACCAGCAGTGTAAATTGTAGATTTCGTCGCCAAGATGGCCACTAGCCACGTGGCAATTGACCGGGATGATGCGTTGAATGGCAAAGTGCAAAAGGTCCCCACGCAGATTGTGGAGAGGCTGGGGGGCTGATCTTTGGTGCAGATGCTGCTCTCTGGTAGGGCTTCTTAAACCCCAAAGCACAGCATCGAGGGTGCCTCGGGTGCTGCGCAGTCAGCTTCTCGGGGGTCTTTCAAGATGGCCAGTCCCACGTCTCTCGGTGCCTCCACGGGTCTCTTCTTTTCAGGGACTGTGGATCGGGCTGTGAGATGTCTGGGAATCTAGGTCTTGTCGGGCTTTGGGCTCGGGCCCTGGCGGGAGGCGGCGGCAAAGCAGACGTTGAGTTGCTGGTTGGTGCCTGTATTCACAGGGTGGTCACTCCTTGGCCACAAGGGAGATTCTCTCCAGTCTTCTGTGCAGCAGAATGTCGAAGTCCAGTTTTCTTCTTAGTTTCCAGTCGAGTTCAGGATGATCTGAAGTCTTGGGACACAGCTCCTACTCTTATTCCAAATCTAGGGGCCGGATTACCTGCTAGGTCCCTCCTCTGGGTGGGACCAGGAAGGGGGGTGGTTACACCCCCTTTCCTTTGTCCAGCTTCGCGCCAGGACTGGGGCTGGTGAGCCCCAGGACCGGTTTGAACTGGCATATGCACAGTGGCACCTTGTGTGCCCCAGGCATGTCTCATTCTATTCAGCCCTGTCCTACCCAATACACAAAATCCTGTCTGGGGTGGTGCTAGCACCTCCCAAGGCAGGAAACCCTTTGTCTAAGCCTCCCTCGCTTGAAGGACTCCCAGCAGCAGGAGGTCAGACTTGTGTCTGTGGTGGCAGCATCCATTTTGTGACGCTGAGGCTCATGTTTAACTTTACCCGGGTTTCAGGTTATGTACATGTTGGGTCCCTCTAGAAGGGTGGAATGCTACCCCCGTCGCCAGAACTGGCGAGTGGGTAGTATTCCAATTCGTAGGACACCTTACTCGACATGTTTTGATAAAGCCAAACCAAAGATAGCATTTAACCGCGAGGTTCATAATGCACTTAAGAGTATATGGTATGGCAGTATCATGGAACAGCTAATTGACGTGGTTCCGAAAACTGCAGACAGGCTCAGCTCATGCTAGAGCACCATCTCACATATTTCCAAGCACTCTGCCTCCAGGATTGATGAGGCCTTCCATAGGAGTGGCTGATAGGAACATATGTGTCCATTTTAAGTTAGATATAGATATACTATACCTAAGTAAGAGGTGATTACACCCACTTACCCCAGCTGATTGATCAGCCAGTTGTGTCAAATATGGAGGCCAGGCCAGGGGTTGCATAATACATGCTGCAGCCCCTGGTAGGCCTTGGAAACACCTATGCCCTGAGTACCTGGGGTACACTGTTACAGGGGCCAATAAGGTGAACCAGTTCCAATTCGTAATGCACCTAGTGTGCATTGGCATTAATTTAGAAAGAGAACAGCAGGCTTTGGGTCTGATTAGCAGGCCTACAGCCACATTAGGTCATAAACCATCGAAGCAAAAAGCAAAAATTTGGGGTGACCATAGGATAGCAGACCCTACTCTCCTACACAACCCCCCCCCCCCCCCCAAACGCAGGGACATTAGACTAACCTTGACCAGTTGTGTCTTCATGTTCTAAGTGGAAGTACCTGGAGAGACCATCTGCATTACCATGGTCAGTCCCTGGGCGGTGCTCCACTGTAAAGTCCATCCCCTGTAGGGAAATGGACCACCTGAGCAGTTTGGGGTTGTCACCCTTCATCTGATTAAGCCATAAGAGGGGCTTATGGTCGGTCTGAATCTTGAAGTGAGTGCCAAACAAGTATGGTCTCAACTTCTTCAGGGCCCTCAATGGCTGACCAACGTTTCTCTCTGGGGGTCAGCCTTCTGCTAATAAAAGCAATGGGCTGGTCTTGACCATCTACAATAAGTTGTGAAAGCACAGCTCCCATTCCCAACTCAGAAGCATCTGTTTGGACAATGAACTCCCTTGAGTAGTCAGGACTCTTCAGGATAGGTGCAGAGCACATGGCCTTCTTCAGGTCATCAAATTCCTTTTGACAGTTTACTGTCCACTGAACCTTTTTGGGCATCTTCTTGGATGTCAGATCATTAAGAGGAGTCACAATGGACCCATAGTTCTTAGCAAACTTCCTGTAGTACCCAGTCAGGCCCAAGAAAGCTCTGACCTGAGGCTGGGTAGTTGGAGGGGACCAGTCCTTTATGGTCTGGATCTTACTCCCCAGTGGTTGAACTTGGCCTCCACCTACAAGGTGGCCCAAGTATACAACTTTACTCTGCCCTATCTGGCACTTGGTGGCCTTGATAGTGAGGCCTGCCTTTTGCAGAGCCTCTAGCACTTCCTTCAGGTGGACCAGGTGATCCTCCCAGGTGGAGCTGAAGACAACAATATCATCCAGATATGCTGCGCAAAAGTCATCCAACACAGTAAGGACTTCATTCACCAACCTTTGGAAGGTGGCAGGTGCATTTTTCAAACCAAAGGGCACCACCACAAATTGGTAATGCCCACCTGGGGTAGAAAATGCAGTTTTGGCTTTAGACTCCTCAGCTAACCTGATTTGCCAATAGCCAGCTGTCAAGTCAAATGTGCTCAAATACTTGGCAGAAGCCAATTTGTCTATGAGCTCATCTGCCCTTGGAATAGGGTGTGCATCTGTCCTGGTGACAGCATTGAGTCCTCTGTAATCCACACAGAACCTCATCTCTCTCTTGCCATCTTTGGTGTGAGGTTTGGGGACTAGAACCACTGGGCTAGCCCAGGGGCTCTCTGAAGGCTCAATAACACCTAATTCCAGCATCTTTTGCACCTCAGTCTTTATACAGTCTCTGACATGGTCAGGTTGCCTGTAAATCTTGTTTTTCACAGGAAGACTATCACCAGTGTCCACCACATGGGTACACCAGTTAGTCTGACTGGGTGTCAATGAGAACATATGTCTATGACTGCGAAACTTGGCTACAGTCATTTTGCTGATGTTCAGTGAGGCTGCCATCTAAGGCCACACCATCAACTGAGCCATCCTCAGGGTTCTGAGTCAGCAGGTCTGGGAGAGGGTCACTCTCTTCCTCCTGCCCCTCATCTGTAGCCATGAGCAAGCCCAAGTCTGCCCTGTCAACATATGCCTTCAATCTGTTAACATGGAGCACCCTGTGGGGGCTCCTGGGAGTTCCTAGGTCCGCTAAGTAGGTAACCTCTCCCTTCTTTTCAATGATAGTATGGGGTCCAGACCATTTGTCTTGGAGTGCTGCTGGGGCCATTGGCTCCAACACCCATACTTTCTATCCAGGCTGGTACTCAGTCAAGACAGCCTTTTGGTCATGCCAATCTTTCTGTAATTCTTGGCTGGCCTCAAGGTTTTTGGATGCCTTCTCCATATACTCAGCCATCCTGGAGCGGAGACCAAGTACATAGTCCACTATGTCTTGCTTGGGTTTTCTGAGAGGTAACTCCCATCCTTCCCTCACTAAACACAGGGGTCCTCTTACAGGGTGCCCAAACAACAATTCAAAGGGGCTGAAGCCAACCCCCTTTTGTGGGACCTCTCTGTAAGCAAACAGAAGGCAGGGTAGAAGGAGGTCCCATCTTCGCCTGAGCTTTTCTGGTAATCCTTTGATCATACCCTTTAGGGTTTTGTTGAACGTTTCAACAAGCCCATTGCATTGTGGATGATAGGGAGTGGTGAACTTGTAGTTGACACCACCTTCCTTCCACATAGCTGTTAAGTATCCTGACATGAAGTTGGCATCTCTATCGGATACTACCTCCTTAGGAAACCCCGCTCTGGAGAAAACTCCAAGTAAGGCCCTGGCCACAACAGGAGCTGTTGTGGTCCTAAGGGGAATTGCCTCTGGGTACCTGGTGGCATGGTCCACCACCACCAGTATGGATCTGTGCCCAGATGCTGTAGAGGGATCCATTGGACCTACAATACCAATCCCCACTCTTTCAAAGGGGACCCCCACCACAGGTAGTGGTATCAAGGGGGCCTTTGTTGTTCCACCTGCTTTGCCACTGGCTTGCAGGTTACACAGGAGCGACAAAACTCCTTTGTATCATCAGACATGTGAGGCCAGTGAAAGTGAGGGACAAGCCTGTCCCAAGTCTTGTTCTGGACTAGGTGTTCTGCTAAAGGAATATCATGGGCCAAGGTTAGAAGGAAGCCCCTAAATTGCAGAGGTATAACCAACCTCCTGGTTGTATCAGGCTTGGGGTCTCTACCCTCTGAATAAAGGAGCCCATCATCCCAATACACTTTATGGGTACCTTGAGCATTCCCAGCAGCCTCAGCAGTAGCCTGCTGTCTGAGGGGTTCAAGAGAAGGACAGGTTAACTGAGCCTGCCCCAAGTCTGCCCTAGAAGGTCCCCCTGTCCCCAGAAACTCAACCTGATCAGGTTCATGCTCTTCAGGGACAGTTCCTTCAGGGGTCTCAAGATCATCTTTCTGTGAAGGCTGATCCTCACTTGTAGGCAGTTGGGAAGGCACAGCCTTTACCCTCCTGTTCTTCTTCTTGGAAGGTGCTTGGTCCATTGTTCCAGGATCCAAGACCTGAGGTTCAGAGAGGCACCTTTTGGCCTGTGACCTGGTCACAGCAAGGACATGTGATGATATCCCTAACATCTCTGCATGAGTCCTGTATTCAACTTCCAACCATAGAGAGCTCTCCAGGTCATTGCCCAACAAACATTCAACTGGGAGATCTGCACTAACCACAACTCTTTTTAGGCCAGTTACCCCTCCCCAGGAGAAATTAACAATTGCCACACTATGTGTAGTAGTGACATTGCTGGCATTGGTCACCAGGTAATTATCACCTGGTATGTTTTGTCCAGGGTCCACAAAGTTAGGTGTCACCATAGTGACACTGGCACATGTGTCCCTGTCTGCTTGAGCCATTTTTTCATTAATCAAAGGCGTCTGCCTGTACTTGCCCAGATTACTGGGGCTGACAGTAGTGGACAAATCTATTTCCACATCACAAATCAGAACAGCGTGTATAGGGGTTCTGACTAAGCCAGACTCTCCCTCAGTTCCCAAGGTGATACCTACTACCCCCTTACTTTGTGGACCAACACTGCTGACTGTACTATTGGGTGCAGGTGCCTTAGGGGCTGCAGTGTTGGGGGCGCCACCCTTTTTACACTCACTGGTCCATGTGAGAGGTGTTTTTACAAGTACTACACCAGGATTTTCTTTGACCTTCTTTCTTCTTCTTCTTGGAAATTTGGGACCCACCCTCAGTATTAGTTTGGGGCCCTGTTGAAGACGTCTGGTCTTTAGCTTTCTGCTCCCCACCCTTCTGGTCTGTTTTCTTCTGGTCACCACCCTGGTTCTGGTTCTTTTGCTTAACTCTGGTTCTAACCCATTTGTCTGCCCTCTTTCCCAATTCTTGGGGAGAGGTCAGATCTGAGTCAACCAAATGTTGATGCAACTGCTGGTTCTGACAATTATTTAAAATGTGTTCTTTCATAAGCAAATTGTACAATCCTTCATAGTCTGTAACCTTACTTCCCAGCAACCAGCCCTCCAGAGCCTTAGTGGCACATTCAACAAATTCAGACCAGTCCTGAGTCTGTGCCTTCTGGGTCTCTCTGAACATTAACCTGTACTGTTCAGTGGTTAAGCCTAACCCATCTATCAGAGCACTCTTCAGGACCAGGTAGTTTCTAGAATCCCCATCACTACCTCTGAGGAGTCTGTCTCTGCCTCTACCTTCAAAGGAGAGCCACAAGATTGCTGCCCACTGCTCCTGAGGGATCTACTGTACTCTGCAGGCTCTCTCAAGTGCAGTTATCCATTTGTGGATTTCATCCCCAGCTTTGTAGGGGGGCACAATCTTCCTCAGGTTTCTATTGTCATAGGACCTGTCTTTATCCTTAGGGATAGTGCTGCCACCAGTGGATCCTAATCCACTCTCTCTAGGCTGTCTTGCTTTAGCAAGCTTCTCTTGGATCAGGGCTACTTCCAGCTCTCTCTTCTGGATCCTAAGCTCAGCCTTTCTCATGTTGGCCTCATGTTCCCTTCTCTGAGGGCTAGTCATCCCCCCATCTGGAGTGGCCATGAGAACCTCTAGAAGCTTGGGAAGCATTGGATTCACCTGAGTGATTCCTTCTCCCCCTAGACTGCTGGTTAGGGCCACTTGGGGGTCTGAGTGGGTTTGGCCCTGACTCAGTCCCAAATTGGCTTAAGTTAGCCTGGCTAAGTCTCCTGACTGCTACCTGACTAAGTCTCTCATCATCAGAATCACTTTCTTCTTCCTCCTCCTCATCCTCAGGCTGAGTGTCTCCAGTGGTCTGGTTTTCCTCATCTATCTGGATGACAGGGACAGGGGCATCAGTGTTATCATCTTCAGAGGGTGAGCCTCCTTCTCCAGACCCTTTGCGGTCAGGATTGGAGGTCTTTAGAGCTTGAGACTGGTCTAAAAGTTCTCTGAGGTGTGCTGTAGTAGGGGTTGGACCCGTCTTGAGACCTCTTAAGGTACACAGCTGCCTCATTTCTTTAAAGTTTAACATAGCAAATTTGGATGGTGCCTTTGGATGGTCACTCTCAACAGGGACAGGTCCAGTGGACCCCTCTGCTCCAGACATTGCTCTAGTGTGGGTGGATATGTTGCAATCTACCTACACTGGTGTTTGACTACAACTACTAGATAGGTTTAGTAGGTAGGGTGTGCTACTCCCTATCCTCTACAACAACTAAGTTCAGTAGAACTTAAGTATACTAGTCTTGTTTTATATGTACCTAACAGGTACCTGTATGATCTTTCAAATGATACTCTCAAAGATTGTAATGGTAAAACAACAGCAAGCTCAAATCCCAACCGCTGCTCACCAATGTGAGAAGTTGGCCTGGTATATGATGCTCACTAGTTCTAGTGATCACCTTGTACCATGCCAAGCAACCCTTATGATGATTGGTTGTAAGTCAACCTTATAGACCAGCAATCCTAGTAGCGTGGACAAAGCAGTCTTAGGCTAAACTCTGTAAAGGCATGTGAAGCAAGCTGTTTTACCATACACAATCCCCTTGAATACCAAATGAAAGGACACCACATAGATATATATTGAATATATATATATATATTTATGTACTACAAATATCGCCTATACTCTTTATGAGCACAGAAGCAAATGCGTTAAAACGAAACATAGTTTAAATATACAAAAGTTGCACAATATGGATGAGCCCTAGGGGCCACTTAAACCATATACTAAAATAGTGGTATAAGAACCACCAAAGGGAAAGGAAATAGGCCTAGGGCCTGGGGAATCGCTGGAGCTGTTCGGGACTAACAGTGAAGAAGTCGGGAAAGGCCCGCGGGACTCGGGTGCAGCGCTTAAAGTGCACACATGCACCAATGTAATGTCAATGATGCGTAAAAGTTATAAAGTTACTGTTTTAGGAAACTTCCGACTGACCTAGAAGGACAACATTTTAGATCTAGGCACTAGAGGTGTGTACCAGTGTAGGAACACCGGCGTTGCTGAGTTACCTCACCCACAGGAAGCGGGTGCATAGGTGCCAAGTAGTGTCGGGTTTCGTCACGCAGGTGGATGGTGCCTGGAGGTGAAGATGCTGCAGGCGGGTCGTCGAGGAGAGTTCCGGTGGATCCAAGGATTGATCTGAGAGGTGAAGACCTGAAAGCAGAGGGGACAATGTACAAAGTCACTAGCCAGTGACTACCGTGGAACCAGGATGGAACCAGGCGATGTCTGCAAACAGGTGATGAGGTGCAGCTTGTCTCCGCAGCCACGTGGACACGAAGAGATCAAGGATGTCCAGGAGTCGATCACGTGCTGTCCCACAAAGGCTCTAGCTGATGGCGGTGTCGGCAACTTGCTTGGAGAAAACAGGCCTTGGCTAATGCAAGCCACGCAGGAAGTGAAGAAAGCTTAGTTCCCGGACCAGCAAGGTCAAAGGGGCTGCTCCTTACTGGGTAAGAGTGGTCTGCTTAATTCAGACACTCTGTTCATCACCACCCCCTTTTCTGAATCGTTTTTGGCCACTATAGGTGTGGCAGGGTATACTCAGACATGAGTCCCTTTCTCACTGCTCCATCAGGATTCAAGCAAGCCGGGCCGAAGAGGCTGAAATGCCAGAAACCGGTCCCCGGTAGCTTGTCTCCTTTCTGGTGAAGAATTGGCTTGGTAGTTTGGTCTGCCCTGTTCCCATGATGCACTGGGCCAGGGACAGACTAATTTGCATATAGCCAGGTTCTGAGCTGGGATGGGGCAGTGCGATAAATAACGGTGATGGATCAAGCCCTGATCTTTGGACTGGGTAAGAGTGGTCTGCTTAATTCAGACACTCTGTTCATCACCACCCCCTTTTCTGAATCGTTTTTGGCCACTATAGGTGTGGCAGGGTATACTCAGACATGAGTCCCTTTCTCACTGCTCCATCAGGATTCAAGCAAGCCGGGCCGAAGAGGCTGAAATGCCAGAAACCGGTCCCCGGTAGCTTGTCTCCTTTCTGGTGAAGAATTGGCTTGGTAGTTTGGTCTGCCCTGTTCCCATGATGCACTGGGCCAGGGACAGACTAATTTGCATATAGCCAGGTTCTGAGCTGGGATGGGGCAGTGAGATAAATAACGGTGATGGATCAAGCCCTGATCTTTGGACTGGGTAAGAGTGGTCTGCTTAATTCAGACACTCTGTTCATCACCACCCCCTTTTCTGAATCGTTTTTGGCCACTATAGGTGTGGCAGGGTATACTCAGACATGAGTCCCTTTCTCACTGCTCCATCAGGATTCAAGCAAGCCGGGCCGAAGAGGCTGAAATGCCAGAAACCGGTCCCCGGTAGCTTGTCTCCTTTCTGGTGAAGAATTGGCTTGGTAGTTTGGTCTGCCCTGTTCCCATGATGCACTGGGCCAGGGACAGACTAATTTGCATATAGCCAGGTTCTGAGCTGGGATGGGGCAGTGAGATAAATAACGGTGATGGGTCAAGCCCTGATCTTTGGACTGGGTAAGAGTGGTCTGCTTAATTCAGACACTCTGTTCATCACCACCCCCTTTTCTGAATCGTTTTTGGCCACTATAGGTGTGGCAGGGTATACTCAGACATGAGTCCCTTTCTCACTGCTCCATCAGGATTCAAGCAAGCCGGGCCGAAGAGGCTGAAATGCCAGAAACCGGTCCCCGGTAGCTTGTCTCCTTTCTGGTGAAGAATTGGCTTGGTAGTTTGGTCTGCCCTGTTCCCATGATGCACTGGGCCAGGGACAGACTAATTTGCATATAGCCAGGTTCTGAGCTAGGATGGGGCAGTGAGATAAATAACGGTGATGGATCAAGCCCTGATCTTTGGACTGGGTAAGAGTGGTCTGCTTAATTCAGACACTCTGTTCATCACCACCCCCTTTTCTGAATCGTTTTTGGCCACTATAGGTGTGGCAGGGTATACTCAGACATGAGTCCCTTTCTCACTGCTCCATCAGGATTCAAGCAAGCCGGGCCGAAGAGGCTGAAATGCCAGAAACCGGTCCCCGGTAGCTTGTCTCCTTTCTGGTGAAGAATTGGCTTGGTAGTTTGGTCTGCCCTGTTCCCATGATGCACTGGGCCAGGGACAGACTAATTTGCATATAGCCAGGTTCTGAGCTGGGATGGGGCAGTGAGATAAATAACGGTGATGGATCAAGCCCTGATCTTTGGACTGGGTAAGAGTGGTCTGCTTAATTCAGACACTCTGTTCATCACCACCCCCTTTTCTGAATCGTTTTTGGCCACTATAGGTGTGGCAGGGTATACTCAGACATGAGTCCCTTTCTCACTGCTCCATCAGGATTCAAGCAAGCCGGGCCGAAGAGGCTGAAATGCCAGAAACCGGTCCCCGGTAGCTTGTCTCCTTTCTGGTGAAGAATTGGCTTGGTAGTTTGGTCTGCCCTGTTCCCATGATGCACTGGGCCAGGGACAGACTAATTTGCATATAGCCAGGTTCTGAGCTGGGATGGGGCAGTGAGATAAATAACGGTGATGGATCAAGCCCTGATCTTTGGACTGGGTAAGAGTGGTCTGCTTAATTCAGACACTCTGTTCATCACCACCCCCTTTTCTGAATCGTTTTTGGCCACTATAGGTGTGGCAGGGTATACTCAGACATGAGTCCCTTTCTCACTGCTCCATCAGGATTCAAGCAAGCCGGGCCGAAGAGGCTGAAATGCCAGAAACCGGTCCCCGGTAGCTTGTCTCCTTTCTGGTGAAGAATTGGCTTGGTAGTTTGGTCTGCCCTGTTCCCATGATGCACTGGGCCAGGGACAGACTAATTTGCATATAGCCAGGTTCTGAGCTGGGATGGGGCAGTGAGATAAATAACGGTGATGGATCAAGCCCTGATCTTTGGACTGGGTAAGAGTGGTCTGCTTAATTCAGACACTCTGTTCATCACCACCCCCTTTTCTGAATCGTTTTTGGCCACTATAGGTGTGGCAGGGTATACTCAGACATGAGTCCCTTTCTCACTGCTCCATCAGGATTCAAGCAAGCCGGGCCGAAGAGGCTGAAATGCCAGAAACCGGTCCCCGGTAGCTTGTCTCCTTTCTGGTGAAGAATTGGCTTGGTAGTTTGATCTGCCCTGTTCCCATGATGCACTGGGCCAGGGACAGACTAATTTGCATATAGCCAGGTTCTGAGCTGGGATGGGGCAGTGAGATAAATAACGGTGATGGATCAAGCCCTGATCTTTGGACTGGGTAAGAGTGGTCTGCTTAATTCAGACACTCTGTTCATCACCACCCCCTTTTCTGAATCGTTTTTGGCCACTATAGGTGTGGCAGGGTATACTCAGACATGAGTCCCTTTCTCACTGCTCCATCAGGATTCAAGCAAGCCGGGCCGAAGAGGCTGAAATGCCAGAAACCGGTCCCCGGTAGCTTGTCTCCTTTCTGGTGAAGAATTGGCTTGGTAGTTTAGTCTGCCCTGTTCCCATGATGCACTGGGCCAGGGACAGACTAATTTGCATATAGCCAGGTTCTGAGCTGGGATGGGGCAGTGAGATAAATAACGGTGATGGATCAAGCCCTGATCTTTGGACTGGGTAAGAGTGGTCTGCTTAATTCAGACACTCTGTTCATCACCACCCCCTTTTCTGAATCGTTTTTGGCCACTATAGGTGTGGCAGGGTATACTCAGACATGAGTCCCTTTCTCACTGCTCCATCAGGATTCAAGCAAGCCGGGCCGAAGAGGCTGAAATGCCAGAAACCGGTCCCCGGTAGCTTGTCTCCTTTCTGGTGAAGAATTGGCTTGGTAGTTTGGTCTGCCCTGTTCCCATGATGCACTGGGCCAGGGACAGACTAATTTGCATATAGCCAGGTTCTGAGCTGGGATGGGGCAGTGAGATAAATAACGGTGATGGATCAAGCCCTGATCTTTGGACTGGGTAAGAGTGGTCTGCTTAATTCAGACACTCTGTTCATCACCACCCCCTTTTCTGAATCGTTTTTGGCCACTATAGGTGTGGCAGGGTATACTCAGACATGAGTCCCTTTCTCACTGCTCCATCAGGATTCAAGCAAGCCGGGCCGAAGAGGCTGAAATGCCAGAAACCGGTCCCCGGTAGCTTGTCTCCTTTCTGGTGAAGAATTGGCTTGGTAGTTTGGTCTGCCCTGTTCCCATGATGCACTGGGCCAGGGACAGACTAATTTGCATATAGCCAGGTTCTGAGCTGGGATGGGGCAGTGAGATAAATAACGGTGATGGATCAAGCCCTGATCTTTGGACTGGGTAAGAGTGGTCTGCTTAATTCAGACACTCTGTTCATCACCACCCCCTTTTCTGAATCGTTTTTGGCCACTATAGGTGTGGCAGGGTATACTCAGACATGAGTCCCTTTCTCACTGCTCCATCAGGATTCAAGCAAGCCGGGCCGAAGAGGCTGAAATGCCAGAAACCGGTCCCCGGTAGCTTGTCTCCTTTCTGGTGAAGAATTGGCTTGGTAGTTTGGTCTGCCCTGTTCCCATGATGCACTGGGCCAGGGACAGACTAATTTGCATATAGCCAGGTTCTGAGCTGGGATGGGGCAGTGAGATAAATAACGGTGATGGATCAAGCCCTGATCTTTGGACTGGGTAAGAGTGGTCTGCTTAATTCAGACACTCTGTTCATCACCACCCCCTTTTCTGAATCGTTTTTGGCCACTATAGGTGTGGCAGGGTATACTCAGACATGAGTCCCTTTCTCACTGCTCCATCAGGATTCAAGCAAGCCGGGCCGAAGAGGCTGAAATGCCAGAAACCGGTCCCCGGTAGCTTGTCTCCTTTCTGGTGAAGAATTGGTTTGGTAGTTTGGTCTGCCCTGTTCCCATGATGCACTGGGCCAGGGACAGACTAATTTGCATATAGCCAGGTTCTGAGCTGGGATGGGGCAGTGAGATAAATAACGGTGATGGATCAAGCCCTGATCTTTGGACTGGGTAAGAGTGGTCTGCTTAATTCAGACACTCTGTTTATCACCACCCCCTTTTCTGAATCGTTTTTGGCCACTATAGGTGTGGCAGGGTATACTCAGACATGAGTCCCTTTCTCACTGCTCCATCAGGATTCAAGCAAGCCGGGCCGAAGAGGCTGAAATGCCAGAAACCGGTCCCCGGTAGCTTGTCTCCTTTCTGGTGAAGAATTGGCTTGGTAGTTTGGTCTGCCCTGTTCCCATGATGCACTGGGCCAGGGACAGACTAATTTGCATATAGCCAGGTTCTGAACTGGGATGGGGCAGTAAGATAAATAATGGTGATGGATCAAGCCCTGATCTTTGGACTGGGTAAGAGTGGTCTGCTTAATTCAGACACTCTGTTCATCACCACCCCCTTTTCTGAATCGTTTTTGGCCACTATAGGTGTGGCAGGGTATACTCAGACATGAGTCCCTTTCTCACTGCTCCATCAGGATTCAAGCAAGCCGGGCCGAAGAGGCTGAAATGCCAGAAACCGGTCCCCGGTAGCTTGTCTCCTTTCTGGTGAAGAATTGGCTTGGTAGTTTGGTCTGCCCTGTTCCCATGATGCACTGGGCCAGGGACAGACTAATTTGCATATAACCAGGTTCTGAGCTGGGATGGGGCAGTGAGATAAATAACGGTGATGGATCAAGCCCTGATCTTTGGACTGGGTAAGAGTGGTCTGCTTAATTCAGACACTCTGTTCATCACCACCCCCTTTTCTGAATCGTTTTTGGCCACTATAGGTGTGGCAGGGTATACTCAGACATGAGTCCCTTTCTCACTGCTCCATCAGGATTCAAGCAAGCCGGGCCGAAGAGGCTGAAATGCCAGAAACCGGTCCCCGGTAGCTTGTCTCCTTTCTGGTGAAGAATTGGCTTGGTAGTTTGGTCTGCCCTGTTCCCATGATGCACTGGGCCAGGGACAGACTAATTTGCATATAGCCAGGTTCTGAGCTGGGATGGGGCAGTGAGATAAATAACGGTGATGGATCAAGCCCTGATCTTTGGACTGGGTAAGAGTGGTCTGCTTAATTCAGACACTCTGTTCATCACCACCCCCTTTTCTGAATCATTTTTGGCCACTATAGGTGTGGCAGGGTATACTCAGACATGAGTCCCTTTCTCACTGCTCCATCAGGATTCAAGCAAGCCGGGCCGAAGAGGCTGAAATGCCAGAAACCGGTCCCCGGTAGCTTGTCTCCTTTCTGGTGAAGAATTGGCTTGGTAGTTTGGTCTGCCCTGTTCCCATGATGCACTGGGCCAGGGACAGACTAATTTGCATATAGCCAGGTTCTGAGCTGGGATGGGGCAGTGAGATAAATAACGGTGATGGATCAAGCCCTGATCTTTGGACTGGGTAAGAGTGGTCTGCTTAATTCAGACACTCTGTTCATCACCACCCCCTTTTCTGAATCGTTTTTGGCCACTATAGGTGTGGCAGGGTATACTCAGACATGAGTCCCTTTCTCACTGCTCCATCAGGATTCAAGCAAGCCGGGCCGAAGAGGCTGAAATGCCAGAAACCGGTCCCCGGTAGCTTGTCTCCTTTCTGGTGAAGAATTGGCTTGGTAGTTTGGTCTGCCCTGTTCCCATGATGCACTGGGTCAGGGACAGACTAATTTGCATATAGCCAGGTTCTGAGCTGGGATGGGGCAGTGAGATAAATAACGGTGATGGATCAAGCCCTGATCTTTGGACTGGGTAAGAGTGGTCTGCTTAATTCAGACACTCTGTTCATCACCACCCCCTTTTCTGAATCGTTTTTGGCCACTATAGGTGTGGCAGGGTATACTCAGACATGAGTCCCTTTCTCACTGCTCCATCAGGATTCAAGCAAGCCGGGCCGAAGAGGCTGAAATGCCAGAAACCGGTCCCCGGTAGCTTGTCTCCTTTCTGGTGAAGAATTGGCTTGGTAGTTTGGTCTGCCCTGTTCCCATGATGCACTGGGCCAGGGACAGACTAATTTGCATATAGCCAGGTTCTGAGCTGGGATGGGGCAGTGAGATAAATAACGGTGATGGATCAAGCCCTGATCTTTGGACTGGGTAAGAGTGGTCTGCTTAATTCAGACACTCTGTTCATCACCACCCCCTTTTCTGAATCGTTTTTGGCCACTATAGGTGTGGCAGGGTATACTCAGACATGAGTCCCTTTCTCACTGCTCCATCAGGATTCAAGCAAGCCGGGCCGAAGAGGCTGAAATGCCAGAAACCGGTCCCCGGTAGCTTGTCTCCTTTCTGGTGAAGAATTGGCTTGGTAGTTTGGTCTGCCCTGTTCCCATGATGCACTGGGCCAGGGACAGACTAATTTGCATATAGCCAGGTTCTGAGCTGGGATGGGGCAGTGCGATAAATAACGGTGATGGATCAAGCCCTGATCTTTGGACTGGGTAAGAGTGGTCTGCTTAATTCAGACACTCTGTTCATCACCACCCCCTTTTCTGAATCGTTTTTGGCCACTATAGGTGTGGCAGGGTATACTCAGACATGAGTCCCTTTCTCACTGCTCCATCAGGATTCAAGCAAGCCGGGCCGAAGAGGCTGAAATGCCAGAAACCGGTCCCCGGTAGCTTGTCTCCTTTCTGGTGAAGAATTGGCTTGGTAGTTTGGTCTGCCCTGTTCCCATGATGCACTGGGCCAGGGACAGACTAATTTGCATATAGCCAGGTTCTGAGCTGGGATGGGGCAGTGAGATAAATAACGGTGATGGATCAAGCCCTGATCTTTGGACTGGGTAAGAGTGGTCTGCTTAATTCAGACACTCTGTTCATCACCACCCCCTTTTCTGAATCGTTTTTGGCCACTATAGGTGTGGCAGGGTATACTCAGACATGAGTCCCTTTCTCACTGCTCCATCAGGATTCAAGCAAGCCGGGCCGAAGAGGCTGAAATGCCAGAAACCGGTCCCCGGTAGCTTGTCTCCTTTCTGGTGAAGAATTGGCTTGGTAGTTTGGTCTGCCCTGTTCCCATGATGCACTGGGCCAGGGACAGACTAATTTGCATATAGCCAGGTTCTGAGCTGGGATGGGGCAGTGAGATAAATAACGGTGATGGGTCAAGCCCTGATCTTTGGACTGGGTAAGAGTGGTCTGCTTAATTCAGACACTCTGTTCATCACCACCCCCTTTTCTGAATCGTTTTTGGCCACTATAGGTGTGGCAGGGTATACTCAGACATGAGTCCCTTTCTCACTGCTCCATCAGGATTCAAGCAAGCCGGGCCGAAGAGGCTGAAATGCCAGAAACCGGTCCCCGGTAGCTTGTCTCCTTTCTGGTGAAGAATTGGCTTGGTAGTTTGGTCTGCCCTGTTCCCATGATGCACTGGGCCAGGGACAGACTAATTTGCATATAGCCAGGTTCTGAGCTAGGATGGGGCAGTGAGATAAATAACGGTGATGGATCAAGCCCTGATCTTTGGACTGGGTAAGAGTGGTCTGCTTAATTCAGACACTCTGTTCATCACCACCCCCTTTTCTGAATCGTTTTTGGCCACTATAGGTGTGGCAGGGTATACTCAGACATGAGTCCCTTTCTCACTGCTCCATCAGGATTCAAGCAAGCCGGGCCGAAGAGGCTGAAATGCCAGAAACCGGTCCCCGGTAGCTTGTCTCCTTTCTGGTGAAGAATTGGCTTGGTAGTTTGGTCTGCCCTGTTCCCATGATGCACTGGGCCAGGGACAGACTAATTTGCATATAGCCAGGTTCTGAGCTGGGATGGGGCAGTGAGATAAATAACGGTGATGGATCAAGCCCTGATCTTTGGACTGGGTAAGAGTGGTCTGCTTAATTCAGACACTCTGTTCATCACCACCCCCTTTTCTGAATCGTTTTTGGCCACTATAGGTGTGGCAGGGTATACTCAGACATGAGTCCCTTTCTCACTGCTCCATCAGGATTCAAGCAAGCCGGGCCGAAGAGGCTGAAATGCCAGAAACCGGTCCCCGGTAGCTTGTCTCCTTTCTGGTGAAGAATTGGCTTGGTAGTTTGGTCTGCCCTGTTCCCATGATGCTCTGGGCCAGGGACAGACTAATTTGCATATAGCCAGGTTCTGAGCTGGGATGGGGCAGTGAGATAAATAACGGTGATGGATCAAGCCCTGATCTTTGGACTGGGTAAGAGTGGTCTGCTTAATTCAGACACTCTGTTCATCACCACCCCCTTTTCTGAATCGTTTTTGGCCACTATAGGTGTGGCAGGGTATACTCAGACATGAGTCCCTTTCTCACTGCTCCATCAGGATTCAAGCAAGCCGGGCCGAAGAGGCTGAAATGCCAGAAACCGGTCCCCGGTAGCTTGTCTCCTTTCTGGTGAAGAATTGGCTTGGTAGTTTGGTCTGCCCTGTTCCCATGATGCACTGGGCCAGGGACAGACTAATTTGCATATAGCCAGGTTCTGAGCTGGGATGGGGCAGTGAGATAAATAACGGTGATGGATCAAGCCCTGATCTTTGGACTGGGTAAGAGTGGTCTGCTTAATTCAGACACTCTGTTCATCACCACCCCCTTTTCTGAATCGTTTTTGGCCACTATAGGTGTGGCAGGGTATACTCAGACATGAGTGCCTTTCTCACTGCTCCATCAGGATTCAAGCAAGCCGGGCCGAAGAGGCTGAAATGCCAGAAACCGGTCCCCGGTAGCTTGTCTCCTTTCTGGTGAAGAATTGGCTTGGTAGTTTGGTCTGCCCTGTTCCCATGATGCACTGGGCCAGGGACAGACTAATTTGCATATAGCCAGGTTCTGAGCTGGGATGGGGCAGTGAGATAAATAACGGTGATGGATCAAGCCCTGATCTTTGGACTGGGTAAGAGTGGTCTGCTTAATTCAGACACTCTGTTCATCACCACCCCCTTTTCTGAATCGTTTTTGGCCACTATAGGTGTGGCAGGGTATACTCAGACATGAGTCCCTTTCTCACTGCTCCATCAGGATTAAAGCAAGCCGGGCCGAAGAGGCTGAAATGCCAGAAACCGGTCCCCGGTAGCTTGTCTCCTTTCTGGTGAAGAATTGGCTTGGTAGTTTAGTCTGCCCTGTTCCCATGATGCACTGGGCCAGGGACAGACTAATTTGCATATAGCCAGGTTCTGAGCTGGGATGGGGCAGTGAGATAAATAACGGTGATGGATCAAGCCCTGATCTTTGGACTGGGTAAGAGTGGTCTGCTTAATTCAGACACTCTGTTCATCACCACCCCCTTTTCTGAATCGTTTTTGGCCACTATAGGTGTGGCAGGGTATACTCAGACATGAGTCCCTTTCTCACTGCTCCATCAGGATTCAAGCAAGCCGGGCCGAAGAGGCTGAAATGCCAGAAACCGGTCCCCGGTAGCTTGTCTCCTTTCTGGTGAAGAATTGGCTTGGTAGTTTGGTCTGCCCTGTTCCCATGATGCACTGGGCCAGGGACAGACTAATTTGCATATAGCCAGGTTCTGAGCTGGGATGGGGCAGTGAGATAAATAACGGTGATGGATCAAGCCCTGATCTTTGGACTGGGTAAGAGTGGTCTGCTTAATTCAGACACTCTGTTCATCACCTCCCCCTTTTCTGAATCGTTTTTGGCCACTATAGGTGTGGCAGGGTATACTCAGACATGAGTCCCTTTCTCACTGCTCCATCAGGATTCAAGCAAGCCGGGCCGAAGAGGCTGAAATGCCAGAAACCGGTCCCCGGTAGCTTGTCTCCTTTCTGGTGAAGAATTGGCTTGGTAGTTTGGTCTGCCCTGTTCCCATGATGCACTGGGCCAGGGACAGACTAATTTGCATATAGCCAGGTTCTGAGCTGGGATGGGGCAGTGAGATAAATAACGGTGATGGATCAAGCCCTGATCTTTGGACTGGGTAAGAGTGGTCTGCTTAATTCAGACACTCTGTTCATCACCACCCCCTTTTCTGAATCGTTTTTGGCCACTATAGGTGTGGCAGGGTATACTCAGACATGAGTCCCTTTCTCACTGCTCCATCAGGATTCAAGCAAGCCGGGCCGAAGAGGCTGAAATGCCAGAAACCGGTCCCCGGTAGCTTGTCTCCTTTCTGGTGAAGAATTGGCTTGGTAGTTTGGTCTGCCCTGTTCCCATGATGCACTGGGCCAGGGACAGACTAATTTGCATATAGCCAGGTTCTGAGCTGGGATGGGGCAGTGAGATAAATAACGGTGATGGATCAAGCCCTGATCTTTGGACTGGGTAAGAGTGGTCTGCTTAATTCAGACACTCTGTTCATCACCACCCCCTTTTCTGAATCGTTTTTGGCCACTATAGGTGTGGCAGGGTATACTCAGACATGAGTCCCTTTCTCACTGCTCCATCAGGATTCAAGCAAGCCGGGCCGAAGAGGCTGAAATGCCAGAAACCGGTCCCCGGTAGCTTGTCTCCTTTCTGGTGAAGAATTGGTTTGGTAGTTTGGTCTGCCCTGTTCCCATGATGCACTGGGCCAGGGACAGACTAATTTGCATATAGCCAGGTTCTGAGCTGGGATGGGGCAGTGAGATAAATAACGGTGATGGGTCAAGCCCTGATCTTTGGACTGGGTAAGAGTGGTCTGCTTAATTCAGACACTCTGTTCATCACCACCCCCTTTTCTGAATCGTTTTTGGCCACTATAGGTGTGGCAGGGTATACTCAGACATGAGTCCCTTTCTCACTGCTCCATCAGGATTCAAGCAAGCCGGGCCGAAGAGGCTGAAATGCCAGAAACCGGTCCCCGGTAGCTTGTCTCCTTTCTGGTGAAGAATTGGCTTGGTAGTTTGGTCTGCCCTGTTCCCATGATGCACTGGGCCAGGGACAGACTAATTTGCATATAGCCAGGTTCTGAGCTGGGATGGGGCAGTAAGATAAATAACGGTGATGGATCAAGCCCTGATCTTTGGACTGGGTAAGAGTGGTCTGCTTAATTCAGACACTCTGTTCATCACCACCCCCTTTTCTGAATCGTTTTTGGCCACTATAGGTGTGGCAGGGTATACTCAGACATGAGTCCCTTTCTCACTGCTCCATCAGGATTCAAGCAAGCCGGGCCGAAGAGGCTGAAATGCCAGAAACCGGTCCCCGGTAGCTTGTCTCCTTTCTGGTGAAGAATTGGCTTGGTAGTTTGGTCTGCCCTGTTCCCATGATGCACTGGGCCAGGGACAGACTAATTTGCATATAACCAGGTTCTGAGCTGGGATGGGGCAGTGAGATAAATAACGGTGATGGATCAAGCCCTGATCTTTGGACTGGGTAAGAGTGGTCTGCTTAATTCAGACACTCTGTTCATCACCACCCCCTTTTCTGAATCGTTTTTGGCCACTATAGGTGTGGCAGGGTATACTCAGACATGAGTCCCTTTCTCACTGCTCCATCAGGATTCAAGCAAGCCGGGCCGAAGAGGCTGAAATGCCAGAAACCGGTCCCCGGTAGCTTGTCTCCTTTCTGGTGAAGAATTGGCTTGGTAGTTTGGTCTGCCCTGTTCCCATGATGCACTGGGCCAGGGACAGACTAATTTGCATATAGCCAGGTTCTGAGCTGGGATGGGGCAGTGAGATAAATAACGGTGATGGATCAAGCCCTGATCTTTGGACTGGGTAAGAGTGGTCTGCTTAATTCAGACACTCTGTTCATCACCACCCCCTTTTCTGAATCGTTTTTGGCCACTATAGGTGTGGCAGGGTATACTCAGACATGAGTCCCTTTCTCACTGCTCCATCAGGATTCAAGCAAGCCGGGCCGAAGAGGCTGAAATGCCAGAAACCGGTCCCCGGTAGCTTGTCTCCTTTCTGGTGAAGAATTGGCTTGGTAGTTTGGTCTGCCCTCTTCCCATGATGCACTGGGCCAGGGACAGACTAATTTGCATATAGCCAGGTTCTGAGCTGGGATGGGGCAGTGAGATAAATAACGGTGATGGATCAAGCCCTGATCTTTGGACTGGGTAAGAGTGGTCTGCTTAATTCAGACACTCTGTTCATCACCACCCCCTTTTCTGAATCGTTTTTGGCCACTATAGGTGTGGCAGGGTATACTCAGACATGAGTCCCTTTCTCACTGCTCCATCAGGATTCAAGCAAGCCGGGCCGAAGAGGCTGAAATGCCAGAAACCGGTCCCCGGTAGCTTGTCTCCTTTCTGGTGAAGAATTGGCTTGGTAGTTTGGTCTGCCCTGTTCCCATGATGCACTGGGCCAGGGACAGACTAATTTGCATATAGCCAGGTTCTGAGCTGGGATGGGGCAGTGAGATAAATAACGGTGATGGATCAAGCCCTGATCTTTGGACTGGGTAAGAGTGGTCTGCTTAATTCAGACACTCTGTTCATCACCACCCCCTTTTCTGAATCGTTTTTGGCCACTATAGGTGTGGCAGGGTATACTCAGACATGAGTCCCTTTCTCACTGCTCCATCAGGATTCAAGCAAGCCGGGCCGAAGAGGCTGAAATGCCAGAAACCGGTCCCCGGTAGCTTGTCTCCTTTCTGGTGAAGAATTGGCTTGGTAGTTTGGTCTGCCCTGTTCCCATGATGCACTGGGCCAGGGACAGACTAATTTGCATATAGCCAGGTTCTGAGCTGGGATGGGGCAGTGAGATAAATAACGGTGATGGATCAAGCCCTGATCTTTGGACTGGGTAAGAGTGGTCTGCTTAATTCAGACACTCTGTTCATCACCACCCCCTTTTCTGAATCGTTTTTGGCCACTATAGGTGTGGCAGGGTATACTCAGACATGAGTCCCTTTCTCACTGCTCCATCAGGATTCAAGCAAGCCGGGCCGAAGAGGCTGAAATGCCAGAAACCGGTCCCCGGTAGCTTGTCTCCTTTCTGGTGAAGAATTGGCTTGGTAGTTTGGTCTGCCCTGTTCCCATGATGCACTGGGCCAGGGACAGACTAATTTGCATATAGCCAGGTTCTGAGCTGGGATGGGGCAGTGAGATAAATAACGGTGATGGATCAAGCCCTGATCTTTGGACTGGGTAAGAGTGGTCTGCTTAATTCAGACACTCTGTTCATCACCACCCCCTTTTCTGAATCCTTGGCTAATGCAAGCCACACAGGAAGTGAAGAAAGCTTAGTTCTCGGACCAGCGAGGTCAGAGGGGCTGCTCCTTTTTACAGGAGCGAGGGCCATTCTGGAGCAACCAGACCAGCAGTGTAGATTGTAGATTTCGTCGCCAAGATGGCCACTAGCCACGTGGCAAGTGACCGGGATGACGCGTTGAGTGGCAAAGTGCAAAAGGGCCCCACGCAGATCGTGGAGATGCTGGGGGGCTGATCTTTGGTGCAGATGCTGCTTGGTAGTGGGGCTTCTTAAACCTCAAAGCATAGCATCGAGGGTGCCTCGGGTGCTGCGCAGTCAGCTTCTCGAGGGTCTTTCAAGATGGCCGGTCCCACGTCTATCGGTGCCTCCACGGGTCTCTTCTTTTCAGGGACTGTGGATCGGGCTGTGAGATGTCTGGGAATCCAAGTCTTGTTGGGCTCTGGGCTCGGCCTCCGGCAGGAGGCAGCAGCAAAGCAGACGTCGAGTTGCTGGTTGGTGCCTATATTCACAGGGTGGTCACTCCTTGGCCACAAGGGAGATTCTCTTCAGCCTTCTGTGCAGCAGAATGTCGAAGTCCAGTTTTCTTCTTAGTTTCAAGTTGATTTCAGGATGATCTGAAGTCTTGGGACACAGCTCCTACTCTTATTCCAAATCTAGGGGCCGGATTACCTGCTAGGTCCCTCCTCTGGGTGGGACCAGGAAGGGGGGTGGTTACACCCCCTTTCCTTTGTCCAGCTTCGTGCCAGGACTGGGGCTGGAGAGGCACAGGACCGGTTTGAACTGGCATATGCACAGTGGCACCTTGTGTGCCCCAGGCATGTCTCATTCTATTCAGCCCTGTCCTACCCAATACACAAAATCCTGTCTGGGGTGGTGCCAGCACCTCCCAAGGCAGGAAACCCTTTGTCCAAGTCTCCCTCGCTGGAAGGACTCCCAGCAGCAGGAGGTCAGACTTGTGTCTGTGGTGGCAGCATCCATTTTGTGACGCTGAGGCTCATGTTTAACTTTACCCGGGTTTCAGGTTATATACATGTCGTGTCCCTCTAGAAGGGTGGAATGCTACCCCCGTCACCAGAACTGGCGAGGGGGTAGTATTCCAATTCGTATGGCACCTTACTCGACATGTTTTGATAAAGCCAAACCAAAGATAGCATTTAACCGCGAGGTTCATAATGCACTTAAGAGTATATGGTATGGCAGTATCATGGAACAGCTAAAGGACGTGGTTCCGAAAGCTGCAGACAGGCTCAGCTCATGCTAGAGCACCATATCACATATTTCCAAGCACTCTGCCTCCAGGATTGATGAGGCCTTCCATAGGAGTGGCTGATAGGAACATATGTGTCCATTTTAAGTTAGATATAGATATACTATACCTAAGTAAGAGGTGATTACACCGACTTACCCCAGCTGATTGATCAGCCAGTTGTGTCAAATATGGAGGCCAGGCCAGGGGTGGCATAATACATGCTGCAGCCCCTGGTAGGCCTTGGAAACACCTATGCCCTGGTTACCTGGGGTACACTGTTACAGGGGCCAATAAGGTGAACCAGTTCCAATTCGTAATGCACCTAGTGTGCATTGGCATTAATTTAGAGAGAGAACAGCAGGCTGTGGGTCTGATTAGCAGGCCCACAGCCACATTAAGTCATAAACCAGTGAAGCAAAAAGCAAAAATTTGGGGTGACCATAGGATGGCAGACCCTACTCTCCTACAGCTGTCTATCGTCTATGTATAGCCACAGTATGGCTAGATGTAACCCCTCCGACTGAATATGTTTGGCTTAATACATTACTGTCTATATATAATTGGGAAATGGCGGTGGTGAAGAAGACAGGAAGGCGTGCTAGAGAGAAAGGGGAGAAGCTCTGGCTGCCTATGTCTAATTGGCTCAATCGGTAGTCAAAGACATATTCATATTTTCTTTTTCCCATGTGCCCATTTATTTTATTTTTTATTCTGTTTTTCTTTTTCTTCTCCTTTTTTTTGCTGAGTTGGTTTGCTAGGGGATGGATGGATCCGCCGGGGTGGGGGGGTAGAAATATTGAGAAAAAATGTCTGGGGAATCAACCACAGTTCTCGATTTTTCTGTTTTAATCATTGATTGTTAGGTTTGATTTCTGTGCTTGGTAACCCAATAAAAAAAAAAAAAAGAAAGACGAAAACATTTGCAATACAGTAGTGTCTTTTAAACCATCTTTTTTCATTATTGTTGAAGTATGTCACACGATTTGTGTATGTGTACAACATTTCTTGTGTAACTGCAAGAAATTTTGTTATAAGCTTCAAATGATCCTCATGTGTCTAGGAAATTAGAATGATTTCTCAAAGTATCCATTATTGTCACACATATGTACTTTCAATGCAGATTCTAGGCATACTTACCAATGGGGAGTTGCCGATGGACTCTATTGATTATAAATTACCATTTGCCCTAGACGAGGAGTACAAAAGACGGACTTTCTAGCAGACCGCCTGATGTCCTATGCAGCGCCTTCCATTGACTTCTACACAAACGATGCCCCAAACTCCAATTGCCCTTAGAATGGACTTTAAGAGACTTTTTCCCATGTGTGAGGCCAACACTTAATTCTTGTCCAATTGAAGACTCTTGACTGAGCTTCTGCAATGGTACTGTTACTACTACTTGTTCTCTTTTGTTTAATTCACATTGTCTTCTGTAGATTTGTACTATGAGTATTTATGTGCCTCATCCCTGGAGATGAGAGAGTAGGTTGCTAATGCCTAGAAAGAGCCAAGCTAAATTGTATTCCGAGTATCAAATACTTATGTTGCTGTTTGGTATTGTGGCTAGAGGGCTGCTTGGATGTCTGATTCGTGTTCACTAAACTTCTTTAAGAGGCTTGGCTTCCCAGTTTCCATACTGTATCTATATAGTATCTATATAGTCTGATCTTATTTTTTTATGTTTGAAAGCTTTATTGAAGAACAATAATAGGAAACAACAATGTGACATCAGCAAAAAGAAACGGAGATGCAACAAACCATATCTGAGTACAGAACATTGCTAACGCCGTAACAAAGAAATAAAGCATGTTAGTGGGATTTTGTAAGGGAATAGAAAAAATGGGGGGAGAAAAGGGGAAGAAAAAGGGTGTTATAACAAACAAAATACTACTCTAGAGAGAATAACAGCAAAGAAGAAAATAGTACAAGCAATATCAAAAAGTATACATTACACAATAAATAATGTCATATAGGAAAAAACTGCAAACAATAATGAATAAACAAGTGGGAGAGAGTATAATCCTTCAAGGAGGTTTAACATTTTCTGAATTGAGATGAATAGGTTTCTTTTGAACTAATTGATCCAGGTATGAGGTAAGAGGTAACCAGTATAGAGTGACATTGCGACTAGGTTTACAGGAAGAGGCAAAGGCAACATCAAGTCTATGAAAATGACATAAAGAGTTCCACCAACCTTGTATGGAAATGTTCGTAAAGGATTTCCAGTTAGAAGAAATCTGCTGAAATGCAAGTGCAAGCATGAGATCAAAAAGACCATATGAGTGTGAAGGTAGATCTAAGGAGTCAGAGAGAGTGCCTAGAAAAAGAAGATGGATTGAGCGTGAAATGGAAAGTGAGAAAATGCGCGAGATGTAAGACCAAACCCCATCCCAAAAAGCAGATACAGGAGGACAGAAAAAGAACAGCTGTAAAAGATCAGCATTGGAAGTGCCGCAAGTCCAGCAATTAGAGTCAGAGGAGGATGAAAAGCGAGATAAAGAAAGAGGAGAAAGGTAAAGTCTATGATATAGGAAAAATAAAGATTGAGTCACAGAGGCAGATCGAGAAACTTTCAAAATTTTGGACCAGAGCTTGTCCCAGAGAGGAATGGACCATGTACATTCTTCTCCCATGAAAGCTCCAATTTGGATTTGGCTCGATCAGGATTAGGGTAATTAAACATTTTATAAATAAGAGACGCTTTAGGAAGGGTAGAAAGTATCCCACGAAGAGAAGATGAGGGGGTTAGTGAAGTTGAGGAAGGAAGAGAATAATAACGATCTAGAATTATTTCCATAAGAATAGTAAATTTCTGTAGAAAAGGACGAGGACAGCGAAATTGAAGTTGAAACTGGGGAAAAGAGCGAGGCGAAACACCATCAAAGAGATGATTGACCCATGTGATACCTTTTAGTCTCCAAGATGTCCAACAAATAGGTCTGGTATTAAAAAGGATGAGTGAATTATACCAAATGGGGGTACATTCGCGCTAAATGGTAGACTGAAAGATCAACGGCCTTAAAAGAGAAGAAGTATGTTTAAACAAGGGAAGAGACGTAGAAGGAGATTTAGTGGAAAAACGTAATACTTCCTCAAAGGAGAAGGGCTGTAATAAAGGCTGTTCAATGTGGAGCCAAAGAGGAGAAAAGGGGGAAGGGTCTGCTGAAAGCCAACGTAAAGCCTGACGTAAAGAAAAGGATTTATGATACAGACGGAAATCGGGGAAAATTAACACAACCATTAGATTTAACTTTTACGGAGAGCTACAAGAGAAATTCTAGATTTTTTATTTTTCCAAAGGAATTTTGAAAGAGAAGAATCAATTCATTTGAAATAAAGGGCAGGAACATGCACAGATAGCATGGAAAAGACATAAATAAGGATAGGGGCAATCATCATTTTAATAGAGTCAAGACGACCCCACCGGTAGAGAGAAAAAGGGGATTCCAGGAAGAAACCAACTGATCAATTCGAGATAGAACAGAAGACATATTTAATTTAATGGAAGAGGAATTAGTATTAGAGAGCCAAATACCAAGATATTTGATCTTTGTGCTATTCCATGCAAAACCAGTTGAGGAGAATAGATGAGGAAGACAGCACTTGGTCAAGGGGAGAATTTCAGTTTTATCGGAATTTATCTTATATCCTGAGACAAGGGAAAAAGCTGCTAATTCAAACAACAAAGGGGGGATAGATAATTCCGGATATGAGATAAACAAAAGGATATCAACTGCATATGCAGAAAGTTTTAATTGATTATCACCATAGGGAAGCCGGAGATGGAAGTGTTATTGCGGATGGAGGAGAGAAAAGGTTTGAGAGCTAAAACAAAAAGAAGTGGGGAAAGAGGGCAACCTTGACGAACTCCCGGTTGAAGAGTGAAGGAGGAGGAGAGTTGACCGTTCCCGAGAATTGAGGACTTGGGCAAAGAGTAGAACACTGAAATGAGAGAAATAAAATTGGGACCAAAGCCATGCCTTCTTAGGGAGGCGAACAAAAAAGACCAATCTACTCTATCAAAGGCCTTTTCCACATCTACAGAAATAGCGGCTAAAGGACATGAAAGAGATGAGGACTTATTCAAGACGTTTAGAAAGAGCCGAGAATTATCAGAAGTAAGCCTCCCTTTAACAAAACCACAATGCTCTTTGCCAATAAGATGAGACATAAAAGGATCCAAACGTAGAGCAAGTAATTTAGCAAAAAGTTTATAATCAACATTAACCAATGAAATTGGATGGTAATTTTTACAATATTTAGGGTCACAACCATCTTTTGGGATAAGGCAAAAAGTAGCATCTTGAAAGGAACCATTTGCTTTACCAGAAGAGTAAAATGATTGAAAAAGAGATAGAAGTTTGGGCAATAAGAGATCAGAGAAGTGTAGATAAAATTCAACCGGAAAACCATCAGGTCCAGGCGTTTTACCTTTAGTAAGGGAAGACAAGGCCGTAGAAAGTTCATGCAATGAAAGATCAATTTCAAGAGCTGAAAAATTGAGATGAGAGGTAGAGGGTTTGGGAATTTTCTCAAGGTAAGACTGAATAAGAGAGGCAGTTGGAGGAGATTCTGGAGTATATAACTGAAGATAAAACAATTGAAATTGGTCAAGTATGTCTTTGTCTGTGTGAAGAAGGACATTGATAGAAGAATAAATAGATTTGATAAAAGTACGTTCTTTACAAGACTTAAGATAGTTAGCTAGGAGTTTTCCAGACTTATTACGACCACCATAATAACGCGCACTACTGCGGAGGAGAATTGAAGATGCGTTATCAATGGACAGGTAATTAAAAGCAATTTTCCCTCGCAAAAGGTCCGGTGACATACACTTATCTGAAGAGGTATAGAAATGATGTTCCAATATTTTAATATGTGCTAGGGAAAATTTACGTTTCTGAAGAAATTGCCTCTTTTTCCTAGAAACAAAATCGATAATAAATCCCCTTGCAATAGCTTTAAAGGAATCCCATAGAATATGAGAAGGAGTAGTAGAATCTGAATTAAATTGAAAGAAGTCATTAATGAAGGAGCGAAAAGAAGAAGAAAAGTTAGGATCGTAAAGAAGTGCGCAATTAAAGTGCCAACGAGAAGGCTTGGGATGAGGTGGGAGTAGGTCAAGATCCGTAACAATGGGAGCATGATCCGAGATAACCATGAGTTCGACAGAAGAAGACAGTAGGTTTTGAGATAAAGATTGAGGAAGAAAAATGTAGTCTAGACGAGAACAAGCACTGGCATAGCCAATAGGTCTCGCTTTTGGGACCATATAAGTATGTAGTTATGCAGCACAACATTCTTGTCGCAACAACATCAGTCGTTGCATTGATAAACACGTATATTGTCCCAAAGGCGAGACCTATTGGCTATGCCAATGCTTGTTTTTGGTAGCTGATGTAGCTCAACTTAGTTCCCTGAGTGATCCCAGAGAACATTTTATTACAGCAGGAGCATCTGTATGGAAGCAGAGTACTGTAACAAGGAGCAGAGGGGATGTATATATAGACAAGCATTGGAAATGCAATAGGTCTCGCATTAGAAAAGTTGGAGTTATTGGTCTTGTAAATGACATATTTTATTTATTTGTTGGTTTTTAAAATTGCTTAATTGATGGCTTTGTCATTTACAATGCCAATAGTTATTACTTTCGCGAATGTGACACCTATAGCATTTGGAATGCAACATGTTTTGTATTTACGTGACTTAGATGGCAGCTCTGGTCGTTAGGCCACATCTCTAGAGAGCAGGAGAGTGCAGCAGGGGAGAGAAGCACAGCAATGCAATAGGTCTCGCATTAGGAAAGTTTGAGCTATTGGTATTGTAAAGGACACATTTTTTATTTATGTGCTTGTTTTGAAAATAGCGAATTAATAGCTTTGTTATTTACAATGCCAATAGTTTTATCTTTCGCAAATGTGACACCTATTGTAACACAATATGTGTTGTGAGGGTGAGTGAGGGTGAGGGGTTGAGGGTGAGGGGTTGAGGGTGAGTGAGGGTGAGGGGTTGAGGGTGAGTGAGGGTGAGGGTGAATGAGGGTGAGGGGTTAAGGGTGAGGGGTTGAGGGTGAGTGAGGGTGAGGGTGAGGGGTTGAGGGTGAGTGAGGGTGAGGGGTTGAGGGTGAGTGAGGGTGAGGGTGAGTGAGGGTGAGGGGTTGAGGGTGAGTGAGGGTGAGTGAGGGTGAGGGGTTGAGGGTGAGTGAGGGTGAGGGTGAGTGAGGGTGAGGGTGAGTGAGGGTGAGGCTGAGGGGTTGAGGGTGAGTGAGGGTGAGTGAGAGTGAGGGTGAGTGAGGGGTTGAGGGTGAGGGGTTGAGGGTGAGTGAGGGTGAGGGTGGGGGGTTGAGGGTGAGTGAGGGTGAGGGGTTGAGGGTGAGTGAGGGTGAGTGAGGGTGAGGGTGGGTGAGGGTGAGTGAGGGTGAGTGAGGGTGAGTGAGGGTGAGGGTGAGGGTGAGTGAGGGTGAGGGTGAGTGAGGGTGAGTGAGGGTGAGTGAGGGTGAGGGTGAGTGAGGGTGAGTGAGGGTGAGGGGTTGAGGGTGAGTGAGGGTGAGTGAGGGTGAGGGTGAGTGAGGGTGAGGGGTTGAGGGTGAGTGAGGGTGAGGGGTTGAGGGTGAGTGAGGGTGAGGGTGAGGGTGAGTGAGGGTGAGGGGTTGAGGGTGAGTGAGGGTGAGGGTGAGTGAGGGTGAGGGTGAGGGGTTGAGGGTGAGTGAGGGTGAGGGGTTGAGGGTGAGTGAGGGTGAGGGTGAGTGAGGGTGAGGGGTTGAGGGTGGGTGAGGGTGAGGGTGAGTGAGGGTGAGGGTGAGTGAGGGTGAGTGAGGGTGAGGGTGAGTGAGGGTGAGTGAGGGTGAGTGAGGGTGAGTGAGGGTGAGGGTGAGTGAGGGTGAGGGTGAGGGGTTGAGGGTGAGTGAGGGTGAGGGGTTGAGGGTGAGTGAGGGTGAGGGTGAGTGAGGGTGATGGGTTGAGGGTGAGTGAGGGTGAGGGTGAGTTAGGGTGAGGGGTTGAGGGTGGGTGAGGGTGAGTGAGGGTGAGGGTGAGTGAGGGTGAGGGGTTGAGGGTGAGTGAGGATGAGTGAGAGTGAGGGTGAGTGAGGGGTTGAGGGTGAGGGGTTGAGGGTGAGTGAGGGTGAGGGTGAGGGGTTGAGGGTGAGTGAGGGTGAGGGGTTGAGGGTGAGTGAGGGTGAGGGTGAGGGTGAGTGAGGGTGAGGGGTTGAGGGTGAGTGAGGGTGAGGGTGAGGGAGGGTGAGTGAGGGTGAGGGTGAGTGAGGGTGAGGGTGAGTGAGGGTGAGGGTGAGTGAGGGTGAGTGAGGGTGAGGGTGTGAGGGTGAGGATGAGGGGTTGAGGGTGAGTGAGGGTGAGGGTGAGTGAGGGTGAGGGTGGGTGAGGGTGAGTGAGGGTAAGTGAGGGTGAGGGGTTGAGGGTGAGTGAGGGTGAGGGGTTGAGGGTGAGTGAGGGTGAGGGTGAGTGAGGGTGAGGGGTTGAGGGTGAGGGGTTGAGGGTGAGTGAGGGTGAGTGAGGGTGAGGGTGAGGGGTTGAGGGTGAGTGAGGGTGAGGGGTTGAGGGTGAGTGAGGGTGAGGGGTTGAGGGTGAGTGAGGGTGAGGGTGAGGGTGGGTGAGGGTGAGGGGTTGAGGGTGAGCGAGGGTGAGGGTGAGTGAGGGTGAGGGTGAGTGAGGGTGAGGGTGAGGGGTTGAGGGTGAGTGAGGGTGAGTGAGAGTGAGGGTGAGTGAGGGGTTGAGGGTGAGTGAGGGTGAGGGTGAGGGGTTGAGGGTGAGTGAAGGTGAGGGGTTGAGGGTGAGTGAGGGTGAGGGTGAGGGTGAGGGTGGGTGAGTGAGGGTGAGGGGTTGAGGGTGAGTGAGGGTGAGTGAGGGTGAGGGGTTGAGGGTGAGTGAGGGTGAGGGTGAGGGAGGTTGAGTGAGGGTGAGGGTGAGTGAGGGTGAGGGTGAGTGAGGGTAAGTAAGGGTGAGTGAGGGTGAGGGTGAGTGAGGGTGAGGGTGAGTGAGGGTGAGGTAGGGTGAGGGTGAGGGTGAGTGAGGGTGAGTGAGGGTGAGTGAGGGTGAGGGGTTGAGGGTGAGTGAGGGTGAGGGGTTGAGGGTGAGTGAGGGTGAGGGGTTGAGGGTGAGTGAGGGTGAGGGTGAGGGTGAGGGTGAGTGAGGGTGAGGGGTTGAGGGTGAGTGAGGGTGAGGGGTTGAGGGTGAGTGAGGGTGAGGGTGAGTGAGGGTGAGGGTGAGTGAGGGTGAGGGGTTGAGGGTGAGTGAGGGTGAGTGAGAGTGAGGGTGAGTGAGGGGTTGAGGGTGAGGGGTAGAGGGTGAGTGAGGGTGAGGGTGAGGGGTAGAGGGTGAGTGAGGGTGAGGGGTTGAGGGTGAGTGAGGGTGAGGGGTTGAGGGTGAGTGAGGGTGAGGGGTTGAGGGTGAGTGAGGGTGAGGGTGAGGGGTTGAGGGTGAGTGAGGGTGAGTGAGGGTGAGGGGTTGAGGGTGAGTGAGGGTGAGGGTGAGGGTGAGTGAGGGTGAGTGAGGGTGAGGGTGAGTGAGGGTGAGGGTGAGTGAGGGTGAGGGTGAGTGAGGGTGAGGGTGAGGGTGAGTGAGGGTGAGGGTGAGGGGTTGAGGGTGAGGGTGAGGGTGAGTGAGGGTGAGGGTGAGGGGTTGAGGGTGAGTGAGGGTGAGGGGTTGAGGGTGAGTGAGGGTGAGGGTGAGGGGTTGAGGGTGAGTGAGGGTGAGGGTGAGGGTGAGTGAGGGTGAGGGTGAGGGGTTGAGGGTGAGTGAGGGTGAGGGTGAGTGAGGGTGAGGGTGAGGGGTTGAGGGTGAGTGAGGGTGAGTGAGGGTGAGTGAGGGGTTGAGGGTGAGGGGTTGAGGGTGAGTGAGGGTGAGGGTGAGTGAGGGTGAGGGTGAGTGAGGGTGAGGGGTTGGGGGTGAGTGAGGGTGAGGGTGAGTGAGTGAGGGTGAGGGTGAGTGAGGGTGAGGGTGAGGGTGAGGGTGAGTGAGGGTGAGGGTGAGTGAGGGTGAGTGAGGGTGAGGGTGAGTGAGGGTGAGGGTGAGTGAGGGTGAGTGAGGGTGAGGGTGAGTGAGGGTGAGGGTGAGTGAGGGTGAGTGAGGGTGAGGGGTTGAGGGTGAGTGAGGGTGAGGGTGAGTGAGGGTGAGGGGTTGAGGGTGAGTGAGGGTGAGGGGTTGAGGGTGAGTGAGGGTGAGGGGTTGAGGGTGAGTGAGGGTGAGGGTGAGGGTGAGTGAGGGTGAGGGGTTGAGGGTGAGGGGTTGAGGGTGAGTGAGGGTGAGGGTGAGTGAGGGTGAGGGTGAGGGGTTGAGGGTGAGTGAGGGTGAGGGGTTGAGGGTGAGTGAGGGTGAGGGTGAGGGTACATGCTTTTCACTTTCTTCAAAGGTTGTCCGTGCATCAAGGGTAGTTGACTGAACTTTAAGTATAATAATTGTACGTACTCTTCGGTGGCATTGAGCTCACACCCTCGAATGGTCTTCGGTAGTATTGTTTCCTGTAGAATTCTATTTCCTGCTTATAAAGCACATGTCTCGGTCAGTATCAGCAAAGTGGTGTGTGCATGTGAAAGTCGGAGAGTTGGAGGCGGTTAAGGAAATGCAGAACATTCTGCAAAAGTAATGGGAAACCATTTTTATCTTGAAACTGTTTTTAACCGACAGTCTTTTATTCCTAATCATAGATGAGTGAGAGTAATACAGGGACTGGAGCAGCAGCGCCTCAGTTTGGATTGGTGTGGCAGGCAGGAGAAAGTCAGGAGAGGGAGGAGAGGGAGGAGGAGGGAACTGCTTGCGAAATGAAATTAAAAGCGGCCGGCCGGGAAATGCTCTCGGTAGCATTCGTTTGAAGTGTGAAGCAGGGGGCGGGAGCAGCCTTTGATGTGCGGATAATTAGGGGAGGAGCAGCCAGGAGATCCAAGCTGGGGAACAGATGGCTGGCGATTTGGTGCTGTGCACGCGCATTTTAGGTCAATGCGCTTGCGCATTGACCTAAAAGCCACGGGCACAGCACCAAATCGCCACAGTTAGGTAAGCTTTGTTTAAAGCCCTATAGTCTCGCTTCTCTCAATGCGCATGCGCATTGATAGGTCACGAGACCTAAAAAGGGGCATGAGGAGGAGAGAAAAAAGAATAAGCTAATGTGTCCAGATGTGTGAGTCTCCAAGAATCAAGAAGAAGTGATTGTAAAATAGTATCCAAAAATTGTTTGTGGGGTTTGTGAGGGATAAAGCGAACTGTGGATTTGCGATCAAGTAATGGATCCACTGTCTGATTGCAATCACCTCTTAAGATGAATAAATCATTTTTGTGCTGGATACACTTACTCGTAACCAAGGGCCAAAAAGAACAATCAAGTTGAGTAGGACCAGAGACATTAAAAACAGTTAAAAGAATTGAATTAATTAGCAATTTAGCCAAAATCCATCTACCTTCAGCATCCTTTTCCTCTAATAAGACCTTACATTTGAATTTTTTATGAATTAAAATAGCAACTCAAGTTTTTTTTGTTATCAGAAGGGGAAAATAAGACTGTACCAACCCAATTCCTTTTAAGTTTAAGGGGTTCAAGTTCAGTAAGATGAGTCTCTTGAAGAAGGACAATATTGGGGTATAGGAAGACAAATGGGAAAGTACTCGCTGCCGTTTAATGGGATGAACAAAACCTTTTACATTCCAAGAAACAACTCTGAATTTATAAACAGGATAAGCATAGTAACATCAAAAGGTGCAAAAGGGTATGCAAACATCATATAGCCGAGAAAAGAAAAGAGTAAGAAAGGAGCAAAGGAATATATTTGCAACATAGGGCCAAAAAAAGAAGGATGAGCATAAGAAGGAGAACACAAGTAATATCACAAGAGAAGAAAGAGGAGAGAACAGGGAAAAAAAGGGAAAAGCATGAGAGGGAAAATGAAATAGTAGAAGAGACAGTACATATCCAAGAGGACGACCGAAAATGACATACCTGAGGCCGGCATACAAGAAGGAGAAGGGGCAATGGTGACACTCAACAAGACGAACCGCTCGAAGACGAGGAATCCAAACCGAACCAGGACATAATATTCGTAGGAGATCGGCTTCACGGAAATAGGGAACAGACAGCACAAACCTATGTAAGGGTATATAAAGGTGAGAAACAAATGACAATAGGGAAATTACAATAGGGATGTATATCACAATGTATATAACAAAGAAAACAACATACAGAACAAAGAAAGATCATCATAGTCAACCTAGTAGCATTGTAAAAGACTAGGGGCCAGATGTAGGTAGCCAAATACGATAACGGCCGAAATGATTGAATTCCGGCCGTTACCGACCGGTATTTGGACATTGAGATGTAGGGCTCCCAAAAACTACAGAATCAGTAAATTTTCCGAATCGGTCGATTTACCGAATCGGTAAATATTCCGAATCAGTAAATTTTCCGATTCGGTAGATTTACCGAATCTGTAAATACTCCGAATCGGTAACTCTTCCAAATTGGTAAATTTACCGAATCGGTAAATAAGAAATGGAAAAATAAGACTCTTGAGATGTAGGTGACCCCTAAATTACCTAATTTGCATGAAAATCGGTATTTATGAGTTGGTATTTAGCCTGGATTGAAAGCAGGTGGTAACCAGGTGCGGGCTATAAAATAGGGCCCCAAAATGCAACAATTTAACCAGAATGGCGGCATTCTACGTCATAGCAAGGAGGCTATGGCTACAGGCAGCTGGAGAGAGGGAATGGAGAAGGGAGGAGCAAGTGTACAGGCAGAGGATCACACTCTTCCAACTGACTGAGCCAGAGATACTGCAAAGGTACAGACTGCACCCCCAAACCATCCTGGACCTGATCAGGGACCTGCAGCCACTATTGGATCACCCAACACAAAGGGCGCACGCCATGCCACTTTATGTGCAGGTGCTCTGTAGCATACACCTGCTTGCATCTGGGAGTTACCAGAGTGTTGTTGCTGCGGTAGGTGGGGTGTCCCAGAGCTATCTGTCCTGTTTCTTCAGGAAGTTCCTGGATGCCATGATGCAGAGAATGGAGCATTACATCCGCTTCCCGGACACTGATGTGGACCTGCTCAGGACCAAGACTGACTTTTACCTAATGGCAAATTTCCCACACGTGATTGGCTGTATTGATGGCACCCACATCCCAATATGCCCACCTTCCACTGAGTACATTTACAGGAACAGGAAGTCATCCCACACAATAAATGTACAAGTAATCTATGATGCCAAGTACATGATCACGGACATAGTGGCCAGGTACCCAGGAAGCACCCACAACTCCTACATCTTCCAAAACAGCGGGATCTACACCGGCCTGACAGCAGGGGAATTTGGCAAAGGATACCTGCTAGGTAAATTACTGTGTGACACTCCCTTGATAGATAATGCAGACGTATGTTTATGTGTGCCTGTGAGTAATGGTTTTCTCATTTCACATTAGGGGATAGTGTATATGCCCTCCGTTCCTTCGTCCTGACACCCTACCTCAACCCCACGACCCCCAGCCAGAGACGATACAATGTGGCACATAAATCAACCCGGAACATCGTGGAGCGCACCTTTGGCCTTCTGAAGAGCAGGTTCCGCTGCCTCCACAAAAGTGGAGGGGCACGGCAGTACTCACCAGTAATCTGCTGTAAGATCATTGCAACTTGTGCAATGTCGCACAATCTCGCTACTAAGAAGGGCACCGAGGTGGAATTGAGCGACTATGAAGACCATGACGATGACCAGGCACTACCTGCAGCCAACACAGTAGGAGTACCAACACCAACAGACGGCAGACAGAGACGGGCAGAGATCACACACAACTACATTTGTGAAATCCTAAGTGTGCCTAGCACAACTGGGCGGACAGGGGTCACCTCACCCTCACATGTCCACTCAAAATTTGGCAGCCTTACTGCCTGTGCCCATGCACTAGACTGTGTGCTGCCTGTGGTTGGGTTTGATCATTGTCTGCTGTGCCAGCGCCTGTACTCTGGTGTCTGCTGCTCCTCCGAATTTCCGGGATAGGGGTGCTGCTCCTGCTACTGGTGTTGTCTGTGTCCCCTTAACCTTCACCTCCTGTGGTGGCTGACTGGTTAGTGACTCTCCCCTTCCCCCTTGTGAGATCTGTGCAGCAGTGCACCGCTCCTCCTGCATTGCAACAGAACGGCGACACAGCAGTGAAGTCGCATTTGCAAGTCGGTGCAGGCCCCTTGTCTGCTGTTGCATGCACTGCCTCTCCCTGCACCATTGTGCGCGGTCCTCATGGAGTTCGTCAAAAAGTGACATTACACACTGTGACATGTCCCTGACCTCATCGGCCATGTCCCTCATGCTGTCCGCCATTGAAGTGATCCCCCGGTTCATGTTATCAAAGTTTTTGTTCATGTGGCGCATTTGTCTGTGCACTGCACTAATTGCTTTCGCCTTCAGGCGCTGCACCTTCACCATTGTTGTCTCGAGGCCACGGAAGACATCGTCATCATGCCCACTCAAGCTTGCCTCCCAGACCCTAAGGCATCTTGTGCTTCCGGATACAGTGACAGGAGTGGACGGAAGACCAGTTGTGTTTTCCACCATTGACTCTATTGGGATCTCACTCTCCCTTTCCTCTTCAGAGGATGTTTGTAGGATTCTTAGCGGGGGAACGTCATGCCTCCTGGGCCTGCAGATTTCTGACACCTCTGAGTCTGCTGGTGTGGAATGTTGTTGTGGCTCATGTTGTGGTGAGTCAAGGAGCAGAGGAGATGATGGCAGTTGCATGGTGGCTGCCTCTGGTGTGGCAGCTGCTTGTGTGCAGGGTGCTGGAGGTGTTGCAGTGCTGGGCCATGCATCCCTGGCTTCATCCTCACTCCTCTCCATTTGGGGTGCCCTCTTCTCCCTCTCCTGCATTGTCTTGCGCGAAGTCTCTCCTGTGGACAGATATGGACAGTGGCTTAGTGGTGCTTTCACCGTGTATTTCTACAATAAATCACATATCATTTGCACTATTTCATGGTCCTCCCCTGTCTCTAATTGTATTGTGTGGCATGCCTGACATTCTTTCATGTTGCCTGCTCTGATGTGAATTCTTATGACTACCACTCCCATAATGCATTGCAGGTGGATACAGAAGCCTGTACTGGAGTTCCTCAACACACTGCCACATTGGGGGAGGGAGACAGGCAAGGGGTGAGGAATGATGGACATGTCCCTTACCTTTCTTTGATGCAGCTCGGGCTGAGCTGTCAGCATCACCAATTCCTACAACGCTCTCTGGCTCCAGTGTGGACTCCACGAGGTCTTCCAGATCCGTGAGAGCAGGTGCCCTGTTCTTTCCTCCACCTGTAGCATTGGCCTCTTTCCTTCTTGCCGCCAATTTCTTTTTGGTAATGATCCTCAGATCAAACCATCTCTTCTTCAGATCGTCCACTTCCCTGGTTGTCACTCCAATTGCGTTCACTTTGGACTGGATCCCCAGCCAGGCATTCCTCTTCACAGCCTCTGCTACCTGCAGAGACTGCTTTCTAAAAAGCTTGGAGTAGTGCTTTACCACCTCCTCCACCAGCACCTGAAGTTCACCTGTGCTGAACTTCATCTTCCTCTTCCTCTCTGCACCTTCCCTCTGGGAGTCTTGGGAATCCGTTTTTCACTCCTGCACAGCTCAGCTTCACAACAGCCTGTCAGTGTGTCACTGCTCTCCTGGGTGATCAGTTACTCTGCACCTGCATGGGTGTGGCCACTTCCTGATTGTGAGGTGGGGTGGATGCACAGGATTGGTTGATTCCTCTGTTGGTTGGCTGAGGGGCGGGGTGGAGGCACTTGATTGGTTGGTAGCTCAACTGCTTGCTTTTTTGTATCCCCGAGTCGGTATTTACCGAATCGGTAAATACCGATTTGGTAACTCCCATTCATTCCTATGGGCATCCATGCCCATAGGAATGAATGGGATTTACCGAATCAGTATTTGCCTATTCAGTAAATACCGATTCGGTAAATACCGACCCGGGGATTCCGATTTTTACCGAATTGGTATTTATTAGCGATTTTTTTCCTACATCTCATTTCCCATTTCTAAAATACCGAATCGGTAAAATTCTGTATTTTAGAATCAGTAAAAATGAGTTACCTACATCTGGCCCCCAACAACAAATATGAAAGTTAAGTCAGTGAGCTACTGGGAGAAGCAGAAGTATCCATGCTATTGCTGGACTGAATATGAATTAAGTTTTTAAGTTCTCCAGGACCTTGAAAAGCCCATGTTCAATTCTGATGAGTACCCTTGAAAATGCATGGGTGAAACAGGCCGTATCTAGCTCCAAGAGAGCGCAAGGGTGCGCATAGATTGAGAAACTCCTTCCTTCTGCCTGCAGTGGCGTTGGAGACATCTTGAGAAAGGAATACTCTTTGACCCAACCAAGAAACTTGACGTTTGGAACTAGCTGCAGAAAGGACTGAGAGAAGATCCGTGAATTTCAAGAAGAGAATGATGACTTCGCGTGGTTTCGGGGAAGAAGAGGAGCGCGGACCAAGCCTATGGGCTCTTTGGATGGTAAGAGAAGTTGAGGGTGGCATGTCCAATAATTTTGGGAGGAAAGAGGTAAAGAATGTGACAAGATCGTCACCTTCCAGAGATTCAGGTAAACCATATATGCGCAGGTTGTTCCTCCTGTTTCTGTTTTCCAAATCTTTGGTGTGGTGCTGGAGGGCAAGGACCGACTTTTCTAGGGAAGAAATGCGTTGAGCATGGGAAGGTATCTCCGAAACCTGTTGTTCAACCGTCGTAATTCTACTGTCCATAGAAGACAACTTTTCCTTGAGAAGTTGCATTTCGTTCTTGGTATCCTCAACAAATGGGTGCATAGTGCGAATCTCCTCCAAGATGAATTCCATAGAAATATGAGAGTATGTTTTATCTGGAGACGGAGGGTCCTGTTTCAGTCTTTTGGAAGAAGTAAGAGGAGGAGAAGACTTGGACGAGGTAGATGGAGTTGAAGAAGAGCGATTTGGTGTAGCACCAGCCATTTGAAGAGTAGTAGTAGAAGCAGAGGAGGCTGAAGAAGTCGGGACTTTAACAGGCTGAGAAAGAGTGAAGATAAATGTTGGTTTGCGCAATTTGCCCATAAATTGTTACAATTAATGACAGCAGAAATAGGAATCTAAAGTCAGAGAACAAGTTAAAGAAAGCGTGAGAGATACCACACCTCCAAAGAAAAAATAGTCAGGGAGAACTACGTAGCAATCAATGCTCCATATAACCATTAGTATTCCTGTTTATTGCACAAATGAGGAGACCAAAAGGAGTTTAAAGGCAGTCAATTGAGTAGGCACCACACTGTGGAGAAAACATTCAGCAGGTATGTAGCAGGTAAAGGACTCCGGTGAAAGTAGCAGATAATCCTAGAGCATTAAAAAACAAACAGGCATTATTCATGCAGAAAGTCAACAGGGCAAATTGTATTAATTGAGGTAGCCTGTGGAAGAGAAGCGCAACATATTGGGAGAGTCAAAATGATCCAATGAGAAATATTTGAAAAAACATGGCAATAGCAAGGAAAACTCCTTATCCAGGAAAAGAAAGTGAAAGTCAATAATATGTGACGAGCTACCATGAGAAGTACAATTCCAGAGGCAATTCCAGAGATAAAAATACAATTTTCGGCATTTGCGAGTAAGAACCTAAAATGGCGGCCGGTGATACCTGAGGTAACTCGATGTGAGACTTCTGAAGCAAACCGCTATTTCAGTATAAAGAAAAACAGCAGCAGTTTGAAAACGAGTCACTGTAGTGGAGGAGTGGAAAGCTTGTACTATTAGCCACAGAGAAGACAGCATAAGCAACATACCTTGCAGAGGCGCCAAAACCGCAATTTGTCATTCAATCGCGGGGTTCCTCAAAATGGCGGCCGACATCATCAAAAAAGGACGCGATAATAAAAATTACGGAATGCAGTCCAATATAGATGTCAAAAGGGTCGCACCAGCAGCTCCAGGTGTTCCGGTGTACATTACGGAGTGTCCGGTCCGAAATAAAGGGACATATGCAGCTTTAAATTGTCCAAAAGCTTCCCGGTGCAGCGGAGCTCCTCCCTCAGGCAGCCATCCCGATCGGCGCCGTAACCACGCCCCTATATAGTCTGATCTTAAGAGTTATATATCTGAATCTGATTACAAATTTGTAATAAACACCCTTGAATTTGGCTACCGATTCCTGGTCCTCATTGTGTAGCCAAGGTGGTTGCCCTGTTAATTGATATTGATCAGACAAGATATGCTAACTCTCTTTCCCCTCAGTGCCATGAAAATGGTTCATCCGAGGACCAAGTTAGCAGGTAAGTAAGTGGTAGTAAATGATCCAGTGTAGGAGGTAAATCCTCAGTACCAGTTTGGCCCAGAAACGCAAAGATCAAAATGCTAGATTAGACTCGAAGAGTTGCGTGTGATGTGAAATGGCCAAGCAGTGATAAAAGACACGCTTATTTTACTTAGTTTCTAAATGCACTGACCAGTGCCCAAGATATTAAAATAATTAGGTGACTTCAGATGTACCGAATCAAAAACCAATATAATAGCGGGGGAGACGCTGTTACTAAAAGTGAACATCCTTATGCTATAACCGCAATTAACGTTCCTCTCAAAACAAAAAGCGAGGAAGGGAATCAAACCTGACGATAGGTCATAACAGAACCGTGGGCCATATTATCAAGTAAGGGTGATACATTATCGCCGCTTTTATCGTCAGGAAACTGCCGCTAAAGCGGCGATAATGGGCTAGATAATATGGCCTTGTGAATTCCCATAGAAGCCCAGGTTCTGGTGTTAACCCGAGCTTCTATGTGAATTCACAAGGGCACATTATCAAGCCCGTTATCGCTGCTTTAGCGGCAGTTTCCTGCTGATAAAAGCGGCGATAATGTATCGCCCTTTCTTGATAATATGGCCCCAGGTATGTTCATACTACAAAATCATCATACTTCTGAGGGGACTGTCTACCGGGCTTTGATAATTAATGCAATGTTGTCCTTCTTTTGAGTTAATTCAGGTTGCCCAGAACCACCAGACTGAGCACAACACGAGTCAGCAAAGCTGCAATTCAGCCGTCACTCCGCGGACTCGCATGAGATGTTGGCGCGCATTTCTCATCAGTCACACTAGTGTCGGTTTGGGAAGCAAGATACACTTGGTGATGTCATCATTTTTTCTCTCAGCGGGAACCTTAGTTCTATTTATTGAGAAATCCGTCTGTAATGTCGCCCCTGTGACGTAACAGGGGCCCGTCCACGATCGTTTAAGTGTTAAAAAAGCTCAACTTTTCTGTTGGATGAAAATCATGACGGAAGTGAGATAAAGCATAGTACTTCTCTTTTTTAATGGAAGTTCACATAATTACGCAGGTAATGTTATTTCTGTTTTTCTTTTTTAATCCTGCCATTGGGCGGAGGGCAGCCAATATTGTATCACATTGTGAGGTACAACTGGGTAAGAGGGTGAGCTATATTTAGGAATGCGTCACTTTTAACTCTTTCTGTAACGAAAGCATGCAGGCACTAAACGGGGGAGGAGTACATTGTGCACACAAAAGAGGGTTCACACTGTGTCCATGTGCAGGATTAAATATTTAGATCGCTTCATGGAAAGTGGCTTTAGTTATTTAGGCATTTTTATCCTCTAATCTCTGGATCATAACCCTGAAATACATTCGCTTTTTGAGAGCCGTCTTGTTTTAAGCAGCTCAGTCCTCATGGTATCCGGCTAAAAGCAGATTCTGCAGAGTCTGTCTCTGCTGGGCTTCAGCCTCAAACCTGACCTCAGCAGCCTGGAAGTTGTTGCTTCTGCAGACACAAAACCAGGCATGGTGGGGCTCAGCTGGGGTTTGTTGCATCGTTGTACATTTTGATTTCTGTAGCTCCAATACCCATATGCAGGGCTTTAAGTGGGTTGCAAAACTGGGGGAGATCTCAAAGGGGCGTGGCCAATGTAATTAGGGCGTGGCTTGAGCAAAAAATCTGTGCTTAGCATAGTGTGCCGCCAGACATGTATTTTGCTGTTTCTGTCATTGCATCCAGATGTATGATACAACAAGTAGCATCACACCTACAAGAAGTCAGGACTATTTGCTTTGTCAATGATTGTTAGTTGCATAAGATAAATAAGCAGCAACTATGGCTTTTTATATATATTATTGAAAAAGCTTCGATTTAAGGCCCTGGTGACACCACAACAATGTTGCTGCTCCTGAGTTTCAAAAAGAGAAGGAAAAACCAGAGAGAAAGTTATCTCTTTTAAGGATTTCTCTTCCCCTAGAACGCTCACCTGGCATGACATAATTCCGTAACTTCTCCCCTAGTGAAAAGTGAGCAGTGTGAGCACCTGCACATCGATGTGCCTGCTGTCACTGCAGTCCTGAAAAAAACAGACTGCCTGTGCCGGGCCTCAAAACAGAGCCTGATAGAGACCCATTTCGAGTCCCCCTTTAAAAAACTGCCGGTGCTCAGCACTGGTGCAACCCGGCCCACTTAAAGTCCTGCTAATATGAGGAATGAATCCTCATAAAACATTCCCCTCTTTACCAGTTGGGCTGCTTTGACTTTAAGACCCTTGCAATATTCTGGTTTTCCCAGTTTGCTTCAAAAACTTGACAGTGTAGCATAGATCTGCGAAATTCCAGACAAGCAGAATGTTGTAATCTCAGAGACATTATAATTTCCACGGATGCCAGCAACAAGGGAATTGGAGCCACTTTAGCACAGAAGATGGAGAAAGAAATAAAGGTGGTAGCTTTTGCGTCCAGAACGCTCACCAGTCCTGAATCAAACTATTCTACCCTGGAAAAAGAGGCCTTAGCCGTCTACTGGGCCATCAAACATTTCAAATATTATGTGTGGGGTGTCCAATTCGAAGTGCATACAGACCACAAGCCGTTGGTGCCTTTGTTCACTAAGAAAAACATGGAGAACATGACCCCACGGATAGCCAAATGGGTTCTAGGCCTGCAAGGTTACAATTTCAGAGTGGTGTACATACCAGGACAACAAAACAAAGTGGCGGATTTCCTATCGAGGGCTCCCATCAGTGGAGAAGCTGAGGAGGAGAAGGTCGAAGATACAATTTTGGAAGTGAGCTTGGCAGCAGTGGCGAAAGAAAGTTGGGAAACACATATGGAACAAGATGAAATTCTGAAGAGGGTGACAGGGCCAGCTCTAGGCTCATGGTGGCCCTGTGCAGGGAGCGTAGGTGGTGGCCCCGGAAGAGGGGGTCAGGACGGGGCGGAGCTCAGGAAGGTGTTTTAATAATACGTCCAGAAAAGTCGTTAGATGACCAGTACCTGCAGCTGCTCCTACCCTTCCGAATTCGTCTCAGAACGATACAATTTAGGAGGAGGAGGGCATTGTGACACACAACATGAGGGACTGGGCGCACAGACAGCTGCAGTGCCAGGGCCATGACAGGGGCACCGGACCCCCACAAAAATGCAGGAGGCCTGAGCCTGCAATGGGAGGGGGTTATTGTTAAACAAATAGACATGTTCATTAAAAAAAATAATCATATCTACAACTACAGGGGTTACAATGAGGTCAGCACACATGCTGCTGGTAGCCCTGTGAGTGGAGATGGGGCGGGGGAAGACTCACCCATCTCGTCCTCATAGCTGCCAAGGTTTCAGATTGCCATACGTGACATTTTCATAATTTCAGTGTAATTATGAGTGACATTTCAATGACTACGAGGGACACTTTCTTGCGGGCAAAATTAAGCAATGAAGACGATCAACACATGTAAATATCAGAAATAACACCACAAAGAGCGTTCCAATCGAAACACGTCAGTCTTTTGAATAAACTACTACGGCAACTATATCTCACAATGCAAGCTTTCCTCTGTGTGTGACCACGACGCGTTCGCTCTCGCTATCCCTCTCCTCTCTATCCTTTTATCCCTCTCCTGTCTCTTTTTATCCCTCTCCTGTCTCTTTTTATCCCTCTCCCCTCTGTCTCTTTTTATCCCTCTCCTCTCTCTCACGCGCTCGCTCTCTATCCCTCTCCTCTGTTATTATCCCTCTCCCCCTCTCGCACGCACTCTCTCTCTATCCCTCTCCTCTCTAACCTTTTATACCTCTCCTCTCTGTCTCATTGTATCCCTCTCCCCCTCTCGCACGCACTCTCTCTCTATCCCTCTCCTCTCTAACCTTTTATCCCTCTCCTCTCTGTCTCATTGTATCCCTCTCCCCCTCTCGCACGCTCTCTCTCTCTATCCTCTCCTCTCTAACCTTTTATCCCTCTCCTCTCTGTCTCTTTGTATCCCTCTCCCCCTCTCGCACGCTCTCTCTCTCTATCCCTCTCCTCTCTAAGCTTTTATCCCTCTCCTCTCTGTCTCTTTGTATCCCTCTCCCCCTCTCGCATGCTCTCTCTCTCTCCTCTCTATCCTTTTATCCCTCTCCTCTCTGTCTCTTTGTATCCCTCTCCCCCCTCGCACGCTCTCTCTCTCTCCTCTCTATCCTTTTATCCCTCTCCTCTCTGTCTCTTTGTATCCCTCTCCCCCTCTCGCACGCTCTCTCGCTCTCCTCTCTATCCTTTTATCCCTCTCCTCTCTGTCTCTTTGTATCCCTCTCCCCCTCTCGCACGCTCTCTCGCTCTCCTCTCTATCCTTTTATCCCTCTCCCCTCTCTGTCTCTTTTTATCCCTCTCCTCTCACACTTTTGCTCTCTAGCCCTCTCCTCTCTGTCTTTACCCCTCCCCCCTCTTGCACGCTCTATCTCTATATCCTTTTATCCCTCTCCTGTCTCTTTTTATCCCTCTCCTCTCTGTCTCTTTTTATTCTTCTCCTCTCTCTCATGCGCTCGCTCCCTATCCCTCTCTGTCTCTTTTTATCCCTCTCTCCCCTCTCGCACGCTCTCTCTCTATCCCTCTCCTCTCTAGCCTTTTATCCCTCTCCCCTCTCTGTCTCTTTGTATCCCTCTCCTCTCTCACGCGCTCAATCTCTAGCCCTCTCCTCTCTGTCATTATCCCTCTCCCCTCTCGCACCAGGCTACACTGTTTGTTTTGATATGAAAACAATAATTTTGAGTCATGTGTTCTCGATAGAGGCCATATCCGTCAAGAAAAATGAAAACAATTTTGGCAAACAGCTACGCATCTGCTCTCACTCAGCCTTACCTTGTGCAGTCTAAGTTGCTGCTCCAAAAATCCCAGCAACACTCTGTACTAACCGCTTCTCTTGGGCCTACCTTCCTTCCTTCCACAGAGCAAGGCACCTGCTCCGGTCTTTTTTTTACTGGACTTATTGCGCACTTTTAATTGTTGCGCTGCAAATGTGCATGACTGACATTAGTGGTCCTGCTCTTTGCTTCTCTGAGGGTCACTGTTGTCTCAACTTTACTCAATTTTTTTAATGCTCATCTGTATACATGACAGAAAATAGGGCCCATTATTACTGCAGAGACCTGTACAGCTGCGATGAGAAGCAGCCTCACTCTGGCTGTACCTCGTCCCGCTCTCGTCACAGTCAGACACGGGCTCCAGCACTCTCCCTCGACCGGCCCTCCAGCTCGGAAATAATTATTTACTGGCTGGCAGGGGGCAGCCATAGATATTTTAGCCTCACTGCAACAGGCGGCCCGGTAGAAGGTGCAATCCGATCTGTAGTGCTGCCAGCCAGCCGAGCACCATGATTCCGGTGGCACTGCTGCCTGCAAACCAGTGAGCTCTGCAGCCAGCCTCTACCTCCCAGTTGGTTCCCTCAAAACCCTGGCAGCAGGACGTGACCTTACGTCCCCACTCCCCCCTTCCGGCGCTATGGCCAAGTTGTAACATGCAGCTCCTCCCCATGCCGTGCCTCCCCTCCCCAGTTCCGAACTTCATGGCACTTTGTCTCTCCTCATAGTGACTGTGTGTGTCCCTAGGTTTTGCGCAAAAATGAACCCCCTTTACACTTTGGGCCTTTCTAGCTGCTCCACGGCCGCGGAGGGGCCCCTCGGAGCCAGAGGCCGCCAAATCCTGCCACCAGGGGGCCGCCAGTGCCACGATGTATCAGATCCTTCCGATCCAATCCTCGTCGTGGCGGCCCCTGGGGTTTGGCGGCCCTGTGCAGGTGCACACTTTGCACATGCCTAGGGCCGGCCCTGAGGGTGAAAACATATATTGTGTCTGGATGGCCGAACAAATGCAAGGAGCTTAAAAGTGAGATTCAACCATATTGGAATGTTAGGGAAGACCTTTCGGTGGAAGGGAAGTTCATTCTTAAATCAGGAAAACTGGTTCCCTCAGAGGGGATGAGGAATCAAGTGATTGAGCTGGCCCATGAAGGTCACTTGGGCCGCAGTCTTAGCAAAGCAAGATTGCGTGCAGATTATTGGTTCCCAGCAATGAATTGTGAAATGGAGGACAAAGTACGTGATTGTTATGCCTGCAGCCTAAGCGACAAATTGAAAGTGACAAAACACGCACCCCTGATCCCGGTGGAAGTCCCGAAGGTACCCTGGGACAAGCTGAGTTTCAACATTGCGGGTCCCATTCACGGAAAAGGTCCCCAAGACTGGTTTTTGTTGGTAATATTTGATTACTACTCCAACTGGATAACTCACAAGGTGGTAGACAATATTACAACAAAGTCCTTGATTCAATTCTTGAAGGAGGTGTTTTCGAGAGAAGGCATTCCCACAACGTTGGTAACGGACAACGGCGTACAACTGGTCTCGGAAGAGATGAAAGAGTTTCTAAAGGACTGCTCGATTACCCATGTACGTACACCACTATATTGCCCAAAGGCAAATGGAAAAGTGGAAAGAGCGAACCGCATGTTGAAAGAGTGCATTCATCTGGCCAGCAAGTCAGGGAAGAGTGTGGATGATGCAATTATGGACATGTTATGGGCATATCATACCACACCCAATTCTACGACGGGGCACACACCTTTTGAGCTATTGAGAAAAAGGAAGGCGGGATCTAAGTTATCTCCCAACTGGATGGGCAAGAATGAAGAAGTGGAAATCGATCAGGAAGATACAAGAAAGAAGATTGAAAACAAACAAAATAAATACAAAGAATGGTACGACAAGAAATGGGGTGCAAAGGAGAGGGACCTCAGGGAAGGACAGAGTGTCTACATCAAGAAACCTGATAAACTAGGGAGAAGTGGAGACAAATTCTATGCCCCGGGTAAAATAAAAGAGGTGAAGAGGAACATTGTAGTCATGGAAGATGGGAAAATGTGGAGTCAGGACCAGGTAGTACCGGTCACAGTTCGAGACAACAAATTAGGTGCAGGCAGATATAATGAAGGGGATAGTAGACAGGATTTCGGGCAGAGGAGGGTGAGCTTTAGACAAAGAACCTCTCCGCACTGGCACAGACAGTACAGCATGAGTTGAGATTTCCCATTAGTGAGTAGACAGCAAATTTTCGATATGTATCATAATGGGAAGAAGGAAAAAAAATATGTTGGAAAGTTCATTATGTAACCTTGACAGCTGGATGGGTCTTCTGCGCAAGACCGTATTGTTTTCTTTCATCCCTCCTTGGGATGTAATGTCACTAGCTAAGTTGTTTTAATTTCTTCCCCTTTTCCTACGTTCTCCTTTCCTCTCTCCCGTTGCCCCCGTGCCTTCTCTTCCTTCCCTCTTCTGTTTTGTTCTCCCTAGGGAGGATGGTGTGTTGTAATCTCTCCCCATGGTTCATCCCTCTCACACTCGCCCCTGTCCCCCATCGCAGTTGGTATATCCCGCAACGTCTGTGAAGGCTGCGATAGAATGTTGAGCGTTGGCTCAGAGCGTGACACACGACAAGCTGGGGACACCTTTCGTCTCTAATACTTCAATAAATATATGCTCAGTACTTTATGCATGGACTCTAATTACTACACAGAGGTTTCTGAAAGGCCAGTAGAGCCTTTCACATGCCAAGCTTCTCTAGACACTCCCACAATACTATCTATCTTCCAAATGGTCTACCTTAATGGTTCTTAACCTTTTGACTTCTGTGGATCCCCACCTAATCACTGGAACCCAGGGACCCCCTATTGAATCATTATTTAAATCCGGGGACCGCCAGTCAGGGCCAGCGCTAGGGCAGTGTGGGGAGCTGCCCAGGGCCTCACGCTCAGCTAAAAAACAGGGGGCCGCTACATTGTGAAACGCCACACTTTCACAGACAGCCTGCTAATCCAGGGCCCCTGCCCCCTGCCCCACACAATCACAATACAGTCGGTGTCAGGGGTGGGGCAGCACCTCTGTTAAGTACTGGCCATTCCCTTTCTGCATTTTGTTTCTAGGGAACAGAAGACCCCTTTGTTTCCAGGACCAGCCAGACATAGGTAAGGATAGGTGGGTGAGGGTACAGCCAGATCAACTGTCTTTTGTTAACTTTTGCATCCCCATTATTTGTATGGGAATGTGCATTTAAAATGTATGTAGAACTGCTGTGGTAGGACAGTGTTTGACAAAATGCCTCCTTACTGTTTTGAGGCCCAGGGGAAGGGCCACTTTCCCTGGGTCTCTAAGCACCTGAGCAAGCTGCAATGTCCAGGTTTGGGAGTTGCCTTCCCTGGACCTTGTAGCCATTACTCCCTCTTTCCTTTCCTTTATTTGTTCCCCTGTGAAATGGATCCAAAAAAGAAAAACACTTTTACTGGAAAGGTCGTCTTTTTTCGGACATTTGTCACTTCCAAACTGCAGCTTCAGGAGGGAGAGAAATAAAAGGTTAAACATGTGAAAAATAACTAAAGCAAGACAGAGTGGGTTGAAAGGGGCTAGATTAATCTTATTCACACCCAAAACACATTAGGGTTTACAGAATTTGACAGTGAAGCGCTACTTTTGTTTTCATGTCTTTCTCTGAACAGCTTTGTTTTCCCTGAGTGGGGAAGTGCACCATTCCTGGATGTACCACAATACCTGCTTGATGGCTGGATTGGAAAAGAAAATGCATACCGCGGCTCTGTAATCACGAATGTGGTCTTTTAAACCATACTGCTTACGTTTTGTAAGGACATAAGCAATGGACATTGAAACGGGCCCCCCCCCAGCAATGTACTCATTGATTTCTGAATAATAAGTGCAAAAGCGTTCAGGTTACCAATTTGTTCCTTTTTACATTTCACATGCTTTTCTAAATCTTGAATTCCCTATGAGTGTTTGTTTTTTTCCAGGAGCATATTGCTCTTGTCTAGTGCCTAATTTGAATTGAGTAGCATCCAGGTGTTTATAGCAGGCAATTGGGTTGTAGTTGAAGGTAGGGCGAGTTTCTCTCAGTGGGGCAGTATAGTGTTCAGAGGGGAAGAGGATGTGGCACTATGGTCAGAGCTGCCGAATTTGGACTGGGGAACCAGGTTCAGCCTTCATGAACAGTCCACCAGACCACTCTCCTGAGGGAGCACATTCCTATGGTAGTCCTTAAAAGGGCCCGAAAGACCTTAGAAGCCCTGATGTCTTAGCACGAACAGGTGGACCCTAGCGGTGACAAGTGTGGGTTTACCCTGAAGGCCTGTCCACCACATCCCCTATTGAAGCTCACCTCAAGTTTTTGGGGCAGGCCAACAGAGCAGCAAGCCCTGGAGCAACAGTGACTCTGTCACTGACGTCACAAGACCCTTGAGCAGGGAGGCTCTATGGGGGTGCGACTGGTGAGATCGCACTGAGATCTGACTTTGGGCGGGGGCATCATGTTTGCAAGTATGGTATGTTTGTAAAAGCCCTTGCTGCCTCCTTCCTGGCATCTAGAAATTTTCTGCAACAATAAAAATGTCATGATTACTCCGGTGATTAATGTTCTTCATAGAGAGATGGAGTTTTGTCAAGTGGAAGTTTTGACTTGTGGAAAGGTGGCACAGTTGACTAATATGCCTGCTGCAAAGAACATGTACCATGCAGGTCACAAAGTGCACATGATGTAAATAGGTCAGTGGGTTACTGTTCTTCTCAGTGAGATCCTTTTGTTACTGGCAGTTTATAAGTCAAAATCCTTACATAGAACAATGAGCTATTAACTGTCATATAAGAGCTTCATGCAAACTGCAAGGTATATATTAGCTCGTTATTGTTTTTTTTCCCAGTCTTTGATTATCCTAATGTTGCAAAAAGGGTTCATTTCGATAGAAATCAATTCTGGTTATTAAAGAGAACCCCCAACCATGGTATTACGTTCTAAATTCAGAGCTTGCATTTCTCCAGACCAATCACTATTAAACTATACAGCCTACTAGTATGATTTTCATGTGACTCCTACACCTTGTAGTCATTTGCCTTATGTAACATTTCCTATACAGTGATTTACACACGTTTGATTGATTGTCTCTGTGTAATGTGTGTGAAATAAAGTTCTCCAACATACACTGGTCTTAGTGGTGCTGTAAATTAAATTAAATGCATCTGAGTGAGAATATGGTCTTAGGGACTTGAGGGGCACTGATAAAGGGTGGTAGTGAGGGAATCCGTGGCAGAGGGAGTCATTGGCCATCTCCATTTCATGCATCCTGTTTTCTTTCCTGTCTGCCAACTCTTCTGGGGGAAGACCTCGGGCAGAAACACTGCTACCCACTGGGGAGGGTGCACCCCTCTTCTCAGGACCCAGTGGCCCACCAACCTGCTGCTCTGCATCCTCATAATCCACTAAATCACCAAGGGCATTCCTTGCTGCCATACAGGCTCTCAGCGCCTTGTGGTACTGCTTCTTCTTGGTGATTCCGGTCAGAGTAATTTTAAACTTTTTGCAGACGCTCTTGAGCTGCTTGTTGGTGTAACTTTCTAGTTTCTCTTCCTCCCAATCATAGTCAACAAATGCAACGGAGGCTGTCTCCTTCACGATGACTGACTCAGGCATGATTTAAAATAAAAATGGAGATCTCTGACAAAAACAAGTATCAGAAGTACGTGGCTGCGTTATGGTCTGCACTCACTAAGTAGTGTTCACCAATCACTGTACATGAGTCACAAATGCATATTCGGAATTCTTCCACTGCTTCCAATGTTACAATTGGGGGTCTCTAGTTGGCACAGGTAGGTACTTGTGACAAATAGGGACCCTCTCCTCTAGTCAGAGTAGGGGGGATTACACTCCTAAAATAACCCCAGCTCACACCCTTGGTAGCTTGGCACGAGCAGCAAGGCTATATTTCAGAGGCGTTGTACGTCAAGCAGTTGTGACCACATACAGTAACCCAGTGACAACCCTGCACATGGAGACCACACAAGGTTTTATATCAAAAATAGGTATATTTTATATAGAGTTACCACAAGACCAATAAACGACAAAAAGAATCCACAGTATTATTAGATTTCAAGAGTTCTTGTAAAAAGGCTTAAATCAAGGTTCTGCGCGAGTCGGTAGCCCAGGCGGGTTATGTGCGAGCCGGTTCCGGTGTTCATCGCGGTGCAGAAAGGAAGCGTTGCAGGATGCGGTGTCCCTCGATGCGGTGCAGGTAGCGGCCCGGTGACAGAGTCGGTGGATCCAAGGCTTGCGTTGCAGATCGAGACGGTGCTTCGATGTGGTGCTTGCAGCTTGTGGTGCGGCGACTGAGCCGGAGTTCGGGAGCTGGCGTAGATCAGTCCGGACAGCGTTGCGAGTCGGGCGGTACTATGCGAAGCGTGCGAGGCAGTGCCCAACTTCGGTGCGGTCACAGGACTCGGAGTCAGCAGCAGGGACCTCTTCGGTCAGACCAGTACGAGTCAGTGTAGCGAGGCATTGCATGTCGCGGTGTCCACCAGTCGCGTTGCAGGCTACGGCTCGGTGACAGCGTCAGCACGGAGTTCGTGAGCGCAGAGCTTGCGTTGGTCGAGGCGGACGTTGCTTGATGTGGTGCCTACAGGACAGCGGGCCGGTCGTGAGAGTCAGTCACAGCTCCCTGCCTCTGTAGCCACTGAAACAGCGATTCCAGCAGCAATTCACAAAGGCTGGTGAAGTCCACTGGTCCTGGGACTTCGGTCAGGGGCAAGCTCTCTTCCAAGCCCTTGGAGATCTTTTGTACAAGTTGAAAGAAAAGTCCACAAACTTCTTTTTTCTCTCTTTGGCAGTCAGGCAACCATTGCAGGCCAATCCCCCAAGCAGCACTTCAGCTTGGGAATAATCTCTCCTCAGTTTCTTCAGGTTCCTTCTCCTCAGCAGAGGTTTCGTCTTGTAAGTCCAGAAGTGATCTAATTTCTTGGGATCAGGGTCCCAATATTTATACCCCAAAATCCTTTGTTCTCTGAGGGGAGAGGGGCCTGTGCCCAGTCCAAACCAGTTCTGAAGCACTCTATTTACCAGACTTCACTTTTCCTTTCACAGTGCAGGGCAGGCACATCAGACGACCCACAGGTGGTGGAGCCAGCATTGTGGAAGGAAAGTACAGTCCTAGAGCACTTTGCTGACAGTCTTCCTTCTCTTCTTTCAGTGTGCAGGGCAGAAACTTCAGACGCACCACAGGGGGTGGAGCCAGCACTGTGGAGGGAAAGCCCAGCCCTATTTAGGTCCCAGGTGCAACTCCTCCCTCCCAGCTAGATGAAGATCTCCCTATTCACCACCGGGCTGCCCCAGCCTGTCTCTTGGAATCCCCCAGCACTGTCACTCACAAAACCAGACAAAGGAATACACAACCTCGCAGAGGCCGGCTAAAATGGTTAGGCAAGCAAATACCTACTTTCTAAAAGAGGTATTTGCAAACACAGAATATTAAAATAAACTTCACCAAAAGATGTATTTTATTATTCTGAGTCCAGGCATACTAAACTCGAATTTCTACCATGTTCTCTGAGTCTGCTAGGATTACAAACATGCAATAATCTTGCTGCCCATTCTGGCCTATGGAGAACAGGTAGCCTTGCAATTGTGAAAAACGAAAATGGCTGTAATTCACTATTAGGACATGCCACACACATCAGGGCGTGTCCTACCTTATACTTACAGTGCACCCTGCCCGTGGGCCTACGATAGGGGTGAGTAATAAGAAGTCAAGGACAGGTTTAGGTCCTGGCAAGTGGGTGCACTTGCCCAGTCAGCATGACAGTACCAGACTGCACGTAGGCTCTGCAATGGCAGACCTTAGACACATTTTACAAGGCCGCTTCTCTGGGTGGCACAACCAGTGCTGCAAGCCCACTAACAGCATTTGGATTTACACGCCCTGGGCACACTCAGTGCACTGTACTAGGGTCTGACAAGTAAACCAAACATCCGATCATGTAACCACTAATCAATATATCAATTTACAGTAGGGAGCACTAGCACTGTGGCACTGGACAGCAGTGGCACAGTGCCCAAAGCTTCTAACACCAACAAAAACACATGAGGCACTTGCAAAAATGGAAGGGAGACCCACGCCAATGGTGCCAGGTCTAACAAGGCCAGATGACCCAAATGAGAAAACCACACAATCAAGTGGGAGGAGCACCTTAAAGAATTGCTGAACGTGGTCGTGAAACGTTGACGCTTTTGCCAATAATCCTGACCCTATTCTCTCTGCTCCACGTTAAATCACAAGCGGTTCAGAGATTTATTTACCTAGGGATGGATATTATCTGAATGATCATTTTTAAACAGCAATGCATCACTGTATATATCTTGTTCACAACCAGCCTTTTTTTGCACCTTGTCACTTTAGCACTTGCGATGTTTTGTTTATCACTTGTGGCAGGCTTGTAATGTCGATTTACACTAAAAAACGTAAAAAAGAGAAACAAAATAAAAAAATATTTTGCTTCAATATATTCCTTTGATTTACTCAAGATTGGTGTGTTCCTTTGTTTTCTTTTTTTTGCCATTTATTTGTAGTGACACAAATGTTTGAATAAGTGTTCATCTTTTCTATTTATTCATTAATCAAGAAAAGCGATTTTGTACCCGACAGAACCAACAGTACTTCATATCTTCACACCTATGTTCTGAGGGGCACTGGGTTACCCCATTAAACTAGATCCAACAAGACTGGCAGCGGATGCGCTCCCGATGGTTTGACTGTCAATACTTCTCTTCTGGTACTACCAAGAAAGTGGAAGTTGCCATTCTGCTTGCCACACACTTTGCAGGGAGGGTGGAGGGTGTTTTCATGGACATCCAGGTGCTGGTGTTGGCTTTACATATACAGATACAGGGCACCAGGTACACAATGGCCACTATTTATGCCCCTAATGACAAACAGGAACTATTCCTCAGGGACGTCCTGGGGTGAATGCTCTCTACTCCAGACAAGGAGATGGTGGAGGGGGCAACTTCAATGTCACAATGGATGGTCAGCGGGACATATCACACTCTTGGACGGGCCAGGACAGAGGTCTCACCATGGGCACCAATAGCTGGCTGGCCGAAGTGGGTCTAGTCGACATTTGGCGTCACACACTCCCCACGGAAGTAGATTACACATTCTTTTCGCCGGTGCCCCAAACATATACACAGATTGACTATTTCCTCACGACATGAGGTATAACGAGGGCCACAACAGCTGCAGATATAGGGGCAGCTGCTCTTTCCAACCATTCCCCCATTAGTCTACAATTTTGCCCCCCACTGCATTAATCCACCTTCCATCGCTGGCGCCTCAACACAAAACTCCTTGCATATGATAAGGTGCATTCAGCCTCCCTAGGAGCACTGATCTTTTTGCTGGAACACAATGATGAAGCCGACACGACAATTGCCTCACTGTAGGAGGCACTAAAAGTGGTTCTGCAGGACCATTTTCTTGGCACCGCAACCGGCTACAACAGGGAGCGGCGAGACAAGCGGGTCAGTTAGAAAGGCAGATTAAGGAATTGGAGACAGCGCACGCCCAAACAGGAACCGTGATGGTGCGTCCACAACTGACAACGGCACGAAAACAGTTTTGGACCAAAAATATGGGAGGGCAGAGTACGCTTTATTGTGACTGCGTCAAAATATTATGCAGGGGGCAACAAGGCGGGATGCATGTTCGCACACCAACTGCGGGCACAGGTGCTAGAACTATGGTTACCTGAAATAAGTGGGGCTGGTGGTTCCACTTGCACCAGAGAAGAAGGCATTGCGGACTACTTCACAGCATTCTATAGGGCCCTCTACACTGGATGCAGAGATAGAGACATGTCTATCCCGGGTCTATTCAACTGAATTAGAGGTACCAGTGTACACTGCCTTAGAGAAGGACATCACGGTATAGGAAGTCCTCACTACCATACATAAGCTGCAACCCCATCAAGCACACAGCCTGACAACTACAGAGGGGAATTCTTTTAAACCTTTGCTGCCCACCTAGCACCGATACTCACATGCCTATTCAATTCCATTAACAGACAGGGGACACTACAAAAATTAATGCACAAGGCCACCATCACAGTAATCCTCAAGCCAGGCAAGGACCCCAAAAACTGTGCATCCTACTGCCTGATCTCATTGCTGAACATAGATGCAAAGATTTTTACTAGAGTGTTGGCGCTCAGGTTGGCACCATACGTGCAAGGACTAGTCGACCCACCCCAGCCGGGTTCATCCCGGAGCCCGGGTGTAGTGATAACACAAAGAGGATATGCCACCTCCTAGAAAAAACACAGTGCTCCCAGACACCAGCACTAATGTTAACAATAGATGCAGAGAAAGCGTTTGACCGAGTGTACTGGCCGTACCTCTACCGGGTACTTGAACATGTGGGCCTTGGCCCCCAAATCAGAGGTTGGGTGCAGACTAGCTATGCAACTCCAAAAGCTAATATCTGCGTAAACGGCATACAGTTCCGAACCTTCCCCATAGAGCGAAGAACCAGGCAGGGCTGCCCCCTGTCCCCCTCCTATTTGCGCTCTACATGAAGCCTTTAACTGATGTATAAGGGGTAATGTAAGGGTGACCGGGATTCAGATGGGAGGGAGGGAACATAAGATCATGCTATATGCAGACAACATGCTCCTGACCCTCACAAAGCTGTCTGACTCTCTGCCAGCCATGAAGATGGAGCTCTCGAAATTTGTGCAAGCATCAGGTTTCAAAATCAATCCATAGAAATCCCTGATTCTAGACCTGATGTTGCAGGAACCTGAGCAAACGCACCTCCGCGAACAGTTCCCGTTCCAGTGGGCAAATGGTGGAGTCCCATATTTGGGCTTACAAATATTTCCCAACCTCAAAGCTACTGCAGAATATAATTATGGGAACTTTATGGCCATGACTCAGTCAGACCTCACTAAGTGGAAGCTGAAGAACTTATCGAGGCTAGCAGCCGTCAAATTTACTTTACTTCCCAAGTTGATCTACATGATGCAAACTCTACTGCTCCAGCCCCCCATGGGGATCCCAGATAAGCTGCAGACCATAATTTGGGACTTCATTTGGGAAGGTAAAAGGGCGAGAATGACTAGGTCACAGCCCTCCCTTTTGTTGGCAGAGGAGGGGACTGGGGGACTCCAACATCAGCAAGTATTACCAGGCAGTCCAATTGCGATACGTGGTAGAGTTCAGTAGCATGCTCACCGAAAAACATTGGTGCTTTATAGACCAAGCCATAGCAGGAATACACATCTGGAAAATGCTGTGGCTGCCCAGTCCTCATAGACCGATGGTCGTATACATCTCACCGGTCACGATATCGACACTGGGCAGTGTCTGGGGCAAGGTACAGTGGAGACACAACCTCTCTACTCTGATAACCCCACAGACCCCGCTGATAGGCAACCCGGACTTCCCCCCGGCATTGGAGGGCTCGGGCTTTAAGGTATGGCAGGATGCCAATTGCAAATAGGTTGGAGACCTATTTGACACGGGGGGCTCATGGATTTCCCCAAACTACAGACATACTATCCGCTTCCAAACTCAGCGAAATGGCAATACTTAGCAGTAGCACATTGGGTCACTCAACAGTGGATCCAACCTCACTCCAGCAGACCCCTACTGCCTGTTGAGAAGTGTCTCATTATGCGGAGCTCAGACAAGAAACTGCTGTTGGACATTTATGCGCTCTTGATGCAGCCTGTTCTCCCCTTGCCTTCGCCCACCAGGACTAGATGTGAAAAAAGAATGCAAATGCCCTTTCTCTGACAAAGAGTGAAGTGACGTCCTATCTGGGTGCAAACATCTGCCCTCAACACCACCAGTAAAGAAATGCTCCTCAATATAGCTCACTACTGGTATTACATACCGACAAGAGTGGCTAAGTGGGATCCTAGGGAAAGTGGGCTGTGCTGGCGACAATGTGGACAACAGGGCACACTCACATGCCTCCTATGTCAGTGTCCCATGATGGAAGAATACTGGGCAGGGGACTTAGCCACCACTAACACAATGTTCAACACAGACATACCCAAATTCCCCAGTTACATATTGCCGCGCCTTCCTAACCAAATCACCTACCCGCTGAAATCGCCCAGGGGCAAAGCCATCACCCTCACCCTGTGGGCAGCTAAGAAGCTTCTTCTAGCTCGGTGGGGGTCAGATAAGATACCCACGCATCAGGATTGGCTGCATAAAGTGTGGGAGGTCCTGGGAATGGAGAAGTTGATGGCAGGGGCCGCACGGCAACGACCCTGGTTTGATAAAATGTAGCAACCATGCATAGCGTTTTTGGCAGATGAGTTTTGCGACCTATTATGTCTCCAATACCTGCAGATTCTAGGCCTGACAGCTACCAAACCTACCACACACACCTAGACCGCAAGTACCCTTTTATTGTTTAAATCTTTTTATTGAAACATTTCAAAGACATATTCAGCATGTTGGAGGCCATACCAAAGCCGTACGTCGCGACCAAGGCATGCCATATCCCAGAAATCTGTGCAATAACATACTGAAGACAATGGGAAAACATAACATATCTCAAAGATGAGTGTGAGTCCCTCCCTCCCCCTCCCCTACCCCTTGTCCACAAAGAAACAAAATAAAAGAAGGGGGAAAAAAAACCTTGGTCTAGTGTTGGTCACGCAAAATAGCACCTCTGATTGTGGGTCCGAAAGACGCAAAAGGCGGAGGTACCTGGGACATGTGACTTCTCTAAATTCAGCAGATAGGAGGGACAGGAATGGTTGCCACAGTTCATTGAATGCTGATCCTTTCCCCACTATGGTTAGAGTTAGCTTCTCCATGCCTAACACGTGCCAAAGGCTGTATGGCCAACTGGCAAAGTTAGGGATCTGGGGAGTAAGCCAGTGTGTCAGGATGTTTTGGACTGCAGATCCCAGCACTATTGCAATAAGGTGGCCTCTATGGGATTTTAGGGGGATAGGTTAATTTGGGAGTTCCAGTAGGACATATGCCGTAAAGCGTGGTATCTGCGTTTCCAAGTGTTTATCTACTTCTTCGAGCACTTGGGTCCAATAAGGTTGGAGATGTGTGCATTCCCACAGTAGATGCACCTGAGTGCCCGGGCCCGGGAATCCCTGCTAGCATTCCGCCCCCTTAGAGGGATCCATTGAGTGTAGACGCTTAGGGGTATAATACCACTAAGTGGCCAACTTAGTAAGGGTTTCCATCAGTCCCATGTGGTATACTGAGTGACGGACTCTGTGATATATACCTTCCCATTCCTTATGACTAAGTGTTCTGCCCAGGTCTTGTTCCCAGCGCTCGCGGACGGCATTTTACATGTGTGTGTTCTTGTGTAGCAGCATCTTATAAAGAATGGAAATACGTTTTTGATCCGAGGTATGTGTGACTAGCCACTTTTCATTTGGAGTGAGGAGTCTGCTAGCTAAGGGTCTAACCTGCCTATGGAGGGCCCAGTGCTTAATCTGGAAGTATTGAAGTCTTTCGATTTCAGACAACCAATAGTCCAATTTAAGCTGCTGAAATGATGTGATCCCATCCACGTCAAACAAATGTCCAAGGGAACAACACCTTGTGGTCCTCCAATGTGCGGAGGTGCCTGCGTCTAGGCCTGGGTGGAAGTCAGGGTTGTCAAATAGGGGAGTCATGGGCGAGGGTAAGGTAGTTAAGTTGTGTTTGACATTGGTACGGTTCCACGGTTCAAGGGTGGCTCGGGTGATAGAAGACGCATATAGATTAGGTGGTCTATGTGCCTTTCGAAGGAAGGGGACCCCCTACAGGGGCCTACTGGCTACTGCTTGGTCTTGAAACAACCAATGTTTCTCAGACTCCAGCCGGCTCCACTCAACCAGGTGTCGCAACTGAGCCGCCTGGAAGTATAGCTGAAGGTCGGGGATACCAAGGCCCTCGTCTTCAGGGGGAGCACCGCCAGGGCTTGCTTCATCCGTGGTTTGCGTTTGTTACAGATTAAGTGTGCCAGTTCATACTGGGTTTGCTGCAGTCACCCCTGCGGGGGTTGAAGAGGCAGAGTCTGGAAAATATACAGGGGCTGAGGCAGTATAGTCATTTTAACTGCAGCTATTCTACCGAGCCAAGAGAGCCGGTAGTGCTTCCATTGGCCCAATTCTTTTCGTATTTTCACCCATAGTTGCGCATAATTAATGGACACTGTGGTCGGCAAGGATGGAGCAAGCTGAATCCCGAGGTAGGGAACTGAGCTTGTTGCCCATTGTATGGGGTGGCGGTCCTGTAGGTGTGCCTGGGTGGAAGATTACAAGGAGAGGTTGAGTGCCCACGATTTATCTATATTCACCCGAAACCCCGAAAATTGGGCAAACGTCTCCAGTTCTTTGAGGCCGGGAGTGCAAGAGTCGGATTTGACAGCGAGATCAGGACGTCATCTGCGTATAAACTGATTGTGTGGTTGTCTCCCCCAAATTTAATCCCGATTATCTCTGGGTTGTGCCGGAAGTGGAATGCCAGGGGATCCATATAGAACACCAAGAGAAGGTCCCACAAGGTTCAACGTTATCCCCAGATCTATTCAACCTATATGTTGAACCTCTCACGGAGATCCTTCGGAGCTCACAGATACCCTATCACATGTACGCAGATGACACGCAAATATACATAAAGATCGCCTCCCGTGCTGACATTGACCTAATGAACAAGACACTAAAGAGAGCCCTACAATGGTTAACCACGAACCATTTGAAACTAAATGCCCATAAAACAGAATTCCTGTTAATTTCACCGACAAAGAACCGTCCCGAGGTAAAGGAATTGACGAAACTGGTGACAGCACTGAACTGCACCCCTACCCTAGTTAAGTCAGCTAAATCACTTGGAATTACCTTGGATGAGAACCTTGACATGAAAGACCACATAAACTCAATGGCCAAGGGTGCCCGCTTCCATCTGAACTATCTAAGAAAACTGAAACCGTACATCTCAAAGACGGACCTAAAACTGGCTGTACAATCCCTAGTTATTTCGAGGATTGAATACGGTTGCACTACGTTAGCGGGTCTACCCAAAACATCCATAGCACCGCTAAAAGCCTGTCTCAATGCAGCGGCAAGACTGATCACGGGATCGAGGAAATTCGACCGCATAACTCCTCACCTGAAGACACTAAACTGGCTACCCTATGAAGCCAGAATTCAAATGAAGATTGCTTGTATTACCCACAGAGCAGTTCACTTCAACATGCCGAGATACCTTGCCAAGAAAATTAAGCTATCGGGAAGCAACAGACCAACGAGAAGCGCTAAAGAACTGCTACTGAGGCCAGCCTTTTTCCGTAAGAAAAAGACCTACAACCGAGCGTTCTCAGGAGCCGCCCCCAGAGTCTGGAATTCATTACCTCCGAACATCAGGAAGATTAAAAACTTGATATCATTCAAACGCGAACTGAAGAACCACATGATGAGCAAATACCTCTCTTAAGAATGAGTACTGATTACCGTTGAGAATATCCTCACCAAAAAGAGACGGCCTTGACTGGAACTTCTTGAAGATCAATTATCTGTTAACAGATTGATTTCATGTTTATACATTGGCCACACATGTTACTACTACCTAAAATCAAGGGGATTCGAAACCCGTAACTCTCAGACAATACGATATACCCTCTACCTCACTTTGTTTTAGTGCCTAGGATCCCGGATACATGGCAATACTTTTTATTACTTAATGCTATTTACACACGATATTTGCAATGTTATGCTATACAACCCTACCTCACTCACATCCTAATACTAATGGGATAGGCTGAAGAACTCTTACTTATAATCCCCCCTACAGCCTATCGCCTTAGACCTTATACTCATGTATATCTTATAATCCCCCTTATCCCACGATATTTGCACTGTTTTGCTATACAACCCTACCTCACTCACCTCCTTATACTAATTGGATAGGCTGATGAACTCTTACTTATAATCCCCTTACAGCTTATCGGCTTAGACCTTATATTCATGTATATCTGTGTTTCAATTGCCTCCATAATGTATGTAACTTATCCTACATGTGAAGCGCTCTGATACCCACGGGTCTTGTTCGCGCTATACAAAACTCTATAAATAAATAAAAATAAATAAATAAAAGGAGTGACAAGGGGCACCCCTGTCTCGTGCCTCTCTCCACAGGGAACCTTGACGACGTGTAGCCGTTTACACGCACTGTGGCCTTTGGGAAGCGGTAGCAGTTAAAGATGTGTGTGCGGAACTTCTCCCCCATCCCTAATCGCTCAAGGACCCGTTCCAGGAATGGCCAGTGGACCCTGTCAAAGGCCTTTTCGGCGTCCATAGTTAGTTACATGTATTCAACTGGGAGCTTAGATTCTTTCTCAATAAGGTGGAGTGCCCGTTTGGTATTATCTCTCGTCTGGCGTTGGGGAATAAAGCTTGCTTGATCTGGTGCTATCAGACCTGGCATATAGGGCGGGAGGCGCACGGCCAGGATCCCGGTGAACAGCTTGAGATCCACGTTGAGGAGAGATATAGGGTGGTAAGCCCTGCATGTAGTTCTATCTTTGCCCAGTTTCGGGATAACAACTACGGAGGCTTCCAGCATATCTCCAGGTATCGCCCCGGGTTTCGAGAATGTGTTAAAGAACTTCAAAGGGATCGGGGCCACCAGCGCGCAGAAGGTTTCATAAAATATTGCAGAGAAACCATCCGGCCCAGGGGACTTGGCAGGCTTAAGGCGTGAAATGGTCGCAACCACCTCTTCGATCCGTATGTCAATAGATCAGCCTGAATTTTAGTCAAGGAAGACAGGTTGGTGTCTGCTAGGTACTATACCCCGTCTGTAGAGGATGGAGGACTGCTAGTGTATAAGCAAACGTAAAAATCACGGAACGCCTCAGCAATGTCAGAGTCTTCACTGACTCGACGACCGTCTCCGACATGGATCTCCTTGACCCCCTGTCTCTGGTCTCTCGCAATTTGTGTGCAAGGAGCCGGCCGCATCTGTCGTCCCCGGTGTAGTAGGCGTGTTGCAGCCGGAGGGCTGCTTATTCGGCCCTATCCTGATCTAGGGCTGCCAACTGTTGTCGCATAGCTTTCAGTTGACGCCAAATCAGTGGCGCCCCTGATCGTTGATGCATCTGCTCGAGCTCCTTTGTTTTTTTTGGGAGAGGTCTGCTCGCTTACGCTCGTGGTCTGAGTTTTCTGCCGCTGAGATAGCCAGCAATTCCCAGCGGACTGTTTTGAGCACCGCCCATTGTGTTGCCTAGGACGTGTCATTGTTATCGTTATGGGAGAGATAATCTTTTATCGTGTGTTGTAGCTGTTCCACCACCATAGCTCAATGTAAGAGAGTGTCGCAAAGGCACCAGCGCCATGGGGGTTGCTGCATGGGTGGGAGGGTAAAAGTGGCTAGTACTGGTGCATGGTCCGACAAGGAAGCGGTGCATATTTCTACGGTCGTTGCTAGCGCATGCATGGGGGTTGAGGTTAGCAGGTAGTCTAATCTAGCATATGTTTTATGCGCATTAGAGTAGTAAGAGTACTCCATAGATCTGGGATGGAAGCTGCGCCAGATTCAAGTCACCCCCCACCAGGATCCACCTCTCAGTCGTGGCTGTCACGTCAGTGAGTGCTGTGTGTAAAAAACGTTCTTGTCCCTTATTAGGGGCATACACTTAGCATACTGTGAACGTATGGGTGCCTAGAGTAAAGCGATATGTAAGGAGTCTCCCCTTAATCTCTGCTTCCTTGTGACGGACCTTCGCTTGAAATCCCGAGCGATTAATATGGCGACTCCTGCTGCTTTGGTGGGGCTAGAGGAGAACAATTGGGTTGGAAATTTATGTGACCTAAGACGGTAGTAGTCCCTGGATAAGAGATGTGTCTCCTGCACGAGACAGATGTCCACACGGGTATTCTCAAGGCAGGACAATACCGCTTTGCACTTAACATGAATATTGAGTCCCCTCACATTCAGGTATAGTATCTTTAGTGTGGTGGGAGCCATTCATTCAGGTGGGGGTGACATGGGCCATGCGTGGAACCTGACGCCTGTTGCTGTGGTCTTAGGGAGCAGGTTATAGTGCTGGGGGGTTCTACCTGTACCAAGCTGTAATATTAATAAAAAGAGGTGGACAATGGGCCCCGGAACCTCAGAAATAAAAACCCCAACAACTAACACTGTGAAACTCCTCTGCATAGGGCAGAAGTGCGGAAGAAGAACAGAGTACCCAATAAAACCCAAAAGCAGTGAACTAAGAAAGTTATGAAAAACATAACGAAGTCCATCATCATGTGATGATCTGGAAAAACTGTCCATGGGGAATTGTTTGTGACCAGGGACAGTCCTCTTGACCCCCACCGGCCGGATCTGGCACACATAGGTAAATTCAGGCGGCTCTGTGTACTGTCAGGATGGCAACCCGACTGAGTCTTTGTGATCTCTGCTGGCAGGGACTCCAGCGCAGCCCTCTGGCCTCTGGTGATCTCCGCAGGGTTTGGTCATTTAATTCGGCATCATCTGCCTTGCTGCCTCTAGCGGGGTTTGGTGTTGTCTGCAATGGGCGCGGGAACTTCACCACTGCTGTCTACCATCGGGGGCTCTATGCCTAAGAGCTGACAGTCCTCCGTAAGGGAGCAGATTTGGAACAACCTCCCGTCCATGTGAAAAATCAGGCAAAAAATGTGTCCCCAGCTGTATGGGATGACACGTTGGTGGAGATAGGAGGTAACCGGTCTGAAGGTTCTTCATTTGTGTAGGGTCAGAGCAGCTAGGTCCTAGAATACGACTGGAGACTGTCCGCGAAAAGAGATTGGATGCATCTGTTGTGCTTTCCGCAGTTTCTCCTCCTTGGTATGGAAGTCTTGCACGCAGACCAAGATGTCGGAGGGTGGAGCTGCGTTCGGGCGTGGGGTCCCACTCTGTGTGCTCAGTCCAACTTAATGTCCATGCCTGGCGGATTGCTGAGGATGTGGTTGAAACTTTCCCTTGTATATTCAAAGATGTCGTCCGCCTCTTCCTTGGATTTGACCCCTCGGATCTGGATATTATGACGTTGCAATCTGTTTTCCAGGTTCTCAAGATGGGACCGTGCTGATCGTGTATTCGGATCACTTTTTGTTGCAGAGTGGACATCTCCCCTTCCCGCTTGTCAGATTTGTCTTCCAGCTCTGCCACCCTTTCGCCAATGCCATCCATGTCTCTCCGGACTTCTTTGCGATCTGCCGTTGCATCTAAGCATTTGTATGTCCTCTCGAAGGGCCACAAACAGGGATTCAAGGAATGCCTTGGTGATCATTTCTCCCCCTTCAGTATTCATGGGGCCAGTTGTCTCTGAGGTCCTCTGGCTAATCCATGCCTGCTGACCAGTCTGGGCCTTCACAAAAAGGTCTATGTGGTCCTTCCACACCCGGGAGGAAGACATAATAGGTGCTAGTCAGTTGCTTTGTCCCGGCAGAAAGCCCCGGGTCCATTGGGCAGGAGGAGGGGGCTGCAGAGTGACCCGCCGGGCAGAGCGCTGGTGCGGCCGGTACTGGTCTCTCCATGCCCTCCTTGTCTGCTGGACAACTCCCGGCCCCTGCCACAGTCACCTCAGGGGCCGCCCTCCCGGTGAAACCACCAGGCCCGCCCCAGCCATGCCATTGACACGGACCCCTAGTACCGGGGCCCAGGGGGCACAGCTAACTTCGAGCTGAGGTCAAGGTCTCAAAAGTCTCTGTAACGGGGCGAGTTGGAAGGTGTGCCAGGACCCGCAACCCCCACGGCCCACTGTCAGGGGATCAACCAGTCCGCTCTCTCAAGGCAAGGTCCTCCACACCAAGCTCCCAGTGCCGACTGAGCACTGCGACGTTCCCTGCGTAGCACATGCACTTGCCTGCAATCCCCCTGTTGCTAGGGTGCTGGGTGCCCTTATCACTTCTCCATCCAGTGCTGGGATCGCCGGCGCGCTGTCATGTCTCCACTCAAAATGGCGGGCCTCTACTTCTCAACAGCCAGTTAGGCCGCAATCCGTGGTCCCAGGGGCCCCTGGGTCACCCCGGCCCCCTCCTGTCCTCTGTCGCGGATGGCAGAACCCCACCTTCAGGGCTCAGAGTTGCTATGTGGCAAGGTGGGCTCGCACGCCGCCCTCTGTGCGGCCCCCGACATTAGAGGAGCGGCCGTCTAAGATGGCGTCTCTCCGCTCCATTGCATTAAAGGCGCCAAACCTGCAGGGTCCTCTCCGGCTCCTCTGCCTCCCGAGAGCCACCGGACCTTGGAGCATCAACCAGGGGGGCAGGTCACGTAGCTTGCAGCCACCCCGAGGGACGGGTGATGCCACTCAGGAAACGCCTCAGGGTGGCGGGAACCAGTCAGCAAAGACCGCAGCATGGCAGGGCGATCACCCCGCAGCCACCTGCTGCCATGATTTCGTTGCACCGCTGGACCCCCGCTATCCCCACGTCCGGAGAAGCCTGCTGAAGTCCGCTGTGTGCTTCAGGCGGCGCAAAGCCGAGGCTTTAACGGAGCGGCCGGCGGGAGAGAGCTGGCGACACTTCCTAGTAAGTCACCATCTTGGCCACGCCCTCCGCAAGTACCCTTTTAGAGGCGCTGCCACGTCAGGAAAGCTACGCTCTCCTGCTCCTCACCCCCTCCTCAACTTCTCCTCCTCCCTCATTGTTATTTTATTCTTAATAAAATCTTTATTTTATTTTTTTAAATGTTCTTGACTATTTACCACCGGCCAAGGGTTGAAGGTGGTCTTTGTTATATTGTTGTTATGTTATAAAAATCAATAGAAATTATTTAAACCAAGAAGAATAAACTCTGCATGATGCTAGCTGTTGCAGACACTTAGGATGAGGTCAGGCATTTGCAAACAAAGAACAAGAAGGTTGGACTAGAGCAAGTTGTGAGAAAGTGACATATGGGCCTCAACTGATGGCTGGGCAGTCTTACGGGATTGTCTGTTAAACCCAATGGCAAGGCAAATTCATGGAGCCTCTCATATAGGAAGGGATACGATAGTGAGATTGTTCAGGCAGACTTGGTTTAATTTGAGGTTTTGTGCGATTGCAGAAGCATTGTGTCATCTGTGCATCACATGCCAACAAATGAATACTGGGAAGAAGACAGTTGTTGCCCTGAGTCACTTGGCAGATCAGAGGGTCCTTTCAATTGGATTCAATTGGACTTTGTTGAAATGCCTGTGTGTAATGGATTGAGATACATCTTGGTGGTAGTGTGCATCTTTTCTCGATGGGTGGAAGCTTATCCGACTAGATGGTGTTAGTCTCACAGTTGCAAAGTTACTGTTGAGGGAACTCATTCCTAGATTCGGATTTGAAACTACATTGGAGTTGGATAGAGGAACACACTTCCATGGCGAAGTCATGAAGCTATTGTGTACCACCTTGTGTGTGGATCAAAGACTGCATTGTAGTTACAGGCCAGAAGCATCAGGCATAGTGGAGAAAATTAATGGGACTTTAAAGGGAAGGTTGCCTAAAGAGTCTGCTTCAACATCTTCGAAATGGCTTGATGTGTTGCCCTTGGTTCTGATGAGTTTACGCAGCATTCCTGACAGGAGAACTGGGTCATCTCCACATAAAATCTTGATGGGAAGGGCAATGCGCTTGCCTGCTGTACCAGCCACTGTATCAATTAATATCACAGATGACTTGATTCTTCTGTAAAGGATTGGCTGATGTGGTTTGTTCTGTGTCTCATCAGGTTGAAGCGACAACTGCACTGACTTTGAAAGACCTCTGCCATGACCTGAGCCCAGGTGACTGGTTGTTCGTCCGAAAGCTTTTAAAGAAAAACTGTCTTGACTCTCTGTGGCATGGGCCCTATCAGGTGATACTGGTGACCAATCCTGCTGCGAAGTGTGGAGGAGTACCATACTAGATTCATGCTTCCCTTACCCGAAGATTCACAGGTCCCTCCGATGAAATAGCTCCACTTCCAGAATTAGATCCAGCCGTGACCAAGGGGTCACTGGAGAGGGCAAGTCAAGCTGTGGAGGTTCCTGAAGTGACTGGATACCCATCAAAGCAGGCTGAGGTGGTCAAGCTATGCAAGACCCTGGTATAGAATCTGAGGAAGGCAGTAATGTTGTGAGTGGCATAGAGTCTGATTCAGCAGAAGAGACTGGTGTGGAAATTGGTGGTGTGCAGTCAAGGAAGAAGGATGCCACAGATGAGACGTGGCCTGTGAGGCAGAAAAGAACGAACCTCAGACTTGCATCTAAAGTAGAACTTGTACCAATAAGTGAATCTTCCGATTCTGACCTGAGTGAGCCCGAGCAAGCCACAGGAAGTCTAAGTAGATCTAGGATAGGAGAGCAAGAGTGCTGTGTCGGAGATAATCCTCTCCCTAGTGGACTTATCTAGTTACAAATGCTGAGGAGGGAGAGGTTCAAGTTTTCATTACTGATTGTCGATATCTTGCGTAGAGTTCCCGGAATAGAGGCTAATGCAATTCTGTCATTGACTTTGCCCTATCCACCAAGGTTGAGGGGTTTACTTACCCTGATTCTGAAAGACTTTGGATTTTCGAGATTTGGAGCTCCACCGTCTCCTTAAGAGATTGCAGCATTGAGAACTGAACTGTTACGAGTTATTGAGGAGATTAGCTTTGATCTCATAAGGGATGTAAATTGAACTTATGAACTGTAAATAAGTTGCGTGAAGGAAGATAGCCTGGGCCCAAGTGGAATAAGAGTAAGAATAGGGACTTTCCATTTCGAAGAAGAAAGAGGGCTAGGGAAGTCTTCCAAGCTGTGTAAATATTGTGCCTAAGACTGCTAAAACATTTTCCAAGATCCAAAGAGAGTACTCAAAGTCTTTGTTGCACATGAATAAGGGGCTTAGAAAAGAGACTCAGTGTGTTGATCCTCTTACAGCTACAATCAAAGCCACTTTGAAGATGGAGACTGGAAATTCAAATTGTAGGCACAAATGTATTACAGGTACAATAATTGTAGCATAATCATAATAATAGCTGTAGTCATTACTGAGTCCATTTTAAGCACACACAAGGTTGAGGAACAGGGAGTGGAGGTACATGGGACAGCCACACCAACCACTGCTGCCTCAAAAAAGTGTACCCCAGGATCTGATAAAGGCTTAATAGAACAAGCTATTTGCTTTCTTCATGTAGATTTTTCTAATGATGGTTACTGTCATAATTCTCATGCTAAGTTGCTTTATGAATATATTAACACTATGAATGGGACAGATTTGTATGTGCCAATGCAATTGCTTGCTTCAGTTGAGGAGGGGATTAGGTATCATCACTTGCCCTTCATGTACATTTGCTCCTTAGCATGTTTTATAGAAAAGGTCAATGTGAGTAATATTTCTCAAATTATGATGTGTTGCTTTCAGAAATACAAGTCTACAATCACCTGAACAAATATGACTATAACAAGCAAGAAGAGCGAATGGAAAGGATTTTGTATCCACAGTAACACTAGATACTGCTTACACACATAGATGTAATTTAACCATCACACTAACAGACATAGAAAGAAATGTGTAGAACAAGTAGAGGACAGACATAGAGCTTTAACTGTTTAGCTTATTAATACGGAAGGCAACTTTGAATGGACCAATGAGGAGGTAGCTCACAAGGCTGAGGGAAGTTATGGTCCTAAAGCTGTAGATTGGGAAAAACTAGGCAAGCTTTGCATCTGACAAGTTCAGAGTTGTTATGAGATTATATTTGTGGGACATAGTGTGTGTGACCATATCTATCTAATTGATGGTTCTTCAAGGAAGTTTTTACAAGATGCAGTACAGGTGGTGCCAGGAGTATATTTTGAGTGTGGGAAGAATGCATATGCTGGGCTTCCGAACAATTGGTATGGTACTTGTTATGTGGCAGTTGTGTTTCCAAAGATATACCGTGTGGAAGATTTGGAGGGTTTGGAAAGAAAGTCTAACCACAGAGAAAAGCATGGACTTTGGTGCTGGTGAAGTTGTGAGAGACAGTTTTGGAGTGATGATACCTAGCTTAGGAGTAGTACTGAGTGGCATCAAGATCAGGAAGTTGTCTACCATTGTGGATAAGCTATCGATTATTACATGTCAGTCATTGTTACTCATAGATGAAGAAATGGTTTCAATAGGGGCAATGCTGAATCAAAACTGTCTTGAATTAGATGTGTTATTAGCAAAAGAGGGCAAAGTCTTTCAGATGCTAAAGGTCTAATAGTGTTGTACTTATATCCCTGATAGAAGTAAAGATCTAAGGGGATAGATAAGTATCATCACTGAGATACTTCTGAGATACATGATCTGGCAACGGAGGGAGTTTGGGACAATATTGGAAAAGGATTTGGAGCAGGTGGAAGTTGGTTTGTTAACCTAGGAACGGGAATTCTTGGATATATCTTGAAGGCAGTCATAATTGTTAAAGTCTGTGTTATCACCTTCAGAGGTATGATAAGAGCATACAAATGGCACAAGGTGAGACAAATGTAGAATCCCTTTAGGGAGAAAGTGGATGGTGGAAGGACTGCAGGACAGTCATTATGAGAATTTGAAGTGGTTTGAGGAGTTCAGACAGAAGGGACTAGCTACGACATCTGTTTAGAATGGTCTACTCTACAGGGATTTAATGGTGTTTTGTGATGACTCAAAGCCATCAGAGAGGGAACTGATGTGGGGGAAATTGCATATTAAATTATAGGGGTGCATTATAATCACATGTGTAGGACGGACCCGCATATAATCCTTTGTTATGTTAACTTGATGTTTTAGAATTGAAATGTATTAACTTGAAACTTGATGTGTTTAAGCCATTAAAAAGTAACATGGAGAATTAAAGTAGAAATGAATGTAACTAGCAAAAAACATTAACGTGAAGAACTCGTGTTGTGAAGTGACAATTATTCACGTACTGGAAATGTTTATTTAGGTGTGTCATTTTAAATGTAGGTACATTCATTCATTGAAAGTGCCTTATTTTCATGAAAATTCATGAAGCTTTCTTATGTTAGCTAAACTGTGAAAGCCTAAATGCTCATGTTTTGTGTTGCAGGTGAAAGAAGCACTCTCGTTAGCTAGAATAATGTCTTTTGTTTTACGAGTGAAGCAAGGAGAGAAGAAGTTACAATCATGTTGTTTGAGTCTATAAAGGAAGGTCATTGTGCTTCACATTGCAGAAGGCCTCGGAACCAAGGACAAATTGTTACGAGAGAAGAACACCGTTGTCCCATAGAATACTACCTATTGGATTGTATCCAGAGCAGATGGCGTGACCCAAATTGAATCTTGGGAAAGATACCTGCAATATTGGGTGGTTGGAGTAGGGAAAGAGCCCACTTAGTTTTTGCCTTCGAGAGAGAGAACATCTTAGAGCAAGCTCTGTCTTGGTAGCCTTATGCAAAATGCCCCCTGGATGGTGGAAACACTTCTTAGGCAGACTCTACAAGCTGACACCTTTTATTCGTTTCCTGGGATGCTTAAGTAGGGACGTCATCTTACTGTCAGCGTAGGGGTAGATTAATGCTTTTTATTAATCAACCCTTGATTCAGGGAACCATGCTTTCTGATCCTCTGCATTTTGTTTCTTGAATTAATTGTTTTGTTTATATTATATCATCTCAATTGGATGCACAGATTTGGCTTTATGCTAATTCTGATGTACGTTTACACTCTTGTCTTGAGGTGTCTTTATGTCCAATTATTTTTGGCTTTGTAATAAATTAACCACTCCTACGTAGTTGTTTGTGATTGCTATCCGTCCAAAGGATCTCCTGCTTAATTGATTGGCAATAATAGTGAGTTTCCTTCCTTCTACACATTCATTCAACTAAAAAGAACCATCTGATTGCATTTCTATAACAGGTCTGGAATTAATGGGCCCGTCCCTTTCACTATCATGACGTCAAGTGCTAAAAAGGATATACTTAATGTTTAGGTTTTGTCCCAATATGACATTAATTGCCAGGATGTAAAAGGTTCTGATTGTTATATTCTGAGCCCTGTTACACACTTTTTCTCTAGGAATCCTGAAAACTGTCCTATAAAATAACAAAAATGGTTTAGAAAGTTCTTGCACCATTTCTTCTATAGAGTTCGATCACAAAATACTGCTGGAGCTTAAGATGACGGAATCCACAATAATTCAAACATGAAAATATAGTTTGCATAATTTAAAGCTGGGAAAAGATTAATGCAAAAATTTGACGTGTAAAGTTGCCCATGTGAACGTAAGCAGTGAAATCTCCAAAATAATGAAAAGAGCCTTACAAGCTTTTTCCCAAACTGCATAGATAATCACCAAGCTGCACGAATAATCAGGGGTCTCTACTTTTGTATTAGAATGCCACTGATACCCATGCCCCACTGGTTCTGTAGGAGCTATATTCCATTCTATAAAGTGACATTCTAAATCCATGCTTAGATTATTGAATGCACTCTGTGAGGGCTTTGTACAAGTTATCAATTAGTATAAGTTAGGTTTAATGTGTGAACAACTGGTGGATGGGCAAACACGTAGGAGAAGCTATCCTTCTACAAACAGATAATGCTGCAAAGTGATTTCATGTCAATAAGGAGGCCCATGAAGATTGTAACACTGCAGTCTTGTGGCCACTGGTAGTCTTACCCGATAATGTCTTCTTTGAGTGTTGGTAGCAGGAGTGAAGCGATTCATTGTCCAATGGCCTTCAAGCTTGTACAAGGCCAAAGAAGGGAACATTACTTTGACTGCTTTTCATTGGCGAGAGCACGGGCGAGGATGCCCTGAAAAAAAGTGAAAACAAAAAGCACTCCGTCATACATCAGCCTTTTGGTAGAAATTTGGAATAATTAAGTATGGATTTTACAGGGCAACCTTGACTCAACAAAAGGTGCTCACAATCGTGCAAACCACGCTTTGTAGCCTCTTCTAACTTAGGAATAGGTCACTGTTTGGAAAGTAATGATGAGAATTAATTTTTGTAAGAGTGGTAGACATACTGCTTCTGATTTTACCAGCAGATGTATCAGACCCATGGCTTTGGAGGTCTTTCAAAGTTTCAAAGGATCACAAAACATTGATATTTCAAGATTCCTGGCCCATGTTTAGATTTTACCACATTCTGTGCATTACATATGCTGAACATATATGGATTTATTTATGTATTATTATTTATTAAGGAGTTTTATATAGCGCGTGCTACACCTGAAGGTTTTGGATCGCTTTACAACAGTCAAGATGCGAAAATCAGACAATAAAGCAAAAGTATATTACAACATATACATATTGGTTCGGAAGTCTCCATGCGCTGTACAACATGAAGGCAAGGAAGCCATAAAATAAACTAGTTGTGTGCACGTTGTCTTAAGCTGAACCTCTTTCAGGGAGGGGGGTCGAGGTAGGGGTCGGAAGTAGAAGTCTTAATGTCACAGTGTCAGTGTGCTGCAATGTGCAGGCTGGTGCGCTTCGGAGGCGGCTATTTGTTCGAAAGAGAACGATTGAGGAAGAGGTCTTTGAACTGCCTTTTGAATTTTACAAAGGAGGGGTTAGTTTGGAATGGAGTTCCAGATTTTGGGCACGTTTCCAGCGAAGGACCGGACTGCGTTTTTTTTCCGCGTGTTTTCAGAGGGATGAGTAGTAGAGTGTTGGAGCTCCTGAGGTTCCTTGTCTGACCGGCCTTCTTGAGGTTGGAGGCCAGGTAGTCGTGTTTCCCTGTGGCGGGCTTTGTGCGTGAGGCAGAAAGTTCTGAAGCTGGCACGCATTTCAACTGGGAGCCATTGTAGTTCTCGGAGTGCTGGTGAGACGTGTTCATATTTCTTAACTCCGGTGACCATTCTGGCTGCTGCGTTGAGAGTTGTTTTGAGAGGAGCTAGGTGGGATTTTGTTGAACCTGTGAGGACTGCATTCCCATAATCAAGTCTTGACAACACCAGTGATTGAGTGGCTTGTTTAAGGTCCTTGGGCGGGATGAAGGGTTTTATTTTATTGATTAGCTCCAAGTTGAGGAAGACGCTATTTGTAGATTTCTTAATATGTTTAGCCATGTCAAGTTTTGGGTGTAGGGTGATTCCCAGCGATTTTACAGTGTCAGCCAGAGTGAGATTTCCGTTGAGAGCCTCAATAGCTTTTAGCCATTCTATGAATTGGGGGTTCTCTCCTGTGTTGGAAATGTGGAGAATTTCCGTTTTGTCTAGGTTGAGTTTTAGGTGGTTTACTGATAGCCAGTATTTGACTTCTCTTAGAGTGTTGTTGAGTCTCTGAATATCATCAATGGAAGAGGTTTCAAGATAGATCTCGGTGTCCTCTGCATTTAGGTAGAAGGGGATGTTGACTTTTTTGAGTATGATGATGAGGGGTTCCATGTAGTTGTTGAAAAGTAGCGGGGAGAGCACTGAACCTTGGGGGACACCCCTGCTGACGTGGTGTAGGTCGAACGTGAAGTTTTTTATTTTTATTCTTTGGGCGCGATTGTGTAGGAAGGAGGAGAACCAATGCAAACCCAACTCATCTACACCTACCCTTTCTTGAAGAACCTTGATGAGTAGATTATGGTCAACAGTGTTGAAGGCTGCCGATATGTCTAGGAGAAGGAGTAGGCAGCATTGATCCTTATCGAGTGAATTGCGGATATCGTCTATGACGTTCAGGATTGCGGTCGCAGTGCTGCAGCCTTTTCTAAAGCTCAATTGATGGGGATCTAAAAGGTTGATGCTGCCCATGTGTTAAGCCAGTGGTAGGAGAATGCACCTTTCCAGGATTTTAGATAGGAGTGGGAGATTGGAGACGGTTGGAAAATGTTGAGATCATTGATGGCCAAGCTTGTTTTTTTCCAGTAATGGTGTGACGTGACATACTTTGAGGTTATCTGGTATTTCTCCGGTTCTCAGGGAGTTGTTTATGATCTTGCACCAGAGCGGGGCTGGGAAAGTTTCAGCTTTTTGGTCAGTTGGGCAGGTATAGGATCTAGGACGTGAGATGAAGGTTTGGAGGTGGAGATCAGTTTGACTATCTCCGCTTTTGGGATGGGGTTTGTTAGAAATGGGGTTGCCAATTCTACAGGGGGTAGCATGGAGCAGAGCGGGCAGGCCAAAATCCTGAGGACAAGTGTGAAGCATCCACGCAGTACCCACAGACGGACCACCAGGCACACTACAAAAGAGACATGACACTGGGTTGGAAGTAAAAGAATAAGTTTTGTATTAGATCCAACTTGCAAAGGTAAAACACAATAAAGCGCAGTAATCACAATAGGGCACCAATGGGCGCCGGGGCAATGGATACCAGGGGGGATTATTTACAAGGAAAATGGGAAAAGTAAGAAAACGGTAAGTAAGTCCATTAGTGTCCAGCTGAAATAAAAATAACGGTATCACTTGGCATGAACCATTAGCAGTATAACGTGAGGGAAAGAAACATTAGGCATGAAAGCCCCTTGTGTATAAGCTCCTTAGGCCAGCAACACTGTGCAACTATAGATGACATCAACAGCGTTAACAACTGGAGGTACCCCTAAAATATCGGGTATAAATCACATTTACCATGGGGCACATACTTTTGGCAGGGAAAACATTAGGCATGACATCGGCACCCCCTGCAAGAAGGAACATTAAGCTTCCCACATTAACCTCAGGCCTAGACAGGTGTCATCACATCTACCATGGGGCATCAACCTGAGCACCTGGGAACAAACAACCTCGTGGGCATAGCCCTCAGCGTGAAACAGTAGGCTTGGTGGCTGTAACCTTTCCTGTAACCATGGACCCCAGCAGGATCAACAAACCACCATCCCATGGGTCATTAAGCACCAGCACCCCTATGTACATGGCATGACATTACGATCGACTCAACTTCCTGTATAAAGGCAGGCTACCGGGGACATTCCCCTATCCAGGGGTTAACTAGCAGCCAACAGTCACTGAGGGCCTAATTCCTGTTACTGGCCCAGTGCAGGGGGCTGGAAGGCCAATAGATGCTTTTTCCCCTCCCTGTTTAACTCGAGGGGAGGAGGGGGCCTGCACAGAGTTAACCAGGGCCAACAGGGCCCAACTACCGCGTTCCCCGGGGGAGGGACGGTCACGGGGCTCCCGCTCTTTCTCTGAGCCTTCTGCCCTCCTCCCCAGGGGGGTTACCTCTTTTCTCTTCGGCTCCTCGAGGAGCCCTTGCGGTGTGCTGCCAACTGATGCAGGGGCTCTGGCTCTCTCCGGAGCCCTCCGGTGATGCGGCATCGGTTAGGCGGTCCCTGAGGAGGCCTTCATGGCCTGGACCAGTTGCGGCCACAATGGGTGGCTAATCGGGGGCATGCGCCTTTGGAAGGGGCCGCCCCCGATTCTGCAGCAGGTCGGAGGGGCTCACGCTCCTCTGGGCCCCCACCGCGACGATGCTTAAGCTGGTCCAGGACTTCTCCCGGCTCTTCCCGGCTCAGGACCAATCACAGGCGGCTAAAGGGGAGGCATGCCCGCGGCCGCCAATGGCAGGGCGGCCTGCGGGGGCGTGTCAGCCTCCCTCCCAATGGTTGGCCGGGAAGACGGGGGCACGGCTGGACGTCTCCCGTCACGTGATGGGGGTGTTCTTGGCGTCTGAGGCCGAGCGCGGCCTCCTGGAATCCCGCAGCAGTGCTTTCAGGCACGGCTCCTCTTCAGACGGCCCTGGGGCCGCGGCGGTGAGTGTTGCTTTGGCGCCAGTGCGGGGTAGGCACCCGAAATGTTTAATTGGTCGCAGGTGCGGCTTCAGGGCCCAGCACGGCTCACTATTTACTTCGGCGGCCCTCTCCTGGTACCGGGGGCTGCCGCAACGATGAACTTCTCAGCGGGGACCTCGCCAATCATGCGCCAGGCCGCGGCGTTAATCAACACGAGGCAGTGCCTCCTCCAGCCACAGCGCTCCTCAGCTTCGCGTCGCTTTAACATTAAAGCAGGTCAGGACACCAGGGCAGTCTCCTTCAGGCGTAGTAATAGCAATAGCGCTTCTAATAACCAGTTCTTCTTGGCACAGCGAAAGGGGGGCGGACAGTCCCAGCAGCAAGCCCCAGGGTAACACTCCTCACCTCCTGGGGGGCGGGTCCAAGGTGCTCCTTCCTTTCTAGGTGCTTCTTTGTGCAGCTCTTGCGTGGCGCAGGGTCCCGGCAGCATCAGGGACCTGGGGGGCTCTCCTTCTTCAGCGGTCCTGGGGACAGAGCAGTAGGCACTACTGGGCCAGGTCAGCTGGTAGTGGGGGCATCATCAAAAGAGGGTGGTAGGCTTTCACCATCCCCACTGCAACGTGGCCCTCATCCTACACAGCAGCCTGAACTCCTGAAGTGAGGCTTCCATAGCCCTGGGGACAGTAGGGGGGTCCTAGATGGGAGCAGGGTCCAGCACACAGGCCCAAGTGGCGGTATCCCCTGGCAGCAGGTCCCCTCACATTCCTGTCCCAGCTCTGTCTCAGCACATGGTGGCACATCCCCCTTATTTATATCCCCCTCCCAGACAGTGCAAGCAGCTTCTGGAATTCTCTAGTGAACTGGTTCAAACTGGCTGAGGGGAAGGAGTCGAGCACCCTGGGTGCCAGGCTTTCCCTCCAAATACAGGGGTGGCTGGGTACCTAACATCTAGACCGCTAACCTACTGCAGTCAGGTGGCACAATGTACAGCCATGGCATTCATTTTAAAAATAGCAGTTCACCAGGGTACATTTACACACTGGGGGTAATTGACAAGTGCTCAAACCATTGCATGACATTACACATTAACATGGCGTCTCACACCTCACATGGCCTAAACAGTGACCTTTACCATGGGGGAGATATCCTTAAATTAGGGGGGCGAAAGGCGAATCATTTTGGGGGAAAAGAGCCAAGTCCGACAGGGTTAAAGGATTTCCAGGCTTTTGTGGGGTGTGTGGGTGCAATGTCTTCTGTCCCTGGTGATGGGCACTTGTAAGGGGGACTGTGGTTGTTATCCAGTGAAAGCTCAATCTTGGTGATTTTATCATTGAAGAAGTTGGCTAAGTTGGCGCAGAGGACTTTGGAGGTTGAACTGAGGATGCAGAGAGCTTGGAAGTTTGTTGCCTAATGATGTTAAAGAGTTATGTGGGCCTGTTGCAGAAAAATTAAGTTTTGTTGTTCTTGATATGTTTGTTGTACTTCCTGTGTGCTGAATTGAGTTGCTCATGGAGGATTGTGGAGGATTGTGGATGGGTTGTTCCTCCAGAGTCTTTTGGTAGCTCTTAGTTGTCTTCTTTCGGAGTTAATGTCAGTATTGAACCAGGATCTGGTTGGAATGTTCCTGACTCTTTTTAGTTTCAAGGGGGCTAATTGGTCAAGAATTGGATGTTAGCCAATGCTTAGTTTGTAAAAGAACCAGTGCCAGTGCACAAAGCTCTAGTCACTTAGCTGGTACTATTAAATTTGGCATGCCCAATGCGTACTCTTGAATCCACCTCATACCTTTTTAATCCACCACCAGACACACCCTACCCCTTTACCTCTTTCCATCTTGAATGAGCTTCTTCTACTCTTGGCATGGAGAAGGATTTTTTCAATTTTAGATCTGGCTTATGCAGCACATACGCTGTGCTGTGAGGCGTATAGCTTACAATTCATTGGGCTTACGACCCGCTCACAACATACCATTAATTGTTTTCAGTGTCGCTCATTTGCAACCTTTTGATTGTTTAGCTTTCATAGGTGTCCCTTCTTTTCTGTGTTATCTCCTTTTCGGAGAATGGATCAAGAACATGTGTTCTTCCTAGTCTTTTTACAACACACTATTCTTTTATTGTCATAAGTGTTTTGGCATTATTCTTGGATGTGCAATGTCTTTCCTACTTGTAAAAGAGGCATGTTTTTTTTATGTTTCTTTCACCCTATCTGCTATCTCTATTGACACTTTAGTTACTGACACCCACAACTGTAAAGCTCCACACCACTCCACTCTAAGCTACTCCACACCACTCTCCTCTACGCCATGCCACTAACTTTTAGCCATGCTGCTGTACAACATGACTATAAGATATTGGCAAAGCCAAATGTTCTCACAAAGGTGACAACTTGCCAATTCTTGTTTAAAGTGAATGAATATGAGCGAAACTAGTAATAGTGTACTATTTTTGAATGAGAGAGAAAAACTAGGAGCAGCAAAGGAAACAAGCAGGAGCTTGGCCTGGCCTGGTTTATGCTGTCAGTTGTCGGTGGCTGACACCAGCACACATTTTGGCCGACATCACTAATCTTTCGTCCACAGGCTTTGAGCAACAGAGAGAGAAAGAATGGTGTTACAGAGGAAGAAGGCCAGAAAAGGAGTGAGAAAGAAAGCAAGCAGTCCCGAAAAATGTAAAGTGTAAGATAAATAGGCTGTAGGTGTAGTGAGATGGAAGGCTGGCATGAACTGTTATCAAGACTAAGTAGCCTTGGCTTTCAGTAGACCCAGCATTCAGCGGCGCTGGCACTGGGGTCCTATGAAAAACTTTAGGCACGTGCATGTATTTATTTCACGAATTTGAGTATAGCATGCTAACATTTGTACTTCAGATTCTGTAGCCAGTGGCTTCTAGGAAGCGGTGGGAATCCTGGACATAACTTTCGCATACCTGCTCACCCCTTCGGGACAGGCAATGCCCAGTGCTCCAATTAAAGCATTATTACTGGAAACTACAAAGTCATTAAAATAAGAGCAGGAAGAAGGGGAACGAAATCCCATCTGCACATTGACGCCTGCCCTGGGGCACTGCCGTGTCGGAAGAAGCTTCCCCATAGCTCACACGTCTCAGAAAATAAAGATTAAAGGCTCCAGATATGCCCAGGTCATCATTAGCTGACTCAGGGGTCACATTGAGATGACCCCCTTCAGAAAAAAACACTTTTTTCACTCCCTGTTCTTACAGAACACCCGATTTTTGGAAACCTTCCCAGATTCTTTCGAGTCTGTATATTTATAAATTCTGATTCAGCTCTAGAGAAATTATATCTAACGTTCAGACAGTTGTCCCAGGTAAGGTCAATCTAGGTTTTTTTCTCAGCACAATAGGCGAAAAAAACCTATACGGATGTAACGTATTGCTTTGAAAATAATTAACGATGCAAAAAAAATTATATATATATATATATATATATATATATATATATATATATATATATATATATATATGCATTTTTTCTGTTTGATAAAATGTGACCCCTCAAATATTGTTTGAAAACTTCTTTTAAAATGTTAGCAAATTTGACGAGAGGCAGCTAAAATGGTCGAACCTCAAATTAGGCACAATTTCCGAAAGAAAATGTTCTTGAAAAATGCAGTCTATGAGAGATTAAAAAATGAGGGCCCTACTCTGAGCAGCACGCCAAGTAAAATCAACTTAGCAGATAGCTACTGGATATCGTGGAAGAAGAGTTCTTCGAACATCACTTAGACTAAAAGCAGAGAAAAAAAAGGTCCCTGTGCATGAAATCGGTTACCTTCAGTCCACTGCAGTTTCTGCATGCAATGACATGGTAAATACCACGCGGTTTGTACCGCTCGTTGTACATATGCCCCTCACGCGGACAGCTTGGTCTACATGCCATTGCACGCTGAATGTCCACCTCAGCTCCATAGGGACTGCTTCCTACCACCTGATAGACCAATAGCTTGCCAGTGCTTAATTTGTAAAAGAAAGAGCACCGGTGTGCGAAGCACTGCTCAGAAATCCAGGGCTGATGCAATTAAACGTGGCGCTCCGAGTACCAAGGCGGGTAGTCTTAAAGGGCCATATGTATCAAGCCTTTTGTGAATTGCAAAGGCCGAAATTCGCAGAATTTCGGCCTTTGCGTATCGCAAACGGCCTTTTTGCATGTTTTGGGATGTATGAAACATTCCCAAAATAAGGAATTGCAAAGTTGTGCAATTCCTTATTTTGCCCTAGCATTTAGGGAATCGCAATTTTGCCCATAGGGCATGTATGTGCGCCATATGAACACACGTACATTTCAGGGGTGCAGCAGGGTGTCTTTGAGACACCCCTGCACCCTTGAAATAATTCTCAAATTGCGATTAGCAAATTGCGAATTCGCAATTTGAGAATTATTTCGCAATCATTCATATGGGCCTCCTGGCCCATAGGAATGCATTGGAGATTATTCCTTAATAAGGAAGATTAAGGAATCGCTAAAAAAAGCGATTTTTTTCATACATACCATTTTGCAATTCCTAAATAGCGATTCCTTAAAAATCGCTATTTAGGAATCGCAAAATAGTTTCTTGATACATATGGCCCAAATTCTCCTCATGACTCTCGAATCCTCTGCCAGACACTCCCCCATTCCTGCTTTCTTCCTTTGTGATGGTGTTTCCGTCTTTCTATTCCCCGACTTCTCACTGACTTTGATTTTCATGCACTTGGCAAATCTATATTGTGGAAAAATAAGTACCTGTCACCAATAATAAGTGCAGATGCCCCCCACCAGCAACCATTGGCTCAAATTAAGCAATGAGCAGAGGCCTGACAGTGATGTCGGTAATCTTTGGATTTCTGTAAGAGTCGCAAAATCAGTGCAGAGATAACTTTCCTTACTCTTAGTCCACCGGTCTCCAATTTCTAATCTGTGCAAAGGGAAAACAATAACAATAAAAAATTAGCAGTTGCGATAGAGAATCCTAGTCAGGTAATAAATAGTCGTTGTGTGCCCCAGAACATGTCTAACCTGACATCAGCACTGCATGAAATACTCCAGGAACAATATCCCAGTGTATATTTGTTGTCCAAATGGCTTCCCTGCAGATGTCTTTGAAATTATATGATTCTTTGGAACTTCCCAATGAAAGGGTAATGTTTGGGAACCACCAGGAGAAAGAACACCTTGAAAATAAAAGTGTGATGCAAAAGACAATCCACTAACCAATTGATGACTTGAATGCCTGCATGGCCAATGTATTTCTACTCTGATAAATACTTTTGAGGAGGGCTTTGCAATCTCCGTCAATTGAAGATTTCATCAGAGTGCCCCACTCACATCTAGACTACTACATTAATAAATGTAGATACAATGTTGGGGTAGTGGTGGCCCCAAAAGGGGGATTTACTGCACCTCGTAATATAGTAGTAGTTCAGAAATATTCTTAAAGTATGGGAAACATAAATCAAATATGTCAAATGAAAAAAAGGAAAACAGAGGTGCTGCTAATGCTCCAGCAACCTACTACCCAAAGTTTCACTTACACATTACCTCTCTGACAGACGAGCAGAATCGGGCTACCTTGCATGCAGATTTTTGGCGTTCTGGGAACTGGAAGGCTTTGGAGCTTATCATGGACTCTCTCGTAGAAGCCTAATGGGGTGCCAGGTTGATCTCCTACATTATTTTAATAATTTTGGACATCGTGGCTTTCTGACTCTTGAGTTGATTTTTCCTGAGGGGTACCACTTTTAGATATTGATCACGAGACGACTTCCAGATTGCTCTTTCTATTAGTAGTGTGTAGTTTACCCCTTTTTCACAAATATTTGACAAACACTGGACATGCTGAAATCCTTACGGATCAGTCGCATGGTGACGAAATCTTGGAGTTACCTACATTACATCATTAGCGTTTCTACTTACCAGCCTTAAAAAAATCAAGATTGACGAAACACGTGTTGGCTGAACTCTTCCTGAACGCTGTTTTTTCACGAAATAAACTAAATTTAAATAAAAAGACGACTGTGTTCATTGTGGAAACGGCCCCATATTTTGACTTAACAATGTCATTGGAGAGAAAAGGAGAAATGGGTTTTCCTATAAACGAAGTACAGAATGTTTGTTTTAGAAATGTATTGACACATGGAGGATTGAACATCTATCAACTGGATATAATGTATTGTGTTCTATGAACGGTTATCCACTACTGTGTTGGGTAGTGTGATTTGTAAGGAGAGTGCTTTTCTTGAGTTCCTTTATAATGTATACTACATTAATAACATTTATTGAACCTGCTGTAAAAAAAATCCATGGAATATATATAGACAGAATGTGTTGCCCTCTGCATGTGTACTGCATCTCCTCCTCCTTTCAGGCCATGGATGTACATGCAAACGCAATCTCACAGAAGTGGATGGACGTACTCATCTCACTAGGCAAGGAGTTGAGGCGAGCCAAGACGGTGCTTACGTTCATCTGAGCCAACACCAACTATGTGCGTCAAAGGATGACTTGATCCTGCTCACATTGGTGCTGCTCAATGGTTCTTGTGTGCCCACTGACTCCCACCAGTCCTGAACTCCTGTGGTCTTGGGGCTGGGAGGTTTGAAGCCCCCCAGAGATTTGTGTAGATCTGGTGCAATTTAAGTCAGTCCATTTCAGCGAGTCATAACTAATGTGGAACGGAATTGTGGAAAGACGCAACAGGACAAGTGCTGCATCAGGGGCTTGCTAATTTTGCATCTATTCCATTCTGCCTCAGTCTGCTACAAAGCTCTTGCCTAGGGATTTCACCTTTTGCTCCCCATAGCTTGATTAGCTGTTGGCCTAATTGTAATTACATTATCGGAATTCCTATACTGGGAGTGTGCTTTGAGGAGACTGAGTGCCCGGTACAACTGGATAGATCTTGTACAGCCAGAGGTGTAAGAGTCTTCTAGCTCTACACCCTTCTCCTGCTACTGAGCTATGTTTTGTTTCCATCAGGGGCAGCAAAAACAGCACTCGGAACCAAGGGGAAAAACATCAATGTGTGACAATAGTTTCAAGGAAAATAAAATGATGGCTAAGTCACAACATTTTCAGTTGGTCAATCAATAGTAGTTAATCAAACAGAGATAAAAGTAAATCATGTTGAACAAAACATTAGACCCTGTGAGAAATTGCGTTACTCATTGTGGGGGTGAAACCATACTCAATAAGCAACCACAATCCTTGTCAGGGTGAAGTCACAATCAAACCCCAAATTAACCTGTGCTCAGCCCTCTGGTAGCTTGACACTCCTACCATCTTGGGTGTGAGGTTTAGGCACCAGGACTACTGTACTGGCCCAAGGGCTCTCTGAGGGCTCAATGACTTCCAACTCCAACATCTTTTGAACGTCTGTCCTGATACAGTCCCTGACATGATCAGGTTGCCTGTAAATCTTACTTTTAACAGGCAGACTGTCTCCAGTATCACTTCATGAGTGCACCAGGTAGTCTGACTTGGAGTCAGTGAACACATATGTCTGTAGGACTGTAGAACTTGTCTGCAGTCCTGTTGCTGTTGGTCAGTGAGGCTTCCTGCCAAGGCTACACCATCAACTGGACCATCATCAGGGTTCTGGGAAAGCAGGTCTGGGAGAGGGTTACTCTCCTCCTCCTATCCCTCATCTGTAGCCATGAGCAAGCCCATGTCTGCCCTGTCAACATATGGTTTCAATCTGTTGACATGAAGCACCCTGTGGGGGCTCCTGGGAGTTCCAAGATCAACCAAATAGGTTACGTCTTCCTTTTGCTCAACAATAGTGTGGGGTCCAGACCACTTGTCTTGGAGAGCTGCTGGGGCCACAGGCTCCAACACCCACACTTTCTGCCCTGGCTGGTAAACAGTCAGCACAGCCTTTTGTTCATGCCAGGCTTTTTGGAGTTCCTGGCTAGCCTCAAGGTTTTTGGATGCCTTTTTCATATACTCAGCCATCCTGGAGCGGAGACCAAGTACATAATCCGCAATGTCTTGTTTTGGAGCTTTGAGAGGTAACTCACATCCTTCCTTCACCAGACAAAGGGGTCCTCTTACAGGGTGCCCAAACAGAAGTTCAAAAGGGCTGTAGCCAACCCCCTTCTTTGGAACCTCCCTGTAAGCAAACAAAAGGCAGGGCAGTAGGATGTCCCATCTCCGCCTAAGCTTGTCAGGTAGACCCTTAATCATGCCCTTGAAGGTCTTGTTGAATGTCTCAACTAGACAATTGCACTGTGGATGGTAGGGTGTGGTGAACTTGTAGTTCACTCCACACTCTTTCCACATAGCAGTCAAATATCCAGACATAAAGTTTGCACCTCTGTCTGAGACAAACTATCCTAGTGGTAGCATGGACCAGCAGTCATAGGCTAAGACTTCAGAGAGCATGTGAAGCAAGCTGTTTTACCAATTATAACCCCTTGAATACCAAATGAAAGGACACCACACAAGGTATATATCAAATATGTATGTATTTATTTCTAACACAACCCCTCTGCACTCTTTATGAGATCAGAGGTAAAAGTACAATACAAGTTACTCCTTTAGCATATGACAAGTTGCACAAATACAGGTATGCCCTAGGGGCCTCACAAACCATATACTAAAGAAGTGATATAAGTAAGCATGGGTGGATTTTGCGGATTCGCAATCCGCGAATTTGCGGGTTTGCGTATTTGCGGATTGCGAAAATCCGCAAAATCCGCTAATTCTCGCGGATTTTGCGGATTCTTTTTTTTTTTGTGTTCGCATGGGTTTCTGCAAGTTCGCAAGGGTTTCGTACAATTTCGCAAATTGCGAACTTACTTGTCGGGTCGCCAGTTTTGCGAACTTGTTGTTTCTACGTGCCCAGCCTGTTTGCAAACCTTTCTTCATCACTGCCACCCTCTGTCACCACTGGCACTCTCTTTGTTCACCCATGCCACCCTCTGGCTCACCCATGTCACCCTCTGTGTCATCACAGCACCCTCTGGTTCACCAGTGTACATTATTGGGGGAAAGCAAAGCACTGCCATCCTCTGTCAACACTGGCACTCTGGTTCACCCATGCCACCCTCTGGCTGGCACACCCATGCCACCCTCGGTGTCATCACAGCACCCTCTGGTTGACCAGTCAGTGTACATTATTGTGGCAAAGCAAAGCACACCTGCTAAGTGCTTTAAGTTTTGCAAAATTAAATTACAACACCACCTGCCCTGCCCCAACTGACATTAATGAAGGCTGGCACCTGCTTGTCTGCTCTCTTTACTTTGTGTTGCAATGTAAACATTTTTAACAGGATCTTTGTTGGCAATGGCATACTTGTAACTATTCTGTGACTGTCAGAGCAGGGTCACACAATAGTTGCAAGTAGGCAACCGAATTCTGGAGGGCCCCTTCAGGAAGCACTACAGGGAATGGTTACAAATGATGAGCTTGAACTTTTGCACCTGCTCATTGGTTTTGCTTTTGCAAAAATCGTTTTTCAGTAATTTCGCGCTATTCGCGAGGCGCGGTGTCATGCGAAATCGACCGTGGAAGCCGCGAACTCGTGCGAATTACCCCAAGGTCGAGTATGGGCGCCGCCATTTTGTTTGCGTGACGTATTTCCGTTTCCGCCCGCTATGTGTAATCTCGCGGAATGAGCGCCTTGCGAATACAAGTTCGCACGAGTTCGCGAGAGAAATCGCGTGCGAACTTACTTACGCGCACGTGATCGGGCCGCCATCTTGTTTTTCATTCATTTTTATGTGTCTGGGCATGGTGTTTCTATCCTCTCTATATCTCTGCCATCCTTTGCTTGTTTTAATATTTTTTTGATCTATTTAACTTATTATCTATCCCTCTAGTTTTCTAGCTCTATACTTTTGTGTTTTAGGCTACTTTTGTTTACTTTTCAACTACTTTTTTTAACTTTTATTTTCTTCTTCCCTAGTCTTATACTTTTTCATGTTTTCTCCTTGTTGCTACCACCTGCCCAGACCATGGTGAAGCCATCAATCAAGCTGCCCAAGACGGGCCCCGCAGCCCGTGCCCGGCTCCCGTGTGGCCGTTTGAGGGCGGAAATGGTGGTGCCCAGGGACATCTTCAGCCCTGAGGAGGTGGGCGCACTGGTTTACTTTGTACAGCGCCGCCTCCCCAGGACCATCGCGGCAGGCGGCAGGATCGCTGGTGGCTACAACCTCCAAGAGCGACGGAAGCGGTGGGAGGCGGTGTGCCGGGCCCTGTTTGACATCTCGGGGGTCCAGCGCACCTACAACCAGGTGACCCACCGCTGGACGGATCTCCTGGACCGGGAGCGCGACCTGCTCGACCTGCTGGGAGTGGAGGTCCCCGGGCTTGGTGAGTAGTAGTAGCAATTTTTTCATCACTCACTACTCTGTTTTTTCTCCTGCTCTGTGTGTTATATTGCAAATGTTTGTTTTAACTTTTTTACAAAGAGCAATAATGCTGCCGATTACATTGATAGTAGAGGTAAATTAATGTTTCAAAATATTCTGTGCATTTCAGGTGCACTGCTCTCCTTCTCTGTGGCGGTGCCACTGCTTATTTGTTTTCTATTTTGTGTTCATTTAATTGTGCTGAGTAATGTATGAGTGTACTTTACAGAACTGCGTAATGCTAGACACAAAGGGACAGATTTACAAGCTCCTTGCGCCACATTTACGCTGCCTTACCTGACGCAACAGCGACGTAAACGTGGCGCATCCCTGCGAGTCATGTACAACGTGATGCATCTAGGGAGATGCGCCACGTTAAGGCCTGGGCCTGCGCCACAATGGGTGCGTTCCAACGCAGGGGGGGAGGTGGGGGGGGGGGGGGGCGGTCAGGCAGCTGTGCGCCTCGCAAAAGTGCCTGCGTGAAATCTACAAGATATAACGCAGGCACTTCCGCGACGCTGCTACGTCAATTCTTTATGCCTGCTTGCTTGAAGCAGGCGTAAGGACTGATGCGGTATGTTGAGTATTGGGCAGCCCTGAGCATTGCTAGAGTTGCATTGCGCCTGCGACGCGACTCTAGAGATGCGCCCCTCTTTCGTCACGAGATGCGTCACGCATCTGCCTACCCTTGCGCCAGGGTGTGCCGCATTGTAATTGCGGCGCATCTACCGTGACGCAAGGTTAGGTTTGCGTTACGCATTTGTTCTGGCGCACCTCTGGAGGTGTGCAGCCCAGAACTCGTAAGTATGCCCCTAAGTGTCAGATTTGCAATTACCTGCGCATCCCTGCAAAGTGTGCGGCACGCCAGCACCACCCATGGTGCGCCGTATTTACAAGGAGCTTCCTTTAGGTAAAAATTTGTTTTGCTTCAATAAGACCATTTGAATTTCCGGTTGATAAACAATATGACTTAGCCTTTGTTGCCTTGTCAATTTTAGGCGAGCACTGCATGAACGCACATCAGAAGGCCCCTATTTTCCGCTGGTTAAAGGCCAGGTATGGAGCTTTTTTGCCTAAATGAATGCGTTTTATTGTATAAAGATGATTTAGGAAGTCCAGTTCGAATCAGTTTTTGTTTTTTTATTATAAACAGTTGGTTTACCACGAAAAGACTCATCCAGCCCTGATGAGAGTCCGGCAATTCAAAAAACCGGGACTTGAAACGCGTCGGCCACTATATTAAGTATAGCCTGAATCCTGAACTATAGGAATCTTTGCATAAATTCACAATTGCATTTTTCATAATTGCATTTTTGTTAATGATGAATTGTCTAACTATGCAAAAGTGATTCTATTTTTTCATATCTCAACTGTTTCACTGTCTATTGTGGTTTCATCATTTATTGTTATTACATGCTTTATCAGTTTTGTTAAATAGATTTGTGAATTTTTGTCATATCTTTTGCCTGTATTGTGTAATTGATTTGTGGTAATTGTATTTTTTATGTGTATTGTTAGTAAGACATCACTAAAATGGATTCTCTGTTGAGTAGACTACATGTCCCTCTTGTTTTAAACATGTTGAATAATTAAAACTAATTAGCCAAAATCGACGGCTAGGATAAACGTATTTATCTCCGTTTATTTCTGTTTAAATAATTTTTCAAAAAATTGGTGGTGAAGGTACATTCTTTTTTTCCCGTATTTACAATGCGGCACACCATGGTCCCAAAACGTCACCGAAGCGTTACGCATCGGTGCCGTAAGGCGGCACATTGATGGAGTTGCGTTGCAACGATGGCGCAGCTCCAGCAATGCTGCGTCAAGCCGTACGTCTGCTTCATGTAGGCGAAGGGTTTGAGTGACGCATCATTGTCCTAAATGACTGATTGAAATTTTATATATTCCCCATAGCCACTTTTAGCATGCGTTCCTGCGCAGGAACGTCCTCCCTTGCGCTGGAACGCTCCCTTATGGCGCAGGGCTTTAGAATGGGATGCATCTCCCATATGCGTCACGTTGTTAATATACGCCACACCATGGCGCCTCTCTTGTTGTGGCGCTGCGTCACAAAAGTGACGCAAGAACGTAGCAAAAGAGCTGCAAGGGGCTTGTAAATTTGCCCCTAGAGTAGAGGCTCAGGTGCAGTCCTTCCTTTGTAGCCCTCTTTTTGGCTGAAATAGTTGGTTCTTGTTCTTTCTAAATGTTTGATTTGGTTGACAAAGACATCGACAAGCAGAAATCATTAATGTTTTCTGTTCTTTCTTTCATGTTGTACGTCAGGTCCCCCCAGGGGCAAGCGGACGGAACAGGAGGATGCTGTGGCTCCAGAGGAGGAGGAGGATGCAGGCCAGGGCGGCGAGTGCTCCTTTGCTGGCCCCAGTAAGTTTTCATTTAAATATAGAGGACCTATTGTTGTCCAAGCTTTCCTAATTGAATTTTTTCGAAATAGTGTTTAGATAGGAGCACAATCCATAATACTACTGTTGCAGGGACAATTCTCCACAAACCGAACTATGGACACTAAACACCAGAGTAATAATATTTCAGAGTGGCGTGTTTGGCGCACTGTATAAACCTGGTAGTGTCAGAGGCACGGACTCCTCCTTGCAAAAATTGCAAAACCTTTCGCTCAGTCACTCTAGTCTGGAGGACCAAAAACCACAGAGTCTATTCAAGTTTAAAAGCTTTATTAAAAGTAAACGCATATATTAAAATTAAGTTAGCTGGAAATGGAAAAGTGCTTGGTGCTGAGTTGATGAGTAATGGAACACATTTCTTGTGGTCGAGCCGAGCTTTCACCTGGTTTGAAGTTGATGTTGCTCTTGTCCTTAGAAGTCCAGCTTCTGTCTGTTCAGAGAAAAATGGTGTGTGTTAAAATTAAGCAAGCATTCATCAATTGTGACAAAAAAGTGCAGCAAGACAACAGCCTTTCCGTGGAAGGAGGGAAATTTTTACTTTAGATTAGACAGTCAATTACTTTTTCTGATGTTTTCACATTTCTTCATTCCTAGACCAAATACTTGTGAGTGGTGTAATCTAACATTCTTAAATCTACTTTGTAGGTGGAACATCTGGTGGCGGGGCCAGCTCGGATGTGGTGGTGGTGGTCGACTCCGAGGACAACTCTGGGGAGGAGGCGGCGCAAGTGGCCCAAGAAGATACTGTGAGGAAGCAGACAGTGGTGGTGGCGGGTAGAGGTAAGCTGGATCATGGTAATATCTGACTCTTAGATAGCATATGATGTGTATCTACAGAGAGTAGACGGTCACTGGATGAACTACGTGTTACTTTGAAGAGCATGTAACACCGCACCCGCACGTCCGTTCCAGTGTAGGAAAGGCAAGGAAAAGAAGTTGTAATTTTGTCAAAAAACTACCATGAATAGTAGCAGTAGTTTTTATTGCAAGCACAGCATATATCCGGTTAATAGTACGGTGGCCACTCCCCACCTCTTAATAATTTTAGTAGTAGTACGTCATTCATGTGTGGATGTATCACTGGTCACTCAATAAAAAGCAAAGCACCTGAAGTCATCCCATATGTAAGCAAATACATCCCATGTGAAGTGATAGATAATCCCATTATTTATCTCCTTGATTTTCCTTTCCTAGTACTCATTTGCACTGTAGGGTGAAAGTTAAATTAATTAAGCAGTAGCCCTTGTAACAGAGTATTCTCAGTGCCACCCGTAATAGAAAAGTAAGAGCTTCACCACCTGCATGTACTAGACCGGTACAGTAACGCAAGTGTATGTCACTCATCATGGCGTGCGTCTGTTATTTTTCTCGGGTGCAAGTTCACTGCGCTGGCATTATGCCGGCTTGCAGATAACGTACCAAACAATTTTGCCCCCTTGCCCCTCCCTGCGGACGCCCATGATACTGGCCTCAATAGTTTTGTACTGCGCTGGCTAGTTGCTAGTTGTACTGTGACACAACTGCTGAATCATTTTGTGTTAATCATATTCTTAAAGAGCATTGGTTACAGATTATGTCTTTCTTTCTTCATATAGTTGTTCATACTAAAACATCCAAACCATCCAGGAGTATGCAGGCTCTACTGGCCCGGCAACGGAGGCTGGATGCCACTGTTGCAGAATATCGGCGGCTGGTGGAACTGGAGGGGGAGGACACGCAGTCCAGTACATCTAATGGGACACCTGCATCCTCCTCCGCGCCCCCACGTTCTGCCGGTCAGCGCAGTGCTCCGGCGGTACGGAGCCGGGCTGGCAGACGCCACCGCCGAGCAGCAAAGCCTGCCCCTCACAGTACTCTCAAGGCTCGCTTGCGCCGTGCAACCCACAGAGTGTCCGACCTGGAGGCGGAGGTCCGCAAGTTGAAGGAACATCAAAATTTGTTGGAGGGCCTCCGCTTAGACCACGCCATCCTCCGGGAGCAGTACGATGCCCTGGCCCTAAGGCATGATGCCCTGGAGGCCAAAGTCCACAGCATGCAACCCTAGAGTGTCCCTTGCCCCTTTTTTAGAGACTTTTGGGGGGTGGGAATTGGGAGTTGGGGTTTTTGGGGACTTTTGAAGGACTATTTATTTGTTGGGGTTAGGGAGGGTCTTGCGGGAGATTATTTTGTTAGGGATATAAAAATATACTTTTTCAAACTTTATCTGAGCATACCTGTTTTTTACTACTTTTGAGCCTGGTGGGTGGTGGTTTTGCAGTAAGTTCGTTTTACTGAACACTGTCATCGTGTTGGTTCACGTGTAATTTGCCAAATGAGGACTGCTGCGGCATCAAAATCAAGACAGTTCTGCTGATGGGCTTGTTGTTGTGATGGGGTGATTACAGTTTTGTTGTGAATGTGATCAATCACTTGCTAAACAAAGAAAGACAGACACACAGGAATAAATGTGAATAAGGACGAAAAATAAAGTTAATGAATCATTGACTCCTTTTCAGAACTCGCTGTCAGGGAAGCAGAGCTCGTCCTCAAACTCTGCAAATTGAGTCGGTAGTACTCCTGGTAACTGAGGAAAACTTCCCTCAGGTAGGTCGGTGTCCTCTTCTTCCTGCGTGCATTCTCGTACTTTGTAATCTGGTGGTAGGAAGTGCTGGTTCATCTTTATCATGATGAGCCGCTCCACATCTGCGGACAAGAGGCGGGACCTTTTGGAAGTCACAATGCCACCAGCAGAACTAAAAACACGTTCTGAAGACACGCTTGCGAGTGGGCAAGACAAGTAATTGATAGCCAGGTTGGTGAGCTCTCGCCATATGTTTCTTTTCCCATGCCAATACGCCAATGGGTCCTCAGTAATATTGACCGCTGTTGAGTCATCCAGATAGGCCTGCACCATTGAAACAATGTTCTCCCGGATTCCTGTACTTTGCACTTCTCTGTCCTTTCTGGGACAAGGAAACCCTAGCTGACTTAGCCAATCCTCTTCAGACATATTGCCTGGGCCTGGTGCAGATGATACGGTTGCTGGTGTGGTTAACGGCTCAGAGGAAAAGACACTCACTTCTGCCACAGGCACAGATGCAGAAGTGCTTTTTTGGGATGCCTGATGGCCTGCTGATTCACTAGTAGTACTGTCTTCTCCTACAGTTTCCTTCGGCTCTCTTTCAAAACGAATGGCTGACTGAGCTAGCCAACGTTTGTATTCTGTAACATCTGATGTTTCAAAAGGAAATAATACTTTGCCAAACAATGGCTTTTTGTAACGTGGATCCAGAATAGTAGCACAAATGTAGTGCTGTTGTTTCTTGATATTTACAAGCCGTTCATTGCTAACTAGGCGTTGTAATAATCTCTGCGCCAACTCATATGCTTCATTCTTTCCAGCATCCTTTAATTTTGAAGACACCACCTTGACTTGGTGCTCGAGCTTCAGCAACAATGGGATAGCTTTGCTCAAAGAACAGTCCTCCCTGCTGACTTCACGCGTGAAGACCTCAAAAGGACGAAGCATGTCTGTCAGGCTTTTAACTAGCTGTCATTGCTCCACCGCTAGCATCATTTCTGTCGTACCACCACCCAGATTGTAGACATACTCATTGACTACTGGAAACAGCTCATGCAGACGCTCAAGCATGTAGAAGGTTGAGTTCCAACGTGTTGCCACCTCCTGGATAAGTGCTTTCACTGGCATACTACGTTCATTTTGCTTGCGCCTCAGCTCCTTCCGGGCCTTAAAAGAATGGTTGAAATGTGTGCATATTCTTCTGCAGATGGTCAGTATTTTGTCGACTGCAATTTCTTTTTTCAAGAACTTTTGGACGACCAGGTTTATACAGTGCGCCAAACACGCCACTCTGAAATAGTCACCGTCCTCCATGGCCTTAACTACATTGCTGCCATTATCAGTAGAAACATAACCAACCTTGCATTTTCTTGGGGGCAGCCATTGCGAGACCTTTTTTTTAAAGTCATCCAAAATGTTGTCTGCAGTATGAGTTTTCTCCATGCCAAACATGGCTAATGTTGCATGTTTACGAGCACCCTTAAAAATCTCGACCAAGTCACCACCTGCATTTATCTGTTTTGCAACCCCTGAAAAAGAGACCCAGTGTGCAGTGATGCACATGTAATCAAGGGCTTGGCAACTGGTCCACATGTCTGTTGTCAGGTGTATAGTGTGAACAGCACTCTTCTGCAAAGCTGCCCCAATCAACTCAAGCACCTCTTTATGTAGTGCTGGAACAGCAACCCTGGCAAAATAGAACCGGCTAGGAACCTTCCATTTAGGGGCCAGTGTTGCCACGAGTTCAAGGAAACCCACACCTTCGACAAACGAAAAAGGGAGAAGGTCCACCGCTAGCATTTTAGCCAGCTTAGTGTTATACAGGCGCACAATTGGGTGGTTGCGTTGAAATGGCGCATCTGAGGAGAACATGGCTGTAATGGTGCGCTGGACAAATTTACTGGATGATGCTGATGCCTTCTTCGACCCAGTTCTGCTCAGTGTTGACATTTTCCGCATTGGTGTGTCTCCCAGACTCTCAGTGTGCCTCCTATGTGTTGCGGAGGGTGTGGTGCTGCCAGGGGTACTGGGTGCAACCGGACAAATGTCTGACGCTTCTTCTACCTCCCCGTCATCTTCAGATGAAACATCTAGTACGGGTATATTTTGGCCACTTGCCCTTTGGGATTGCTTTCCCTCGATGTTTGCTAGGTGCGCAAACCATTCCATACTGTGCCTTCTTTGAAGATGACCTATCTGGCCTCCGGTACCATAGTTGGTACCAGGCTTACCACGGCTAAGTCTAGTCTTACAAATGGAACAAATGGCTATGTTATCATACTTTGCATGGACACTAAAAAAGTTCCAAACTGGGGACTGGAAACTTCTGGTTTTGCCGCACGAGGTGATACTGCCAATGCCAGATGAAGCACTGGTGGATGAGCCTTGCAGACATCTACTGGGTTGTGCAATTATTGCAGCAACCCTACTTGAGGGAGTCGAGCTGGATGGAGTTCCCCTCTGGGGAGAAAATATGGGAGCTGTAGGTTTTGTTGAACTTGTTGTACTACTTGACTGCGTTGGTGGTGCTACCAGTGCCACGTCGCCAGGGTCACGCTCAGCATGACGTCGGGATAGGGTATAAATGTCTGTCTGCTGCATGGCCGGTGTGGCTGGAATGACGTGTGTGATGACTAGGTCATTGCTGTCATCCTGTTCAACAACATCAGAATGCACCACTTCATCAAGTCCGACGTTCGGATCCATAAGTATGAGCTTTCCAGGGCCCTTCCTTTTAACATTTGATACCTTTCTCAGCTCATGGTGTGCCTCCCTCTCAGACGTCGGAGATGGTTGCCAATCTAGATCCAGATCATCTGATGGAGCGGGGCTTGAAGAGGAACTTCTACACACCCTCCTTGATCTTTTCCTTGCTGGGGAGCTGGGAGAAAATGAATCATCAGGAGGAGTGGCTTCGTCTTCCTGACATGATACCCCGGCTCCAAAGTCAATTTCCTCCTGTGCCCCTACTTCTGGAAGAACAACCATTGTGGGCACTTGCACCGCTCCATGCGCCGCTACATGGGCCTCTTCACTGACCTCTACTTGCAACTCTCCATGGACCTCTCCTTCTCGGCCTTCTCCTTCTCGGCCTTCTCCTTCTCGGACTTCTCCTTCTCGGCCTTCTCCTTCTCGGCCTTCTCCTTCTCGGCCTTCTCCTTCTCGGCCTTCTCCTTCTCGGCCAGCTCCTTCTCGGCCAGCTCCTTCTCGGACAGCTCCTTCTCGGCCAGCTCCTTCTCGGACAGCTCCTTCCCGGCCAGCTCCTTCTCGGACAGCCCCTTCTCGGCCAGCTCCTTCTTGGACAGCTCCTTCTCGGACAGCTCCTTCTCGGACAGCTCCTTCTCGGACAGCTCCTTCTCAGACAGCTCCTTCTCGGACAGCTCCTTGCGCATGTACTTGTGCTGGTACTAGTAGCCCATGCAGTTGTTGTTGCGGCTTTGGTTGTTGAATAGTACTTGTGAGATGAGTTACAACCTGTGTTGATTGTGTGCTGCTACTTTCTTGCGATGAGCCAACATCACTGGTCGTTGGTGATTGAACCACTAAACAGGCTACCTGTGCAGCACTCATGGTGGACTTTTGTTTTTTCCACAAAAATGTAGTGGTCGAGCCACCAGTCTCCTTGGTAAGTGGTGCCACTTGCTTCTTCTTCTCCTTAGTAGAGACATCTTTCTTGCAAGAGGAGCTACGGGCACCTCTTTTTGGAGCCATCTTCTTCAGATGTCGGAACAGCAGGCCGCAGCAGGACTTCTTCCTGGCACTGATGCTCAACGATGATGCGGAGTTATTGACTTTGTGCACCTAAAAGCAAACGAAGACAGAGGAACATCAGTTAAATATATGTTGCATATGTAGCGCTTCAATTAATAGTTTGCAAGTAGGCATTTATGAATACACACGTGCACACCACAATATGGAAATATCAAAAATAAGAATTGCTAAATTTTTGGGAAACAGGAATTTAACATTGATCCAAGAGAGCACACAGAGAGGGTTGTAGTTTCATGTACCACTGACTCCCCCTGGGCACAATGGGTGAAAGCAAGGCAAAATGGGTGCAGGCCTATGGCACAAAGCTCACTGCCTGCCTTCAAAATGGCCGCTTGACCCCCATCCACATGGCCAGGACCATGCCTCAAAATGGCCCCCACCAACATAGCCAGCCCCCAACCCCTACTCCAAAAAGTCAAAAAACACAACACAAATCACCACAAACCAATGCCATCCATCAAGTTTCAGAAGGTTTATGCTGCCTGCTGGTGGTTTTCTGGTGCAGAATTGCAATTTTTGCAATTTCGCGAGTGCGAGATTGTTGCTTCACGAAGCGAACATGGCGAAAAACCCGCAAAATCCGCGAGCAGACCGATTCTGGACCCCCTGGGCATAATGGATGAAATCAGAGCACACTGGGTGCAGGCCTATGGCACAAAGCACACAAACTGGCTTAAAAATGGCCCCTAGACCCCCACCCACACGGGACCAGGCAATAAAATGGCCCCCACCCACATAGCAAGCCCCCAACACCACCCCAAAAAGTCGTAAAACACACAAAAATCACCACAATCCAATGCCATCCATGCCCTGGCCAGAATCATGTTAAAATTCAACAAAACACTTGTATCATGCATGCACCCATAACTAAGCCTGGTGGTTTTCAATTCATGTGCAGAATTGTAATTTTTACAATTTCGCGAGTGCAAGATTGTTGCTGCGCGGGACGCGAGCAGTGCGAACACAAGCAAAAAAATCCGATTTTCGGTAAATCCGCGGGAGTTCTAGGCCCCCTGGGCATAATGAAAGAAATCAGAGCAGAATGGGTGGGCCTAGGGCACAAAGCACACTGCCTGACTTCAAAATGGCCGCTTGACCCCATCCACAACATGGCCAGGACCTGCAGGACCATGCCTCAAAATGGCCCCCCACCAACATAGCCAGCCACCAACCCCACCCCAAAAAGTCGAAAAACACACATAAAAATCACCACAAACAAACAACATGAACTTATCAACTTACTTGTGAAATCAAATTTCGAATCCAAAAGTAATCCAAAAGGCCTCAAATCAAAATATCCAGCAGCATCCACAAAAAGTAATCCTTCCCAGTCAAGATCGAATTCAAAGTGGCCAGGAAATGGACTAAGCAATGGGAGGAGCTTGCTGGACAGGAACAGGAAGTTGGAGACTGGGGCACTTCCTTCACCCCACCCCAATGGGAGGAGCTTGCTGGACAGGAACAGGAAGTTGGAGACTGGGCCACTTCCTTCACCCCTCCCCAATTGTAATTTTTGTAATTTCGCGAGTGCGAGATTGTTGCTGCCCGCGCCGCGGACCGCGAGCAGTGCGAACACAAGCAAAAAATCCGAAGCGCGCGGATTTGCGGATTTTCGGCAAATCCGCGAGAGTTCGCGGATTGCGAATTTACCGAAAATCCGCAAAATCCGCGAGTGGAACGGATTTTACGCCCACCCCTAGATATAAGAACCACGACAGAAACAGTGAGTAGGCCTAGGGCCTAGGGAATCGCTGGGGCTACACTAAACAACCAAAGGTTAGAAAGTAGAAGGCCCACGGGAGACGCGTGCGGTGTCTAAACACAGTCGCGAGTTACCATTGACTTATAATGGAGAACAAAGAAGTTACAAAGTTACTGTTTAAGAGCACTTCCGGATGGACTACGACAACACCCCTTTAGAATAGGACACTTCGAGAGTCACAACCCACGGGAGCACCAGAGTACTTGTGTTACCTCACCCACGTAAGCCAGGTGCATAGGTGCCTTTTGGTGTCGGGTTTCGTCTATGCTTTCAATGCAGATCTGCAAAGAAGTGCTGCAGGCAACCAGAGGAAGAGTGTCCGGGTGGATCCAAGGGTGGATTTAGGAACTGAAGAACCTGAAAGCAGAGGGGACAGAGTCTGGGTCACTAGCCAGTGACCAGGAAGGAACCAGGCGATGTTGCGATGATCTCAGGTGAAGAGGTGAAGCTTGTCTCTGCAGCCACGAGGACCAGGAGGTGTCGATGACAACCAGGAGCTGGATTCGAGCTGTCCCACAAAGGATCTAGTTGACTGAGGTGTCAGTATCTGGATAGGACCCAACAAGCCTTGGCAAACGCATCCCACACAGGAAGTGAAGATGGGCTTCAGGTCCGACCAGCAAGATCTGAGGAGCTTCTCCTTTGCAGGGAAGCTGGAGCAAACTTGGAGCAACCAGGAAAGCAGTTTGGTTTTAAAGGATGTCTTCAGGGGGCTCACTAGCCAATGGGCTAGGACCCGGGAAGACGCATTGAGCAGAAATGCACGAGTGGGCCCCATGCAGCACTCGTGGAATGTGGAGGGCTGAGCTTCAGTGCAAATGGCGCTCGGGTCTGAGGCTTCTTGTACCCCAATGCACAACTGCAAGGGCACCTCAGTAGTTGAGCTGTTAGCAAGATGCAGGATGTCCAGGGTGTCCAGTCCCACATCTTTCGTGTCTGCCACGGGTCTCAGCTTTGCTGTGGATGTGGGTCGGAGTCAGAGAAGTCTGAAAGTCCAGTTCCTGGGTCACTGAGTCTTTGGGTCCTGGCGGGAGCGTCGACAAAGCAGACCAGCAAGTTACTGATGGTGCCTGTATGCACAGGGCGGTCACTCTTTGACCAGAAGGGAGATGTCTTCAGTCTTCTAGTCGAAATAGAACGTCGAAGGTCCAAGAGTTCTGTATCAGAGTTTCATTCCAGGATAATCTAAAGTCCCGGGGACACAGCTCCTATACTTATACTAAGCTAAGGGGCTAGATTACTTGCCTAGGTCCCTCCTATGGGTGGACCAGGGAAAGAGGTGGTTACACCCCTTTCTCTTTGTCCAGTTTCACGCCAGAGCAGGGCTGGAGTGCCACAGCAACTGGTTTGAACCGGGCTATACATGGAGCACCTAGTGTGCCCCAGGCAGTGTCTCAAAAAGCATCTGCTGATGCAGCCCTCCCTGTCCCAATACACATCTGCCTGTCTGGGAAGGTGCTGGCACCTCCCTGGACAGGAAACCTATTGTCCAGGCCTCCCCTGCCGGAGTTTCATCCAGCAGCAGGAGGTCAGACTTGCGTCTGTGGCAGCAGCATCCATTTTGTGATGCTGGGGCTCTGTTTATCTTTAACCGGGAAAACAGTAACATACATGTCTTTTCCCTCTACAAGGGTGGAATGCTACCCCCGCCGCCAGAATTTGCAGGGGGGGGGGGGGGTAGTATTCCAAAGTGTTTGACACCTTACACAACATGTTTTGATAAAACCAAACCAAAAGTTTGCATTAACAGCGAGGATTATAATGCACTTAAGAGTATATGGTATAGCTATATCAGCTCATGCTAGGGCACCCTCTCACATAAAACCAAGCACTCTGCCTCCAGGAATGTCGAGGCCTACCATAGGATTTACTTATAGGTGCATATGGGTCTATATATATGGTTAGATATAGGTATACTATATCTAAGTAAGGGGTGATTACACCACCTTACCCAAGCTGAGTGATCAGCCTGTGGTGTCAGTTTGGATGGCCAGCCAGGGGTGGCATAATACATGCTACAGCCCCTGGTAGGCCTTGGATGCACCTATGCCCTGGGCACCTATGGTACACTATACAGGGGCTCACAAAGATGACCCAATACCCAATCAGGTATGTACCTAAAGTACATGGTATCAATTTAGAGAGAGAACAGCTGGGCTGCGGGTCTGATTAGCAGGCCCACAGCCACACTAAAGTCGAAAAACCAGAAAATCACAGGAAAAAGTGGGGGTGACCATAGGAAGCAGACCCTACTCTCCTACACGGAGCATTCAGGCTTAACTTAGCAGCAATGTGTAAAGTATTTATGCATCACTTCAGACAGTACTAAAGTGAAAACACAGCACAAGAAAAATTCCTCACCAACTTGGACACAGAGAGTACATTTTAATAAATGAATCAAGACCAAAATGACAAAATTCAGCTCATTAGTCTCAGAGATATGCAAGTTTAAAGATGGAAGTGAAAATTGAGCCAAAAAGCACAAAAGTGCCAACTGTGGATATTTGGTGGCCCTAGACCGAGACAAAGTCACAAGTTCAGGCTGACTGCAATGGAGTACAGGCCTGCTACCGGAACCCAGTTAGGCACACTGAACTAGCGTGCCTTAAATCCTGGTTGTGGAATCCCGTGTTCGCAGAATGCGTTTCGCAGCGGCGATTGCTAGAAGCTGCCAGGCTGCAATGCGAGGTCCTGCGTCATCATCAAGGGTGCCGTTGACAAGAGGCTTGTGATGCAAGTCCTGCGTCTATGGTGCATCTCGCAGCGGCCGTTCCTGGGAGGATGCGGGTGGAAATGCGAAGTCCTCGAGACAAATCTGCTCGGAGTCGCCCCACAGCAGAAGAAATGCGTCTTTTTTGCGCAAACCACAGGTGGTTTTCAGAACTCATTCCGACCCACTTCCACGGGTCCAGGACTGGGATGGCAACACTTGGCAGGGTACGACTCACAGATGGCAGAGTCCAGATGCATTAGAGTAGTAAAAAACTAATTTAGCACCCTGCCATCTTGGCTGGTCAGGGCCTACCCTAGGGGTGTCAAATTTTTTAAAAAGGAAGCTTTGGCATGGCAAAAAGTTTATTTTGCTAGGTTGAAACGGCAGTTTAAAACTGCAAAGGCAGGCTGGATTGGCAGGCCTGGGACATGTTTACAGGGCTGCTTAAGTGGGTGGAACAATCAGTACTGCAGGCCAACTAGTAGCTTTAAGTTTACAGGCCCTAGCCTAGGCACATGTGGTACCACTTTACTAGGGAACTACAAGTAAATTAAATTGGCCAGTTGGGTGTAAGCCAAACCGAGCATGTTTTAAGGAGAGAGCCCAAGCACTTTTGCACTGTCTAAGCCATCGTAAGACAGCCAGCCGAAGGGACATACGCACTTTTAAAATAGTGTACAGGCAGCCCACCACTCCTCCCTGCTGCTGCTGTGACTCAGCAGGACCGCCCCATCCTGACACTTGGTTCAGGACAGGCTGACAAACAAAAATGGTAATGTTTAACTTTATTACCATTTTATTTTTCATCTCTGGGGTTTTTCTGGGGGCATTTTGATGAGGCAATGCTGCTCTGCTCAAATGAAGGAGCCAGCCCTGTAAAGTATGAGTTAATTAGTCTGTCTAACTATGCCAACCCATCGTTGCCCACGGCTGAAGGCTCTCCAACTAACCTCCTGTGAGCATCCAAACTACTTGTGGCATTTGGTTAGGCATATGGCCTGGTCAAATAGGCCCAGTGCCCAGTGCCCGGTGGGAAAGCAACAAACCACTGCATGAGTGGGGGTTCAGCCATTCAGCCAGGCCATGTGCCTAAACTACTCACTATGTCTGAACTGGGGTGACTGAGTGGGCTAAAGAACGGTGATGGATTAAACCCAGATCTGTTGACTGCGTGTGAGTGTTCGATTGGTTCAGATGCTCCGTCCATCACCACCCCCTTTTGTACCGCTTTGTTCGCCATAAGTTGGCAGGGTATGCTCAGACGTGAGTCCCTTGCTCTCTTTGCCACTGGATTCAAGCAAGCCTGGCTGAAGACGTCTCAAATGCCAGAAACCGGTCCTAGGAAGCTTGTTTCCGGTCCAGGGAAGGCATGGCTTGGCAGTTCAGGCTGGACTGTTCCCATGAGGCACAGGGTCAGACTGATTTGCATGTGGTCATGTCTGAACGGGGGTGGCAGAGTGGTCTAAAGAACGATGATGGATTAAACCCAGATCTGTTGACTGGGTGAGAGTGTTTGATTGGTTCAGATTCTCCGTCTTTCACCACCCCCTTTTGTACCGCTTTGTTTGCCATAAGTTAGCAGGTTATGCTTAGACGTGAGTCCCTTGCTCACTTTGCCACTGGATTTAAGCAAGCCTGGCTGAAGACGGCTGAAATGCCAGAAACCGATCCTTGGAAGCTTGTTTCCGGTCCAGGGAAGGCATGGCTTGGCAGTTCGGGCTGGACTGTTCCCATGAGGCACAGGGTCAGACTGATTTGCATATGGCCATGTCTGAACTGGGGTGGCAGAGTGAGCTAAAGAACGGTGATGGATTAAACCCAGATCTGTTGACTGGGTGTGAGTGTTTGAGTGGTTCAGATGCTCCGTCCATCACCATCCCCTTTTGTACCGCATTGTTCGCCATAAGTTGGCAGGGTATGCTCAGACGTGAGTCCCTTGCTCACTTTGCCACTGGATTCAAGCAAGCCTGGCTGAAGACGGCTGAAATGTCAGAAACTGGTCCTAGGAAGCTTGTTTCCGGTCCAGGGAAGGCATGGCTTGGCAGTTCGGGCTGGTCTATACCCATGATGCACAGGGTCAGACTGATGTGCATAAGGCCATGTCTGAACTGGGGTGGCAGAGTGGGCTAAAAAACGGTGATGGATTAAACACAGATCTGTTGACTGTGTGTGAGTGTTTGATTGGTTCAAATGCTCCGGCCATCACCACCCCCTTTTGTACCGCAAACTACTCACAGGGGCATGGCAACAAGCCCAAACCCCTGCAGTCAGCCAAAACCTCACTTTGTGTATGTATTGGATCTGTCAAGACCTGGGAGTTATTTAATTATGCCAGAGTATTTTTGGTAATTTCGCATTACTCTTTGACTTGGAATTACCAATAATTCAATTAGCCCCACTTTCGTAATTAAGAGTAATGGGGAGGGGAATCCTATAGGAGGAGCACATTTAGCAAGTGTAAGCAGCAGCTTGTACTGCTGTTTATGTTCTGTTGTATTTAGTGCTACATTCTTAGTGGAAATGTCATCCTCATGTCCATTTTGGACATGAGGGTATATTTTGCCCCAAGAAACTAGCTATAAATACCAGGAGTGCGTTGGGGGGAAATCCTACCCCAAGGGCACATTCAGCAAGCACGAGAGGCTACTTAATTTTAAATGTTGTGGTGGCCTGTACACAGTAAGTCTCCTTGGTCCTTGAATCCATGACTCCAGAGCTTACCTTCTTTTCCAAAGCACTCCAAGCTGCAGCTATATGCTCTACTGCTGGAGTGCAGGGACCCCTTGTGGTTGTTTCTATGGTTGCACTTAGTGGCTTGAAATATGTTCTTTTTTTAAAACTCATAGACATGTTAATGTGCTTTTTTAGAAAATGCTTTATTGAAAATGTGTGACAATAACTTAAAAATTGCAATGTATGAATTTATAATATATGCATTTGATTATAATTATTGGTGACTCATTAAAGCCAATAGATCTGCTTACTATATGTTTGTGTTTTGATCTCTTGACGAAGCAGATAGCCCCACATTTCATATTTTGGTGTTCTGACCCTTTGGCAAAATCATTAGGCCCGCCTTACTTAAAACACCCATTATATTGTTATATGACAGTCAGGCGTGTTTTGGGGAAGCGGTTGGGAGTCTGCTGGAAGGTTGGGCACAGGCCTACACTGTATTAGACATTTTACTTTAATAAAAACATAGAAATTCACTGAAGCAAAGGTTAAAGGGAGATTACAGTGAAGAGAAAACCACTGAAATTCACCATTTCTAGTTATCTCAAGTACCTATAACTCGTGCACTAAATGAACTTTAAATCAAGCCCACCATGCACTACAAATTACTTCACATATTACATCGCTCAAAAAAAAAAACTTCTATGACATCATTGAAAGCATCACTGCAACATCTGAAATTACATATTTGATGACAAATTTGTATGGCGGGGTGGATGTTATAGGGGATTGAGTTGCTTTATTCTATCACACACAGAGCCGGTTATCAACAGAAACCTGGGCACAAAGGACAGTGAAATAATATTGAAGAAAATTTCAGAGTGATTCACTCCAAACTTTCTTTCTACTCTCCATTCATCTTTCTCAAACAGATGTTCATTTGATTTCTCCGGAGATCCATGACCAATTGGGCTGGAATTCTATGCAAGAAACATCTTTGAGCTCTTTGGGTTTTTTATGCAATATTTTTCTCTCAAAAACAGAAATCAAAAATGTATGCTTGGTAATAAATCTTCAACAGTTCAATCACTTTATGGTGTACTTACATTTCAAGATGGAAACCAGTTTCCATGTCAAAGATTGTCTACAGCCTTCCGACTGCATGGTGCGTCTAGATTGGAAAGATGCTTACCTCTCAGTGCCTGTGTCTCCCCTACATCACAAATTCATACAACTTCAATGAAAAGACAGATTTAATCGGGTTACTGTACTTTTCTTCGGTCTCTCTTCAACCACGTGGTGTTTTACAAAGCTTTTAAGATCAGTGGTAGCTCACTTATAGTCTCCAACTTTTCACTTGCTTAACTGGTGAATTAAAAACTAACATCACTTCTGCAAGATTTGGGGTTAGTTATAAATCAAAGTCTTTAATAACTCCAGTCCAATCCATGGAGCTCCTGAGATTCTTAATGAACTCAAATTCCTGAACTCTTCAACAACCAGAGTCGAAGCTCATTATGAGCAAAGAAGAGTGAGCTCACTCTTTCACTGACTTCATCTCACATAACCCTCGGCCGCCTTGCTATCGAGTAGAGGTATATTTGGCAATTTTAATTACCCCCAGGTTCTCTTCGTTACTGAACTCTATAATGACCCAAGATTCATCATTCAAGGATCAGTTTAAGCTATTTAGATTTGATTACTTTAGACCAGGAAATTAGGAATGAAGGACATTGGTGGCTAGAACACCTTCTAGCCTTGAATGGAAGATCTACTTTCAAATCAATCCTAGGTCCCTATGTTAATGCCTATAGGGCTGAACAGAATATAGTGTGTGCTCTGTCTATCCTGTAAATCAGACACTATTCGAAGATGACAGAGCCGCCTGCCATAAGAAGTCACATTTGCACAAAGCGCCGTGTCTCAGCAGGTAATCTTTGAAATCCAGGAGTGAGAACGAATTACGGACAGCAAAACTGATGTATTAAATAAATAAAAAGAGCCAATACAATTAACAAACAGGAGGCTTGCACCAGAAGATTTTATTGACAAGAGTGGATTACGCAGCGGTCCCCATCTCCCAGTTATGCCTGGCAGCTCTCTCCCATTAAAACTCTTTAATCACCATGGTTTGCGATTATTGTCAGGCAAGATGGCCGCGGACCGATCCGCTGAGTGAGAGGCTGTTTTCTCTCTCCTCCCCTGATTGAAGCAGAGGGTATGCAGACGCAAAAGGTGACCCTTTAGATGCCATATCGATGCAGTAGGAAACGAGGAATCACGGGGCAGTTGCATTTAACTTGCTACGGTGGGAGCAGAGGATTTTGAAGCGTGTGGGCTTGGTGGCACGGCTGGTTAAAGACATTACCCTATTCCTGAGGCTCGAAGTAGTGGCAGAAGACATAAGAAGGCCGCTTCAAAGAAAATACGAGTGGAGCAGATTGGAAAGAATGCCATCGCAGATCGCGACGAGGAACCAGGTTGCCAGAAACAAGAACCTGGATTCGGATGTGGAAATGGACTCAGCCGCAAAAAAGAGGGAGCTGAGGCGGAAGGAGAAGGAGCGCGAGGCCGAAATTAGAGCCGAGCAGAAGGCTGAGCGCCGGGCTATGACAGCGGCAGCTAATGCGGGTCGGGCGGAGAAGAAAGCGCTGAGAGCGGAGACGGCAGCGAAGGAGGCAGCAGCAAAGGAAATCACCCCCAAAAGGGGAAGAGGGGGGCTGAGGCAGTCTACCTTGGCGGAATCCTTCGGCAACAACAGCAGAGAGGCATCGATGGACCGAAGCAGAGGACAGATCCGGGCCGATGCAGAGGACACCGTGAACACGACAACGCCGCCGCCACGAGAACCAGCTCCCGGGGAAGCGGCGGAAGCGGTGGCAGAGGCAGAACAAGTTAGACAAGCGGGAGCACTGAGGGAGGCTGAGCCCTGCTTGGAGGATTGTAGGCTGGTAGGAGTTACAGAGCCAGGCCTGGGACAGCTGATAACTGCGTCAGGAACCGAGCCCGGAAAGGACACACCCAGCGCTGTCCTGGAGGCAAGCGAGGCAAGCGAGGGTGCAGGACTGGAGGGGGCGGCCCCGGCATTAGCCCCGGCATTGGCATTGGTAAGTCAGTTAACAACAGAAGGCAAGAAAGTAGGCGATACGGCTGGTGGAATGGATTCTAATGGCAGTGTTAGTGGGCCTGATAATGAGACTAACACCCCGAGCAGTAGTGGTCATGTAGTGCCCCATACCAATGTCGTTACTGCTCCAGGGGTCATCCCCAACCAATCTTTGGTGGCAACAGCGAATTTACACGACGACCCTTTACTTGTGGTGTCACATAGGGAAACAGCAGATGGCCAGGGGGCGGTGTAGGGAGCGGTGCAGATAAGACTATGGAGGAAAATGTCGACGTCCGTGCAAGTGGCTTAAATTTGGACAAAGGAGTGTTGAAAGGAGTGTTGAATAAGGCTCATCTAAGTAATAATGGAATGGAAGGTGGTGCTTCTGCACAGTCAGTAGGGGGGATCCCCGTCGTTGGAATAGCAGATGCGTTAGGTCCACTGGCAGCTTCACTACCAGGGACCCCAGGAGATGATATCTTCTTCTCATTAAACGACGAGACTGATGAAACAGATAAGGCTTTGGGCATGCATAAAAACAAGGGGCAACCACTTGAGTCTGAGACAACTGATTTGGATGTAAGCCTAGAAGAGACAGAGGTATCTACGTCAGAACAGGGCTCTGAGACAGGCACAGACACAGAGTCCGAGATTGGACAGACCCATTCATCTTTGGATGACAGTGTGCAGAGGCAAACGGTGGTAAGAAAGAAACAACAGAATACCAGGAAACCGCAAAGCAGGGGCAGCCCTAGGCATATTGAGAGGCCTAGCAAACTGGTTTGGGACTATTCAGCTACCTCGAAAATGTATCAAGACGAAGGAGGAAGTAGGTCTAGACATAACGGCCCTTCAGGCTCACAATCTCAAGGACAATCTCAAGGACAGGGCCCAACAATGGAGATGCTGTATGCCACTCTCAGGCAAATGCAGGGAGAAGTGAGGGTTGAAGCCAAGAGAGCGAAACGGACAAGCAAAAAAATCGAGGGGTCACTGAGCAAAGTGAACAAGATGTATGCGGAGATGGCTGGCCGAATGACAGAAGTAGAGGAAAGAACAGGCCAATTGGAGGATGAAGTCTCTCAGTGGAAGGAGTTCAAGACGGCGCAGGAAAAATTCAATGAGGACTTACAATGGAAGGCAGAAGATGCAGAAAACAGGCAGAGGAGGAACAACATAAGGCTACTGGGGATTCCGGAGGGGGCTGAGGAACAGAATCCTAGGGCCTTTGTGGTTACTTTATTAAGAGAATCATTTCCGGAGATCACCACCTGGAACTGGGACGTCGAGGTACAACGGGCCCACAGATTTCCTCTGACAATTAAGAAGTCATATGGCGCGTAGAACGAGAGACCAAGAGCTATGCTTATATACATTGGAAACTTCCTGGCCAGACAGGAGATTATGGACAGTGCTAGGCCACAAGATCGCCGGGCTTTCAAAGGAAACTCCTTTTTTGCCCGGCCGGATTTCTGTCACGCCACGGTGGAGAGGAGGTGGAGATTACGGCAAATGATAGATCCATTCCAAAAAGCTGGATGTGAGGCCTACCTCCTGTTCCCCGCAAGGCTGAAAGTAATACTAGAGGGGCGTACAAGAATGTTCTTCTCGGAAATTAAAGCACAGAGCTTTTTGACTGAATTAAGAGAAAATAGAAGGAAATAGACAATACAAACAAAACATATATGAAACTAATATATGAAACTAACTGATATTGTCTGAATAAGAACGAGTCAGAAGAGGTCCTAATGAGATGAAGGATTATAGCACTATGTATATGTACAGTAGGATTTGAATTGGTGGGGCGCGGTTATGAACAAGGAGGGGCTTTCTTTTTGTATCTGCATCTAATGTGGGAGAATACATGGAGGGAGGGGGGGGGGGTACAGCAGCACTCAAGGGGGTTGGGAACCAGTCATACGTAGGTCAGGATTTACCTAGTTGCCTGTGGACAGGGGGGGTGGGGGGGATAGGGGAGGGGGATGCACCAGAGGGAGAGAGACAGGGGGGATCGTACAGGTTGGGAGAAAAGAAGGAAAACAAGATTACAGTACACAGTGGAAAGAAAAGAAATTAACAAAAATGAGGAGAGGCAACACAAGCATGAACTGAGTAGATATAAGAGCATAAGGGTTGGGCTAAATGATCAGAAAATAAGTATACTAGAAGAGCTAAAAAAACTTTTTTTTCAATGAGTACAAATATTAAAATCGTGACTATGAATGTATGTGGGCTGAACGATAGAATAAAAAGGTTTATTATTGAAAAACACTGGGGCAGATTTTTTTTGTTTACAAGAAACACATGTGGAAGGGAATAGGTCTTTTTTGTTGGAACAGATGGGTTTTAGGTTGTTAGCCAATTCTAAACAGGGGGCTAGAATTAGAGGGGTTGCTATATTGACAAAGCATTTAAATATAAGAACAAGGAAGAAATTTGAGGATCAGTGGGGGAGATGCGCCTTGATTGAGTGTTTCATAGGGGAGGTATGGGTCACTATAGGTTCTATATATGGGTCAACAGAGGATGATCCAGAGGTGTTTGATTTCTTAGATACTGAATTATCTGCATGGGCACCAAGTGCTATCTTGGCAGGAGATTTTAACATTGATGGGGCCAGGGGATTGGGGCTAGACTCTATGGGACAATACTATGGAGTCTAGTAAGGAATAATGCACTGATGGATGTGTGGGGGGCCCAGAAGTCTTTATACCCGGGTTATACATTCTTTTCGGCTCCGCATCGGAAATGCGTTAGATTAGATTACTTTTTTGTTTCAAGGTCACTAGTAACAGCTTCGACGATAGACAGGATGCCACGGATATTGTCAGATCATAATCCCCTAAAGTTAACAATAGAAGGAATTGGGTTCAAGAGGGTGGTAAGATCTTGGACCTTTGAAAGGGGATTGCTGAAAGATGATGAGTATACTACACACATGCATTCATGGATCAAGGAGTTCTGGGAGATTAATAGGGGGAGCACCACCATTGGGAATGATTGGGACACATTTAAGGCGGGGGTAAGAGGTGAGACACTTAGCTACTCTATCGCTAAACAAAGGAAGGAAAAAATAGAGAGCGAACGGTTAAATAATGCCCTGAGATTAGCTGAGGCGAGATTGGAGCAGGCCATAGTAAATCAGCGCGAGTATAACGAACGTGTATCGGAAGTAACGATAGCAAGGGCAGAGGCTTTAGACGGGGTGGCAATCAAAGCTGCCAGGACATACGACACACAGAGAGAAAGGTGCTATGAATTCAGTGAAAAAATAGGACATACTTTAGCAGCACGTACAAGACAAAGGGTAGCCGAGGGTGAGATTAAGGAAATAAAAGATAATGCGGGGCGGTTAATTATGGATGAGAGGGGGATAACAGAGGTATTTAGGGAGTACTATAGTAAATTATATAAAGAAGAGCAAACTCGGGACAGGGGGGAGATAGCGGATTATTTACAGAATATTCCGGGTAAAGTACTGAATAGCGAGGATAGAGATTTTCTGGATGCTGATCTGAGGGATGAGGAGATTATTGAGGCCATATTGGGTTTACCAAAGGGGAAAGCAGCTGGCCCAGACCTGATACCAGGAGAGTTTTATAGGGTATTCCTGCCCTCCATATTTCAGGATCTAGCAAGAACATTTAGGGGGGTGCAGCAAGGGCAGGCGATTCCGGTAAGCTGGGCCGGGGCGGACATCGTAATCATACTTAAAAAGGGGAAGGATGCAACAGAACCAGGGTCGTACCGCCCCATAACACTAATTAACGCGGATACCAAAATATTTTCGAAAATACAGGCAGCTAGATTTGCTAAAATATTCACTCAACTGGTCAGCACTAATCAACATGGCTTTATACCACAAAGGGGCACTACATTACACGTCAGGAAGATGATAACACTTTTTGATGCTCAGGAAGTAGAGGGGAACCCTATGGCAGCCATGTTATTGGACGCAGAAAAAGCCTTTGACAGGGTGGCGTGGGAGTATCTGTGGGCAGTTTTAAGAAGGGGGGGAGTAGGTGAAGTATTCGTAAGAGTTAAACAATCACTTTATACAAATCCCACTGCTTGTGTTAGGGTAAATTCAGGCCGCACTAGACCTCTGGTTATTACTAGGGGAACGCGGCAAGGGTGCCCTTGCTCACCCCTCTTGTTTGCTATGTACATTGACCCCTTGATACGAAGATTTGAGCAGAATGAACAAATTACTCCGCTAACTACCAGGATGGGAGACATTAAAGTCCTAGCATATGCAGATGACATTGCGGTCATCACACCTAGCCCAATAGATGCAATAAGAGAAATAGAACAGGAGGCAGATCAGTTTGGTCGAATAGCAGGGTATGCTCTGAATAAAAGTAAGTCACAAATTATAAAGAACGCTCACACAATATGTACAGATGCACGGGTGGTTGATGAGGGGGTGTACTTGGGTATTAAGATCACGGCAGAACTAGGAAAATTGGTGGAAATTAATATTAAGCCTATTATTACGAGAGCAAAAAAGGACCTGGACAGGGTAAATAATTTACATATGTCCATAGTAGGTAGAGTAAACTACGTAAAAATGAATCTGCTGCCGAAATTTTTGTATTTATTTAGAACTATTCCGCTGTTTTTTAGTATGATTTGGTTTAATAAGGTGGAGAACATGGTAAATCGATTTGTGTGGTCCCAGGGAAAGACAAGAAGAGGCCTGAAATATATGTCTTTACCACGGGACAGGGGGGGATGGGCATTACCAGATCTTAAAATGTATTATTGGGCGGCAGCATTGCAGCAAATGACTGGGTTGTTGGGAGGAGCTGAGAGGGAAACTGAAAATCCTACAGGGTCAACAGAGGTGTACGGGATAATTCTCGGCAATGAGACAAACAACGCCCTCCTTAGATACTCGGAAGCCAAGCTATTTTAAGCGAACCAGGTTTAAGACATTAGAAGCGGCAGACAAAATATGGAAATCGTTTAAGAAAAGTTTTGGCTTAGGGAGATTTCATGCATGTACTAGAATAATAGAGGTTCCTATGCTGCCACCAGAAATATTTGCCGATACAATATTTAGGGAATGGGCTCGTTCAGGAATTAAAAATATGGGGGACTTAATAGGGGGATAAGGGGTACGGCAATTCACAGAAATCCAACAAGAATTTGGGGTCAGCAGTAGGAGTTTTTTTAACTATTTGCAAATAAGAAGCTTCCTAGGTAATAAACGGGGTGGACCGATGGGCTTTAAAGGAAATTCGATTCTGCAGATGATTGAGGGGGCAGAACCCTGTACAATTAAAAGATTATATGCAGAACTTATAGAGCATCGAGGGGATGATCTGGAGAAATACGAGACTAAATGGAGGGAAGCCCTAGGAGTACCAGAGGGAGTATTCTTAAAGTCATTAAGGTTAGGAAGAGAAACCCTTTGCTCGGCGGCGTTGCAGGCACAACACTTTAAGACGCTATACAAATTGTATTATACCCCAGCCAGAATCGCCCAGTGGGGAGGTAGACAGGGGATTAGATGCCCAAGGTGCGACAGCATGGAGGCAGATATACTGCATATGTTTGCGGGGTGTCCAAACCTCTCTCCATTGATAGAAAGTATTGAATCATTCTTTGATAAATCGTTGGCATATAAATTGAAGCTGATACCAGAAGTAATGTTATTAGGAGTAGAAGGGAGCAATTCGCAATATCAAGATGAGGGCTTTATATTTGTGGCTATGGTTGTTCTACGCCTATGTATAGCAACTGCATGGAAAGATAAGACACCACCCCCGTTCCAGTACTGGCTGGCTAGGTTATTGTGCATCCACAACTTAGAGAAAGGTATTTATGCCAGAAGGGGGAAAAAGGGCAGAGAACTTGGTTTACAGTTGTGGAAGCCTATTGCAGATTGGAAAAGAAGGATGGCAAATGTTTAGGGGGGCGAATAGCTAGAGGTGTCCATTTGTACTCATGTTTTGTACTCAGGTTTCTTGTTTTTGCCTCTTCGGTGGTTTAACCTGTCCTCTTGCTTTTGACGATTTCTGTTTTTGATTCTTGTTCCCCTTTTGTATCTTGTTTATCGTGCTTTTGAGCTCCTTTCTCTATTAATTTGTGTCTCACTGGCTTTATTATATTGATTCCTTCTCATGTATTTTCTTCTAAATCTGTTTTTCTACAAGACGTATAAATTGTGGAAGTATGTAATGGAATCCCTTTTATTATGTGATTATTTAGAAGTATACCTGCTGTTAAAGGATATTGTCTGGTGCGGGGGGGGGGGTAAAATGTGCTGTAAAAATTGTCAATAAAAATATTAAAAAAAAGAAAACTCAAAACTCTTTAATCACCGAATGTTGAAGAAAGATGTCAGACTTCTGAAACTCACCGAGGAGCTGCAAGGGTTCCTATTCCACATTACTTCATGGTATTTTATATTCTTTAATGGCTTTCTAGTGGGTTGGAAAACTGGGGTGTGCGAGGGACCTCAGATTTGAATGCCTTATGTTTAAACAGTAGCGGTCAGCAGTAGGAGTTACTGCAGGGCGGTGACGTGGGCAGGGGGAGGGGCAGGGTGGGGGTAGTAATGTATGATTACGAGTTTTACAGGTAAGTAAACATTTAAATAAATAAAACGAATTACGTTGCGCGCACTGCATCACATTTGGTGATGCAGTGCGCACAACAAAATTTGTTTTATTTATTTAAATGTTTACTTACCTGTTAAACTCCGTAATCCATACATTACTATCCCCCACCCTGCCCCTCCCCCTGCCCTTGTCACCGCCCTGCAGTAACTCCTACTGCCGACCGCTACTGTGTTTAAACTCTGTGTTTTATGTACAAATATAGTCTGTTTGTGCGAGAGTTGGTCTTCGTGAATTGCTAGAGCAGAAACCCTATGAATAATTCAGGCATGCCCCTCCCCGACCCCACAAAGGAGCTAACATCTGTAACAATGTGGGTCGGCCCATCCTTGCTTTTAAATGCGTAACCCAGCCAGCTGTTCAGTATAGTCTAGCATATTGTTAGAGGGACCAACAGCAATTTTAGGGAGATGGAGTTATGTGAAGGCCCTTGTCTAAACAATCATTGGCAAAGTCAGCAAGTCAAGCGGGCGCCTGCTAAAATATTAAGAATAGCGCCCGTGTTGCTATAAAGCTGAGAATGTAGCTTGCGCCTGATGGTGGGACAGCAAGGAAGAGCAAGCTGCCAGGCTGCCTAAAAAAATAACAGAAGGGGCGCAACCGCTAAATTTAAAGCTGCCGTGATTGTGAAAATGAAATAAATGAATAATACAGATTAAAAGGAGCAAGTTACAAAGAAAATAAAGGCGCGCAGCCACTATATTGACAGCGTGCCGCGCTGCCAGAATAAAACAAGAAGTTCAAAGGTCACTGTTGTGATCTCATGTATACTACATTCCAGCATTACCGCACTGGAATGTAGGATGTTAAAATGTGCTTTGGAAGTAGCAGATTTTATATTGGTCAGACCTGTGGATTGCTGTAGCTGTGGCTAATAAATACAGATCAAAAAGTATTTCCGTCTGTTGACTCTAATTACGATATACTTCACTACAATTTGGCGACGATTTAGCCACAGCCAAGGACCTACGTTACAAAGAGGCTCTGCCACCAGAGAGAAAAGGTTAATACATTGTGCTTGTGAAGATAATCAGACTTGTATATATATTTTTCCATAGTTTTCTATTCCACGTGTTATTGAAACTGGAGAAGAGACATAAGTTATTGTGTATTTATTCGAAAAAAAGGAAGTTGATCCTGTTGAAAAGCAACATTTGAAAGTTTTGCACTAGACTGATTGTCATGTGAGACTGTTGTGATTAATTTCACACTTGAATGAGGGATGCATTTTCTATCAAGAAAAATATTTTTAAAAAGATAACATTTTTATCATTGTTATTCAAGCACTGCGCATAGCGAAAATCTACTTCTCAAGGACACTTCGCATGGTTCTGCTTGTTAGGGATTCAGAAATTCGAGCACTATGAACAATCAGACTCAAGACGCGAGCGCACTGCGTGTGTCTCTGTTCAGTCAGTGTGCATTTCTTGGAACCGCTTCAGTCTTAAGTCCTTCATCACTGGCGGCACAAATAACACATGCTCGGACACTAGCAATAATAGCAGAATCCATCCCAGGCCACCAATAACTGTTTCTGATTTTCCTTTTAGTTATGGTTCATGCCCATACATGTCCTAAGTGTCCTTCATGCCCATACATAATGATCCTGTCTCTCAAACAAACAGGTGTAATAAATGTATCCCCCATACCAACATCCCATTTCCTTCAATTGACAATTCATCAGAGACCTTAAAATAAGCTTGTAGAACCTGAGGTAGTGCCTTTTCGTTAGGCCATCCATTCATCACATATTTCCTTACGCATTCCAGTTCAACATCTTTTAAAGATTCAGAATTTCACTCTTGTTGAGTGAAAGTGGTGTCATGACAAACATCAACACTTGCAATAAGACACTCTTCATCATTTACATCATTATTCTCAGGATAATCAGTAAAACGTAAGGGTGAGCGAGACAGATAATCCGCCCGAATGTTCTTACCACCATAAATATGTTCAACAATGAAATTATATTGTAGAAGTTTTGAACTTAATCTTGCTATTCTCGGTGTGTGATCTTTAATAACAGAACCACTTAAGATACTCACTAAAGGCTTATGACTAGTCTTGAGAACAAATTTCCTCCCCCAAATGAAACCTTTAATCGTTTAACTGCCCAACAACATACCAAAAGTTCTTTTTAAATGACAGAGAAAACTTTTTCATTTGACCTCAAAGACCTGGAAGCAAAACCAATAGTCGCTTCATTTTCTCCCTTTATCTGAGCAATAGTGGCTCCCAATCCATCATTACTCGCATCAACTGTGATGATGCACTCCTGAGCAGAATTGAAAGGTGCAAGAACAACTGCTAATATCATTTCTTTTTTCAACTTTTCAAATTCTTCCTGAAAATGAATTTCCAAGACACATTTTTTCTCTTTTTTCAACAGTTCTCTTAACATAACAGTTTTAGCAGAGAAGGTTTGAATGAATTTTGAATAAAACTTACAAAGTCCTAAAAATGAAGCAACATTCTCTTTACTCTTGGGAGTGGGAGCTCTGGCAATAGCATCTACTAATCCAGGTCTAAGTTCAACCCCCTTCTCAGAAATTACATGACCCAGATACTCAATGGAATTTTTGGCAAACTCACATTTCCCAAGATTGGCAACAATTCCGAACTTTTCTAACACCTCTAAAACTGCACGCATGCGTTTATTGTGAATTTGACAAATGTTCTCCCGCGATTAAGATGTCATCTTGGAAAGTTACAACACCTTGAATTCCTTCTAAACCATTTTCTAAAACACGTTGAAAGACAGCTGCCGCCGAAGCAAGGTCAAAAGGTATCCTCTTGAACTGAAAGGTACCCATTGGCGACACAAAAGCTATAAGATGACGTGATGACTCATCAAGTACTACCTGATACTAAGCAGATGCTAAATCAATTTTGGAGAAAAACTTAGCACCTGAAAATGAACTGATGATGTCATCTATTCTAGGTAGAGGATTAGAGTAAATCCAAATAACTTTGGTAAGGCTCCTGAGATCACACAGACTCTCAATTGCCCATCCTTCTTCCTAGCAATAACTAAAGGAGACAACAATAAAGAAGACTCAATGGGTTCTATCACACCTTTATTACACATCTTCTTCAGAATCTTTGCTAAGTCCTCACACACACTAAAAGGTAGATTTCTCAACTTGTGTTTTACGGGTGTGACATGGTTTTGTACTTTAATGTTATGTTTAAAACCTTTCATTCTAACCAGTTTATCATCACAAACTGTGGGAAATATGTCAATCCACTTAGAACTGTTATCAACATTGTCATGAGAACATTTATTTACTTCACAATCAGTTACTAATGAAACCTGAACATCTTTACCAGGTCTGAGGGTCATGCCAAAAAGGCCTTGATGGTACCACCCAAGAATGTTAAGACCTTTTTTAGCAACATATACTTTCCTGAAAATAGTTTGAGTTTTAAACTTGAGATAACTCAAAATAAGTTACAGAATTTCTATTGGGTGGAAATAACTCTTGTTCCCCCAGATTTCAACAAACAGTTCATCAGTCACCATTGTCATTCTGGCACCAGAATCAATGAGAAGTCCTAAAATGTTATCATCAACTACAATGTTTTCTTAAGGGTCTACAGAATTAGACTCAACTTCCTGTATAACAACAGCCATGTCTCTCACATCTCTCATACAATTTTTTTCTTCATCCGAACTGTCACACAAATCTCCATCTGGAACTGTGTTGACTTTGTCTCTGGCACACTTTTCCAAAATGCCCAATTTTCCCACATAACTTGCATTTTACATTCTTTGTAGGACAAGGCTGACCATTAGTAAGCTCTTTTAAAGCTTTCCGTGAAACTTCAATACCATTGAATAAATCTATGATTTCTAATAAATTAGGATTTCTCATGGTGAGCAGTCTCTCTTGGGCTTTTTTTCCCAACAACGTACTACTATCTGATCATGAAAAAGTTGATCTGTAAAATTTTCAAATTCACATTCCGCAGCCAGCATACGTAACACAGCAATATATGTATCAATATATTCATCTTGTAATTGCTCCCTAGTAAAAAACGTATGGCTGTTAGCAATCAAACTTGCCTGCACATCAAATTGTTTATCCAACTTTTTAACAGCTAATTCATATTCATCTAATTCTTCTTGTTCCTGTTGGATAGGATATGGTGGGAGATGTTCATAGATAGATTGCCCTTCAAAACGCAAGTTGTGTTCTAATAAAAACCTTTCGCGTTCTGGACAATACGTATTACCTCCAACGCTCCCAAATATTTACTAGAAGCACTGTACCAATTTCTCCAAGATACAGGAGGATCACCAGGAGTTTGTAGAAATGGTGGTTGAGCATTCACATTCTGCATGGTAGCCATGTCGATAAGCTTAAAAAAAATATAAGAAATATCAAACTAGATCTAATGTTAATAATGAATAGTAAGACTTTAAAAATTTGACACTAGATAACACATTTGATAGCATGTGTACATCATGGGTGCTGAAACAAGATGTACAAACACATGACGAGCATGGTAAGCTGTAAAAATTAAATAATATAATCAACTACACATCAATGTGTGTGCGCATAACAGAAGTGTCAGCTCGCTAATACTTATATTGGAATAATATACTGTAGATGTTCTTAGATGAACTAATAATTTTGACTATGTGTGCACATCAGAGGCTTGCAAGTTCCTCTTTAATAAATTACTCCCTTGAACTGCATGTGCACATCACAGACATGCAAATTTCTCTTTAATAAACTGTTACCTTCGACTGCATGTGCACATGACGGACGTGCAAACTTCTATAACTTAACTTGATTTCTTCTTGTAATTAGATGCAATGGTGGACGGTCCTTGGCTGTGCACTTTGTTTGAATGATCTATACTTTAAAACTGTAAATAGGTGCTGTGCTAAGCAATCTTTAACTGGACACTTTGTTTGAATGAACTCTATTTTGAAAAATGTCTTTGCACTGTTCCAAAACCCACTGGATGAACGTCCTGGTTGTAAGAAAAACACTTCCTGGGACTTTTCTTCAATAAATAAGTTGGCGTTCTAGTTGTTGAGTAGAGATGAAACTTCTTTAGTAAACGCTTCAACCACGTAAGACGTACCAATACTGAACTTCAACCAAAACGAAAGGACGCTTTAATCAGGAAAGTATTCAAACGCTCCTCTGCGTTACGATGCCGCTCACATAGTACCTGGCATAAGGTAAGTTGTGATCTCATGTATACTACATTCTAGCATTACCTCACTGGAATGTAGTATATATGAGATCACAACAGTTACCCACTCTGCCAGGTTTAGTACATAACTGTTCACTACATATGCCATATGTTGGGATGAATAAACAAGCATTGGCATAGCCAGTAGGTCTCGCCTTTGGGATCTTATAAGTGTTTAGTTATCCAGCACAATATCCCTGGGGCAACAACATCAACTGTTGCATGACTAAACACTTATAAGGTCCCAAAGGCGAGAACTATTGGCTCTGCCAATGCTTGTTTGTACAGGGTGTCACCAGTTTGTTCCCCTGCAACCTCACCTATTCAGACTTCTGACGAAAAGGAAAAAAAACTCGATTTAATATAACCTCCACGCACAAAGCTTTTAGTTTTATTTCCTGAATGATGTGCCAGTCTGCATACAGACTAACCTTCTCTCCTAATGCCCTACAAGTGACTGCTGCACTCAAACTACTCTCCACTGGGTCCCATTGAAACCAGATTTCTCCTTTCAGTCATATCGTGATGCTGTAGGGAAACCATGTAGGCATGTGCCTGTGCCATTTTAGAGGGAGCTTAATATCGTATACAAGTTTAGCAAATCCTCGGCCACTGAAAAGCAGCGTGAGATTCAATTGCTTAGGTTACAGGCTGCTAGCAGGAATTTACATGCCTGGCCCTGAAACAAAGTCTGATGGGTGCCTTTCCGCACAAACCAACCACCTACAAAGTCCAGCATACAATTGCATCGTAACCGGGCACTCAGCCTTTCATACTTCTAGAGCCTATAACTAGAGGCAGACGAGTGTTTACCTATGTTTTTGTGCTACCCGGCCCAGGCCCCTGACATGGAAGCAAGCGTGCGGCTCTATTGTCATTCTGGTAAAAGTTGTAAAGCTAGGCTGCAGGGACTGTAAGCTAATTCTCAGCTTTCGTCGCAGACCTGCAAAGTGCGCACACTTTTCAGTTGTGCTTCTAGTGACATTCCCCAATACAGCCTGGCCCCTCGGCCATTGGTAATGTGAGAGATACTTGCGGTTCGGCCCACCAGTGCATTCTTTCTGATAAAGCCTCGATCAATTTTGAAATGTGAGTGTAACGAATTGACAAGCAATGTTTTACTTTGCTCCTTCCTCTAAAAACATCTACTGTTGATCTCGGGAGCAAGAATACCTAAACTTGAAGGAGGTGGGCGGTGTAGGGTTGCCACCTGGGCAGTTTTATTTACCAGCATGGCCAGTATTTTAATATCTTGATCAGTAAACAAAATCAGAAGAAAGCGCTTTAAAATGCATTCCAGGTGCCATAACTGATAGTTTAAGTAAACATAGGCAGGCACGTCTTGTTAAAAACAAGAAACCAGCACGGTCGTGAAAGCCATAGCGCCCGTGCTGGGGAAATTAGTACAAGTAATCGGATACTGGAATGCAGCCTGCCATGCAGCTGGCACGCTGCACGCCGCTGATGACTGCGCTCGTTCCCGAGACACATAGGCTATAGGAGGGAATATTTAAAGAAAAGGTGGGACATACCCACGCCTTTGGCCATTTGCGTGCTTTTTTTTGTAAAAGCCTTACGCAATGGCCAATCAAATGTGTGGGCATTAAAAAAAAAACACAGGAAAAGCTCTAGGGAGCTGGGAGTGCTTACAAGAAGCCTCCCATAGAGCAGTGTATGCGTGCTGTGCTAGGTTCGACCTAAAAAGTGCAGAGGACGTAAATCATGTGTGGCGCTGAGGCAGGGAAGCACATGAAGAAGAAAAGTAGTCCCCAAACGAAGACAAACGCTAAAGCGTAATGATGTAGTACTTAGTTGGTGCTGCACAGAGAACACCGAAAATGAGAAGGAGGGACAAAGATGGTGGATTGCCCATTGGAAAGAAAGCATTTTTGAAGGACACTACCCGACCTAAAAATGGGGTCCTTTGTCAAGAGAACATTTTAACTCCAGGCAATGAACTTCCACAGCTTTGCTGTTGGAGAGCAGATTCTTTAGCTGTAGCTATAGAAGCATTTCTTTACCAGTAGAATGATGGTCTACCTTATGTGAGTCACTAGACCCTGTGAATTTTTACTATCTCTCTAAAATGAGAAGACAGTCAGCTTCTCTGGTAGTAGTAACAATGTTTATGGCCATTCAAAATATGGTTTCCAGATCTATTACACACATCAGTAGACAATTCAATTCTCCTACTGCATCAGCCAAACTTCTTCTGACAGTAAAACGATGTCATTCAGTATGGCAATATCCATCTAATGGTTTCAAAGATGGCAGGACTCCTTAGTTTGTCCAAGGAGTTTCAGCAGAAACTCTATTTTATCACCAAAGTCTGGCCCCCGGGAACAGCTAAAGCTTACAAAATAAGCTTGGGCTTCCTGAAATCAGCAGTGTTTGGCATCAAACACTGATCCCGTTTATTTAAATATTGAAGTCATTTGGCATCATTAGGAAAGTCTCATAGGACAGTCATTGACAGTTCAGCCATTTTCTTACACCATAAATACATTGATGGTAAACCTCCAAACATGCAGTAATCTACAGATTGATTTGAGGTGTTAGGATACGTAGAATCCTCCTTGTATGTACCAATGTTTACTCCATCTGGAGTTCTCTTTTACATTTTAAGAACAAAAACGTCAAACGTGGAGTATCCTGCTTTTGTGGATCACCCACAGCTTTGTGTAATGAGATGTTTGAAATTATAGGAATCTCACACTGCATCTCTTAGAGCGTGGTGTGGTTATTTGTTAATTTCTTTCATAAAGCCTCCATTGGCCGTGCCTTCTGCCGCTCTAGAAAGGTGGGCTAAAGAAATCTGGTTTCAAGCGCCTATTGACATTTCAACTTTCTGAGGCCCATTCTTCCAGGGGGACTGTGGCATCCAAAGCTGTTTGGGCCAGACTACAACCCATTCTTCGGAGAGCAGCTGATTGGTCAGCATCATGTATTGGTAAAGCTTTTAATTTTTAACCAATTTGCCAGATTTCTGTAGCTTCTTTACTTTAACAAACCATACGAGGAGCCTCCAGTCTTGACCTATAATGCAGATTGTTGCAAGAGGTTTTGCTGGAGAATCCTGGTTTCGATAAAGACACAGATGGGAGTATTATGTGCTCCTCAGTGTCACGGAATTGTTAGTGTACTTCCTGTTATATCTCCTGACTTCGATCCTGCATACTATTTGTGTTTTCTTTTCACGTTTCATCAGTCAACCATGTCGGTATCAACACGATGATTCAAGGGAGAAATGAGAATAAAATATGGATATTCTTTTGAGTTTTATCTGCATTTTCTACGTTTTCAATCCATTTGTACATAATCTAAACTAAACTGCAGCATCAAAAATGAGGCAGTGAAAACAAAAAAAATTGAAAAAATGAGGCAGTGATGGAGCCGGTGGTTCTATTTTATAGTGCATTAGTGATTCGACCCCCTGTGACCCATGGGTGTGCTCCAGCACCACGGTGTTCCTAGGTATTGTAGTTTGTGTTCCCTAAATGTTTACTGTCACTATCAGGCTGCCATGTAATTAAACAGCATGAAAGACAATATAATAGTTACATCCAGGTCTTTAATAAAATTATGACTTTCTAGAAATAGATCTTGAAAAACTCTATCTGCCTTTCACTCAGCCTCTAAATAAATGAAGAAACTCGAAGCAGGTGTTGGATGCATAACTGTTCGCAAGAGTGATTGGCACCAAGGCTCTCTAATGCTTTCACATGAAATTTAACCTTAAGCTTCATAATGTGTAACAGGACCATCAAAATGAGTAAAGGATACATTGAGTAAGCACAGCAGAAAAGACATGGGGATTGTCAAGTCTATTTATAGATGCATTTGGCAGTAGTGTAAAGATCCACAGCATGAACATTCTAAGGTGAGGGGAGTGTACCCAGAGACAGACCGGCAGTAGCTAGCCTTTGTGATAATCATGAATGCCAAAGCATTAATCAGTCTTCATCTTTTTCTCACCTAAGTGACTCGGTAAGGATGTTGTATCTGAGAACAGAAAATTTTAGAGAAGGCCTTTCTTCAAACAATCCCTGAGACTCGTTTGGGGTGCAAATGCTCAGTAGAGGAGGATCCAGCATGTGGTGCATCACATGTGAAAATTACCAACAAGTAGTTCACAATTGCAAGTAACAAGGACCCCCTGATAGTGGATTCAATTCATGGGTCAGGGTAAAGTATACAATGACAAGTAACAAACCCAGGCAATATATGGCATGTGATGGCAGGCAATGTAAACAGACAAAATCACAAAACTTCTTGAAAGTTAAAAGTCACAAATGTTAATCAATTACATAAAAAAGATAAAATATAGAAGATGATACCACTTTATATATTATCAACAGTACATATTCATCATAATTCATATGGGACAGTTAATAAGTCAACCTCTCTTCTTAACAAGACTAGATTTTGTGTAATATTTCTAAAGTAAGTGATTGGGATGCACGCTGTTGAGATAATTTGTTTCCTTTTTCATGGTCTTTATATTGCCTGGTTCACAGATAATTCATATGGGACAGTTAATAAGTCATCCTCTCTTATTAACAAGACTAGATTTTGTGTAATATTTCTAAAATAAGTGATTGGGATGCACGCTGTTGAGATAATTTGTTTCCTTTTTCATGGTCTTTATATTGCCTGGTTCACAGATAATTTTAGTCTGGACTGCACTTTTACGTGAAAGGTAAGGAATGATATCCAAGTGTGGTGCTCAATAAATTTTGCAGGGGTGATCATTCAGAAGGGTCATTAGGTGACCAATCAAAAATGAAAACTCTTCTTGGACACACAGTAACCACAGACGACTACGTGAAGTTAGTTGTTTTATTTCAAAGCCAAAAATAACTGAACATACGGACACCTCAATACGAGGGTATAGAAATACATTTGAATTAGCAAGAAGCCAAATCTGCGTATCCAGTTTAGAGGATGCAACCTAAGCAATACAATGGAAGGAGCTGGAAGGAGATCCAATGCCACCTGTAAGTCATTTTCAATCTTTTTTGTCTTCCCCAGGAAGAAGGTGGAAAGTTTTTCACAGTTAGGCTGCAGATTCTACCCCGGGAGAGGGTTGGGTTGTCTGTCTGTTGAACTGCGATTTGATGATTTCAAACCCTTTTTTGGTCGATTTCTGCCGTCATATAGCTGTTTCCTAAAGTAGTCTGCTTTGGAGCTATGTATTTGTTTGCTGTAAATACTTTGTAAAGATCTCGAGTGTTTGAGGCGATCTAGAGCAGGAAAGAGTCTCCAAGACCATTGAGCCAATCGTACATTGCGTCTTTTAGCATTTAGGCTAACATTGAACCAGGGTTTGAAGCCTTTGATGGACATTCTTTTAAGTAGGAGGGGTGCCATAGAATCAAAGGTGGTTGTCATGTTCTTATTATTTAATGATCAGTAAGGACCTGGACGTTTGACATGCCCTCAGGAGGGAGAAGGATCTAACTACTGATAGATGACAGATCATTTTGGTTTAGGTTACAAGTGCTCTTTATCCAAAGTCAGGGTTTTTTGAAGGCAGCAATTCTGTGATGTAGAAAGTTATGCGGTGATGGTCCGTTCAGTCATATGGAGTGATAGATTCCAGTTTAGTGTAGCTGGCCTTAGAGATGACTAGATCCAAGGTCACTCCAAGGTTGTGGGTAGGGCTGTTGCAGATTTGGATAAGGTTAAGGTCAGCAAGGAAGCTATTAAAGGCTGATCACTGCTTGGTCATTAGGGTCATTCCAATGGAGGTTGAAGTCACAAAGAAAGATCTGGGTGCAGTGTAGACCTGTGTTAGTTGTGATTAATTCCATAATCTGTTCAATGAATAGGAGGTTATCTCCTGGAGAGTGATAAAAAGCATGTAGCTTGCAACTAGGTCTATATTTAGTCCAGATTTAGATGCCAAGATATTCGTACGATGTGAGAGAGACAATTGGTGCTTGCTTCACCATGAGAGTGTTGCGGTAAATACAAGCTATACCACCAGCAAGTCTGAATGGTCTATCTAATCTAATGATGTCATAGCTGGGTGATACTAGCATGTCAAGAGTGGGGGTGGAGAAGTCATTTAACCAAGTTTCTTTTCTGTCAGGACTATGAGGTTGAGATTGTGCAATTGTTTAGATGCCGATCTGCAGTTGAGTAGCATATATTTCAGGTGAGGTGTATTGTCTGCTGAGGGAGTCTGGGTGGTGAAAATGTGCTTGAGGTTGGAGTTGATAACTGATCTTGGATTGGGTCTGGGTTCTCTGTGTGGATTCATCTGAATAATTAGAATTTGGCCCAAGTTGTCTGGGGTTTTGTAGTGTATAGGATTGTAGGAGAGCAGGAGAGTGTGCATATAAATGCTTGATAGTGAGTTTTTCCGTCAGAAGGTCCTGGATGCAGCATTGGGGTAGGGAATAGTTCTCTAGGTGAACTGGGGTGATGATTTAGTAGTTGATAACCCATTTAAAGTGGGGGGTGAGATCTGTCTCACCTACTTATTGTTGGTATGTGAAAGTGAATGTCTATTATTAACCAGCAATTTAGTGTGACAGCAATAATTTGCTAGCTTGGTAGTAATGTTTATAAGGCTTTGTATGTCTGCCTTAAGAAGATGTAGCTCCATAGTGATCTCACTGAGTTTGGAATCAAGATTGGTGTGGGAGCAGGTGCTTGAGATGTGAGTTAAGGGGCCAGGAGAGAGGAAGCTCTGATTCATAGTGTTAAAGAGTCTCTGAGTGGGAGAGCCAAGGGAAGAAGGGGGTGGAGCTGGAACTCTGATTGTCGTGTGGGGTTGTGAGGCTGAAAGAAACCATTGATGGGACGTGGTGAGGAGAGTGGGGCCATGTTATGGGTCAGGTAAGGGGGTTCTGAGTTTGCAAGAGACATGGGTTGATCATAGGTGAGCTTCCTAGATGTTGCAGTGGTGATAGCGGGTGAGTATTTAGCGGTCCGGGGCCAAGATGAGTTGAAGTTGATCAGGCCAGATGTGACAAAGCCTGCTTTTCTAGATATGGGGTGGAGGCTTGGATTATTCTTAGAGTGTGTGCAGGTAGAATCTGGTTCCAGGGGTAGGGGTGTATGAGAGTTATTGGTTAGGCTGACCAGGGTGAATGAAGGGGATGGGGAAAGGGATGGGGTAGAGTAGGTGGTGGGGAGAAAGATGGCAGCAACACGTAGTGTTGGAGGGATGTCTGGAGGGGTAGGCTGAGAATGAGTCAGGGACGATGCTTTCTTCGTTACAGAGATTCTGGTGGGGGAAAGATTCATGCAACCATTTTAAAAGGGGATCAAAAGCTCATAAAGGCAGTAAGAGGAGGACAGGGTATTAGAGCGGACTAGCCTACAAGAATGTTGGGGAGAATTCAGAAGGGGGAAATAGGTGAGTCGTTTACAAAATTGAGGGAAAAAGAGGTGATTCGAGGGAGGTAGGAAATCAGATCCTGTATGTGAGATTGAGCAGAAGGATTGTTAGACACCATTCTAACATGGCTGCTGTTTAGTAAGTAGTTGTGAGGTAAAGAGCCTGTTGGTCCTACATTAGTGTCCATGCAAAATCCTCAGTCTGTCTAGATTCTTAGATGTGCCAATATTTTAATTGTGCTCGGCCCATCCGATGGGGGATGGCAATGAACCAAGATGGACGGTGCAAACAGATCCCCATATACAAATTAGATGGGTAATGTTACGCAGGGAGGCCCGGCCACACACAACATGATGGGAAAACCTTCCAGAGTCGGAGAACCAGACTTCTATCGCCCAGTAAAGCGATACGAGCTTGGGGAGGGCAACCCTGGGTGTGGCCATAACCTGACCGAAGCGGGAACAAAAGATCATCCTGCGCAAGTTCAGCCTGAAGTTGCCGATCTCATAGGATCTAGGCAAATGTCTGTGACATTGTGCTGGGTGGCCGCCGCAGACAAGAATGCGGTGGAGACAAGCAGATTGTCTCTGTGGTTTATATGCCTCACTATTGGACAAGCAAGCAGCCACTTATACTGAATTAGGAAATATTATGGAAAAACAGAAGAAACAAGCGCCCTGAGGAAATAATTTTGGACTTTTAGTTAGCCGTGATCTCTACTATTTAAAAACATACCTGAAACTCAAAATGTATTTCTTTTTTTATTTTTCTTAGACAATCTGTAAACATTTCCCCAAAAATCCCTTGCATCGAAATACATAGTCAATAACAAAAGGCAATTCGAAATTTTAAAACTTAAGGGGCATATGTACAAGCCCCTATCGCCACCACAATGTCACTTCTCTCAACATTGTGGTGGCGATAGGGTCTTTACGCCGCCTTGTGTATAGGGCACCCTTTCACGCTCTACTTAGTGTGAAAGGGGTGGGCAATGGGTGTTGTGGTGGGCGTTTCACCGCAACACCCATTGATTTTGATGCTGTCCATATTTACAAAGGTGGTGTAAATATGGGGCAGTGCCAAAATTAACCTGGTCTAAACCTGGCGCCACAAGGAGAAGTGTTTAATTTTTCCTTTTTTTTGTTGTTTCCATGTGTGCTGCATTATGCAGCACACATGAAAACAGCAAAACGCCTTTGATTGTTATGAGCAGGAAGGTGTCCCTTCCTGCACATAATCAATCATTTTTTTTAAATGACATTTTACAACTTCTGTGCATTAAGCAGCACACAAAGAAGTTTCAAAACACCATTTCACTGCGCTCCTCCACTTTTTGTAAATATGCTCCTAAATTCATTAGCTTTTGTCCCTCCTTCTCAAGTAGACATCAGTACAGTGCCAATATTCAATCGCAATACTATCTACAAACCACTTTTAAATTACTATGAGGAAACATGGATAGACAGGTCAGGCCAATGAAGAGCTCCAAATTTTCACAATGAGTGGTGGAACTGCCACCTGATCTGCTTAGATAGAGAGGCAAGAACTAATAATGCCGTTGAGGGTTGGCCTAAATCTTTCAATGTCTTGATGGGGAAAAACTCTCCCTAACATCTATTGTTTTTGTGGAGCTTTTAAAAAAGGGGCAACGTTTCCAAGAAATGAGAGAAGTGCAATCATTGGCAAATTGTCTGCCACCACAAGTAAGGATACAAAGGAAACAAATAAAAGAGTTCTTTGTAAGGGACTTCAATTTGGCACATTAAGTGGCACAGACTTTGGAAAATATTACATTCCTTTTACAGCACCAACACTACTGAAAATACAAATCTGCTTAACTTTCCTGTCTTTTAAACATTGTAATTGGCATATTTTTAAAATAAAATGTAAAATCTCCCATCAGAAGTCTTCTTTCTTCAAATGGCAGTAGTTAGAAGAAAGAAAACATGTACTGACATTAAAAGGTAATATATGATTGAACCCAAAAAAAATCCAAACCTAATTTTATTACAGATACAATAAAGAAAACCCCCAGGAAATTTATTGAAAGTTTTTTTAGAAAGAATTAAAAATAACTACCCAAAAAAGCAACCCGTTTCAAATATACATTTTAAAAAAATATACAATTTTTAAAATCTTGGAATGGCGTATCTTGAGCCACTTGTATAGGACAAATTGAGATGAAAGACTAAGTCAACATTATATTTAACTTTTAGTCCTACAACACCTCCCTTAGACTCCCCCTACAAGGTACCTTAACTATTAATGGAATATAAAATATAAAACAAACCTTCGTACCTCTCCGATGTAGGAGCACTTCTGTGTCCGTGTTCACTGCACTCCACCAACTAATGAAAGAGAGGTACAACCTAAGAGGCAATTGAGGAAATGCCTGTAATTTAAAAAAAAAATGTCTAACTTCCATAACAAACAATGGGAAAGGGTGAAAAGGTTCATATTTTAATGTACGCGAATTTTTAAAAAAATGTTAACACACTAATGGATATTTTCTTAAGTAATGTTATTCATTTTTTATGTATTTAAAATTAATAAAGTACGTTTAAAAAAAATTTAATTACAATTTTTAAAGAGATGAAATTGTATTTCCTTATAATGTTTTTATTACTGAACAAATTAATGACATTTAAAAAAAGTTTGGGAAATAGTCCACAGCATTAGCAAAAAAAGTAGAGAGATTAAAAAAGGAGAAGCCTTTTGGGGTTGCCAGTGTTTCTTTTAAATCTTCAGTTCATGAATCAAGAGCACACATTGTGCAATAAATACACCCCACGCTGTTATATGAAGCGTAAAAGGCCATTTTGTTAGGACAAGGTATCCACAGTTGAATATCAACAACAAACTATAAATGCAATTAAATAATTTTTATCATAACCATAACTCATTCTCCCCATCCATCCTCAAACCATCTCACACGTTTCACTTCTCCCCTTTCACTCTGCAACCTCCTCCATACCCCCATTCTCACCTTCACTTGCCCCCCAAAACAAACTCTCTTGAATTTCTTATGTTGCTCCTTGCATCCTGCACCTCTCCATCAGTCAGCTGTGTACCTTCCCTCCAAGAGGTGGCTCCGCCCGCATGTTACTCACCACCCCTCCAAAGTCTCCCCACGCTAGTGCCCTGCAACCTGTCCTAAACTAGTACTCGTAATCCCCTACCCATACCCTTCTCCTACAACCTGTGGGGTGGGCTAACTTTTTACTGCCGCACCCTGTGGTGCTAGGTGTCAGGAAGAGGCCTGAATCTCCTCTCCTGACACCTTTATAGCTCACCACTTAACCCAACCCCCAACTCCCTCCATTGAGATCGCCTCCCTCCTTGTCCATCCATCCTGCTCGAAGTGCCCCGGGAGAAGACTGGTCTGCGACCTTTGCTTCCCCCAGGGGATTGGCTTTGCGCAATAACGACACTCCGCGCTGTTATTTGAAGCGTAAAAGGCAATTTTATTAAGACAAGTTTGCTACAGTTCAATTTCAACAACAAACCATGAATGCAACTATATAACTTTGATCATAACCATAATTCATTCTCCCCAGCCATCCTCAAACCGTCTCACCTGTTTCACTCCTCCCCTTTCACTCTGCAATCTCCTCCATACCCCCATTCTCACCTTCACTAGCCCTCAAAAACATCCTCTCTTGAATTTCTTCTGTTGCTCATTGCATAAACCACTGGAGTCAAGCTATACTGGCTGAATCCGGCTGACAGCCAGAAACCGGTCCTAGGATGCTTGATTCCGGTCCAGGGAAGACATGGCTTGGCAGTTAAGGCTGGACTGTTTCCATGAGGCACAGGGTCAAGACTGATTTGCATATGGTCATATCTGAACTGGGGTGGCTTGGTGGACAAAATAACGATGGATTAAACTCAGATCTGTGACTGAGGGTGAATGTTTTGCCATTGTGCAACATTCTGTCCATCATCTTGTGTGTTTTGCTGTTCACCCTATGTGGGAAGGGTATGCCAGACGTGGGTCCCTTGCTCACTACGCCACTGGAGTCAAGCTATCCTGGCTGAAAACGGCTGATAGCCATAAACCGGTCCTAGGATGCTTGATCCCGGTCCAGGGAAGACATAGCTTGGCAGGTCGGGCTGGACTGTTCCAATGAGGCACAGGGTCAAGACTGATTTGCATATGGCCATATCTGAACTGGGGTGGCTTTGTGAGCAAAATAATGCTGGATTAAACCCGGATCTGTGGCTGGGGGTGAATGTTTTGCCATTGTACAACATTCCGTTCATCATCTTGTGTGTTTTGCTGTTCACCCTATGTGGGAAGGGTATGCCAGACGTGGGTCCCTTGCTCACTACGCCACTGGAGTCAGGCTATCCTGGCTGAAGATGGCTGATAGCCAAAAAACCAGTCCTAGGATGCTTGATTCTGGTCTAGGGAAGATATGGCTTGGCAGTTCGGACTGGACTGTTCTCATGAGGCACAGGGTCAAGACTGATTTGCATATGGCCATGTCTGAACTGAGGTGGCTTGGTGAGCAAAATAATGATGGATTAAACCCAGATCTGTGACTGGGGGTGAATGTTTTACCATTGTGCAACATTCCGTCCATCATCTTTTGTGTTTTGTTGTTCACCCTATGTGGGAAGGGTATGCCCAGACGTGGGTCCCTTGCTCACTACGCCACTGGAGTCAAGATATCCTGGATGAAGACGGCTGATAGCCAGAAACCGGTCCTAGGATGCTTGATTCCGTTCCAGGGAAGACATGGCTTGGCACTTCGGGCTGGACTGTTCCCATGAAGCACAGGGTCAAGACTGATTTGCATATGGCCATGTCTGAACTGGGGTGGCTTGATGAGCAAAATAACGATGGATTAAACCCAGATCTGTGACTGGGGGGGAATGTTTTGCCATTGTGCAACATTCCGTCCATCATCTTGTGTGTTTTGCTGTTCACCCTATGTGGGAAGGGTATGCCCAGACGTGGATCCCTTGCTCACAACGCCACTGGAGTCAAGCTATCCTGGCTGAAGATGGCTGATAGCCAGGAACCGGTCCTAGGATGCTTGATTCCGGTACAGGGAAGACATGGCTTGGCAGTTCGGGCTGGACTCTTCCCATGAGGCACAGGGTAAATACTGATTTGCATATGGCCATGTCTGAACTGGGGTGGCTTGGTGAGCAAAATAATGATGAATTAAACCCAAATCTGTGACTGGGGGTTAATGTTTTGCCATTGTGCAACATTCCGTCCATCATCTTGTGTGTTTTGCTGTTCACCCTATGTGGTAAGGGTATGCCCAGACGTGGGTCCCTAGCTCACTACGCCACTGGAGTCAAGCTATCCTGGCTGAAGATGGCTGATAGCCAGAAACTGGTCCAAGGATGCTTGATTCCGGTCCAGGGAAGACATGGCTTGGCAGTTCGGGCTGGACGGTCCCCTTGAGGCACAGGGTCAAGACTGATTTGCATACGGCCATGTCTGAACTGGGGTGGCTTGGTGAGCAAAATAACGATGGATTAAACCCAGATCTGTGACTGGGGGGGGAATGTTTTGCCATTGTGAAACATTCCGTCCATCATCTTGTGTGTTTTGGTGTTCACCCTATGTGGGAAGGGTATGCCCAGAAGTGGATCCCTTGCTCACAACGCCACTGGAGTCAAGCTATCCTGGCTGAAGATGGCTGATAGCCAGAAACCGGTCCTAGGATGCTTTATTCCGGTCCAGGGAAGACATGGCTTGGCAGTTCGGGCTGGACTCTTCCCATGAGGCACAGGGTAAATACTGATTTGCATATGGCCATGTCTAAACTGGGGTGGCTTGGTGAGCAAAATAATGATGGATTAAACCCAGATCTGTGACTGGGGGTTGATGTTTTGCCATTGTGCAACATTCCGTCCATCATCTTGTGTGTTTTGCTGTTCACCCTATGTGGTAAGGGTATGCCCACATGTGGGTCCCTTGCTCACTACGCCACTGGAGTCAAGCTATCCTGGCTGAAGACGGCTGATAGCCAGAAACCGGTCCTAAGATGCTTGATTCCAGTCCAGGGAAGACATGGCTTGGCAGTTCGAGCTGGACTGTTCCCATGAGGCGCAGGGTCAAGACTGATTTGCATATGGCCATGTCTGAACTGGGGTGGCTTGGTGAGCAAAATAACGATGGATTAAACCCAGATCTGTGACTGGGGGTGAATGCTTTGCCATTGTGCAACATTCCGTCCATCATCTTGTGTGTTTTGCTCATTGCATCCTGCGCCTGTCATCAGTCACCTGTGTACCCTCCCTCTCCCAAGGGGTGGCTCTGCCAGTATGTGACTCAACACCCCTCCAAAGTCTCACCAACCAGGTAACCCCCGTAGGGTGGTTATCTGCCCCATTCAAACAGATTCTGTGCACCTTTCAGGTCCCTTAGTATTCCTTGTGACACCATGTGGTCTTGTTCAATAATTTGCTAATCACCTCCCGCAGTTCTATCATATATTATGCGTTCCCCATCCGCGAAAGGTGCACCCCATAATCCCTGAACAGGACTGGCTCCTCCAACCTGAGCCCTACATGAGCAATCTGTAGTATGTTAGTTTAATACTTTATTATTTAATTATATTGTGTTAAGATAGTAAGTGTTTCTTTAAGACTTGTACATTCTTTGCATGATGACATGTACCACTGATGACATGTACCATGATGACATGTATCATTTCTGGGTTTAGCGGAGTTTTACTCCAAATTCGTTTCTAATTTTAGTGAGAAAACCTTTCCTATGCGGGTTCTTTTGAAAAAAAAGTTCCTTTTGTTTGGTCGCAGGAGTGTCAACAAGCTTTTGAAATTATTAAACAGGCTGTTTGCTGTGCTCCCAACCTGCAAGGCTTTGATCCTACTGCATCCACATTCATAACTACTGATGCTAGTTCTAAAGGTTTAGGGGCAGTTTTAACTCAATTGTCTGAATCTGATCAGGAAGTGGTAATTGCCTTTGCCTCTAGATCCCTTACACCTACTGAGGAAAAATACTCAGTAATCGAAAGGGAAACCCTTGCGGTTGTGTGGGGATTAGAACATTTTAGAAAGTTCATTTGGGGAATGTCATTTTGTGTAAGAACAGATCATAAACCCCTTACCAAATTATTAACCACACAAGGTTTGTATAAAGCTACAGCTAGAATTTCCAGATTGTCCATGCGCTTGCAAGATTTCTTATTTGTTATAAATTATGTTCCAGGCAAAAAAAACATCATTGCAGATTTTTAAAGCAGATTTTCTCTACCAATTTATGTAGCTGACCGTAATTCCTGGAATGATTTTTCCGTTGCAAATGTTGTTTCTATTTGCAACATTTTTGACAGTTTTTCTAAAGACCAGTGGCTCAAAGCTGATTCTGATGATAAACTTCTTACTGAAGTTAAATCTAAAGTTATAATGGGATGGAAAGATTTTAGTAAAAAGAACCTTAATGATTCTTTGAGAGGTTTTTGGGAAGTCCGCGATGAACTTTCCATTTCTGATATATTTCTACTTAGGAGTGATAAAATAATTCCACCCATGACTGTTAGATCTCACATTATGCAGTTGTCCCATGAAGGTCATCCGGGCATTTCTCGAACAAAATCCAGAGTGAGAGACCAATATTGGTGGCCAGGAATGGATAACGATATAGAAAAACTTGTTAGAGCATGTATAAATTGTGAAGTTTCAGACAAATCAAAGAAAACTTTCAATCCACCTTTGGGAAATGTTATTGCTCCCAAAAGTCCTTGGGAAGAGTTAGCTATGGACATCATGGGTCCTGTCAATTGGTTTGATAACAATGTTAAGTTTGTTATTGTTATTGTGGATTTATTTTCTAAATGGTTTGAAATGAAAGTGGTCGAGAAAGCTAACACGATCATTATCATTGAATTCTTGGAATGTATATTTATCCAAGAAGGCTGTCCTTCATCTGTCTTAACTGACAATGGACCTCAATTTAAGTCCAAAGAGATGCAATTGTTTTTCACTTCAAAAGGAATTAACCATAAGTTAACACCTTTATACCACCCTTCTTGTAATGGAGTTGTGGAAAGACTGAACAGAGTCATTAAAAATACTATTCAATTGTGTTTTAAGTCAAATCTCGTTTGGGAGAGTGAATGTAAGAAGATGTTGTGGGCGTACAGAGTTACTCCACATCCTTCTTCTGGCAAATGTCCTTTTTCTTTAATGCGATGTAGAGTTCCTTTTTCAGAAACTAACCCAGGTTGGATGAAAAGGAATGATATGGTATTCTATGATACTGATGCAATCAACTCCAAGTTGTCTTCTTCTCAAACTAAAAATAGATTATACCATGATTATAAACATGGTGCAAAACCAGTCAAGTTACAAATTGGAGATTTTGTATGTATTAAAAATGCCAGGAAAGTACCTAAAGGTCAAAGCAAATTTAGTTCTCCTAAAAAGGTTGTGAAAATACATGAAAATTCTGTAACATTGGAAAATGGTGAAAAATGGCATTTAAGTAACTTAGCTCCATCTCATCACCAGCATGAACATATTTCCTTAGACAATACAAAGAAATCCCTTGGGCATTTTTGGTGTTTTGATTGTATTCAATCTGACGTCTCAGATTCTGTTCAGAATTCTCTTGATTCTAACCATTTTGAAAATAGAAATTGTTCTCAAGATGATGTTTCTCCTTCGAAAATGTGTGATAATGAAGCTTCTCCTTCAAATACTGGTACTAATGAAGCTTCTGCCTCTAATGTTTATGATAATTGTGTACCTGTTAACCAAGATAGAGAATCTTCCTTTACCCAGAAATCCTCTTTTGGCAGATCTGTCATTAGACCCTCAAAGTTTCAGGAATTTTTCGTGTATAAATAATCTTTGTTTTAAAAAAAAAAAAAAGAAACAAAGAGGGGAAGATATGTAGTATGTTAGTTTAATACTTTATTATTTAATTATATTGTGTTAAGATAGTAAGTGTTTCTTTAAGACTTGTACATTCTTTGCATGATGACATGTACCACATTCTAGTAATACTGACGATGAATGTTCCATATTTTACTGTTGGTCAGTTTCCTGTAGGTTGTGGATCTGACCAGACGTGCTCTTTTATTGGAGAATAAACTTAAGAAGAAACTATCAACTAGCTTCAATTCTTTCTTCAAATACTACACAATCACCTTTAAATCTCTTGCCTGGCAGAAAATCCTCATAGCCCTATTCAATTTCATTTGTGCTTTTTCAATGACTGCATGCCTGAGAGCGTCCTTCCATACTCAACGAGGCACCAACTCAGTCCATAGTAAGCATTTTCCAGCAAAATTCCTCTTTATCGTCTCCAAGTCCCCCTGCATGCGTTGCAACAGTATACTCTATACAGAACACCCTGGGTCTACACAGGAAGAGTGAGAGATAAGTGAGTCAGCCAAACGAAGCAAAAACTAGGGTACCAGTTTGTTGGAGTGGGAGCGAGATAACCTTATACCAAGACCCATCAATCACCCAAAGTGATGTCTCATCATCTGGGTTTAGGTACCATCCTATCAAGGAAAACCGATCTAGATGTTTGATCGGAAAAACCTTGACTAGTAGGAAGGCTACAGGATGACTGGTTAACCCACAAAGTGCTTGCTCACATCTATAGACTCACTTGAGAAGGTGAGAGGATCAAAAGAGTGTGAGTAAAGTGCAGCGCAAAATTAAAGTGGAAAAAAGTAGTGTTCTAAAAATGACTAAGGAGTACTTATCGCAACTTTATTCATCAAGTCCCCTTGCCATTGTTAAAAAGCAGAATGCTGACGCTCAAGATATTCAAGACGTCAAACAAGGTGAAAGGTCGATATGTTTCTGCCCTCGCGAAGATCTAACTGTATCGGGGCATTCTTCAGGACCAGGCTATGAACAAATACAGCTGCTGCTACAAAAGTGTAAAGTATAATAGTGCAAAATTGTATTATAAAGTACATATACTCCACCGGTAATGTCCAACTTGAGTGATTTTACAGGTACATTAACCGGAACCTGTAATAGACAAGCATCATGTGTATGTCAAAAAATTGCTCCTCAACTGGACTCACTCTCAAACACACTGTGCTAGCGCGAAGGAACGCTTATGCATTTCTTGTTGTGTGGTGATACTCATAACTGGTTTATCACTTACCCATAACAATTGGGTGTCGCCCTCACCTCTACCTGGCTCATTACTCAGGGAAGGGGGCCCGCTCTACAATAAGGACAAAAAAACACAGTCAGTGATATGCCTGAATCACGACTACGAATGTCTTAATTTTACTAAAATCTCTCATGACTGGGGCCAATGATCAGTACAACACCACCGGTCTAATCCTCGAGGGGTACCTATCATTAAAAAGAATTAAATCTCTACTTATCAAAAGGATGGTATCCTCTCCATAGTGAAAACCATTTCTACACATTGAACATCTTAGTGTCCCATACCCCCTCATTGAGGTATCCTGATGTTAAGTAAAAGTAGGTTAGCGGTATCTCAAAGAAGACTTCAAGGAAGACATTAAATGCAATCACTATTAAGCATTCTGTTCCCTGATAGTACTTTCAGCGCTCACCTCCTTTACCAATGAGTTTCTCGCCTTTGGGACTCACCTATCCGTCGGTACCCCGGGCCGTCAGGAGTAATGTCCGGAGGTACCGACGCTCATTACTAGAGTGGTTTTATGTCGACTGGCGGGCCCGCCAGCGTTGCGGGGTCCTGTTACTGCAGGGCGTCCGCGGCTCAGCCTGTAATCGTACAAAAATCAACGCGCATGCGCGTGATTACAAAGACTACTCCAAAACTACTCAGCCTTCACCGCGCATGCGCGGTGCAGAGCACACTACGACGGACACGCTCAATAGGAGGAAAACGATATTTCTCTCACTGGGCATGTTCCACTCTGAGCCAGTGCTCTCCTTTTTTCATGTTTTTAAGAATCATATGTCTTTATCGGCCTCATCTCTTTATAAAGGTGTGAGTGGGCTCAAAAAGGGAAAGAGTATCTCTTAGTCACTACAAACACGCCCAAAACCGAGCTATTTATCATAGAGATACTCACTACTCTATAGCTAGAGTGGTTCCGACAGTGTGGATTCATTAATCCAATGCCCATGTTTTGTCACTTGCCAATATAATCACAGGTGCTGGAAAAATTATAATAAGTGTCTAACCCTTACTAGACTAGCAGTCTATTGATCATGTAGTAGGCACTTATATACCCAAAAAGTTACTTTATGTGAATGCTATCGCAATTCATATAGTTCAAGTATCGTATTTATATATCCAGGTACTTTGTTAGTTCTTCTCGTGTGGAATGATGTTATGTTAGTCTAATGCCAGCCACGGAATCTCATCGTTAAGCCCGTCCACATCAGTATGCAAGCGGAACACCCAACGTTGTTCACGCTGTAAGAGGAATTTTTTGATATCCGTGATGTGAGTAGGAATAAATGGCTTCTCTAAAATCACCCAGTGTAATTCTGTATCAGAGTGTCCTGCCTCTACGTAATGATTGGTAAGTTTAGTGGCACTTCTTTTACACCGAATGGTACTGCGGTGTTCGGAAATTCTCACCTTGATCTTCCTAGATGTCATCCCTAAATACCTCTTTTTGCAGGGACATGTGATGAGGTATATGACCCTCTCAGTATTGCAGTTTGTGTGTTTGTTCAGGGTCCAGGGCCTAGTAGTGCCTATGTCTACCTCAGTTGTGTGACAAGTTAATGGACATACCGAACAGTTGCCACATGGGAAGTGACCTGTCACAGGCCGTAGGCCCCATATCCCTGGTTCTATGGGGTCAGATTTAGATTTGCGTGGTCTGGTATGTACCAATCGATCTTTGACATTCATGCTTCTCTTGAATGCAAAAAGCGGAGGGGGTAATGTCTTCCCTCCGATTTCCAGAATTTTCCAATGTTTCAGGATACTCTTCTTTAGGGCATTTGAATGTCCTGAAAAGGTAGTTACACACGTCATCCTTTGTGTATCTGTTCCATCATCTGAAGTTGTTGCTCTGGGCTCCAGTAGCGCATCCCTGTTATTATTGGACGCTCTTTTTAATGAAGTCTTGATTGTCTTTTTCGGGTACTGCCGTTCCCGCAGTTGCCCAGAAAGTGCAGCTGCGTGTTCCTTGTATTTTGCATTATCCGAACAGTTCCGCCTGACTCTCAAAAACTGTCCAAAGGGCAGATTTTCCCGAAGTGCCTGGGGATGATAACTCTGAAAGTGTAATAGGGAGTTCCTCGCCATCGGCTTCCTATACAGTTCAGTGTTTAGATGCCCATTCTGAGGATAGATGTTGACATCCAAAAATGGAAGATTATTCTTGGAGAATTCACAGGTGAAATTTAGAAATCTGTTCTGATGGTTCAGCCATTTGTGAAACTCATTTATGGTCTCAGCTGTTCCTCTCCAAATGACTAGAACGTCATCTATGTAACGTTTCCAGGTGACAATGTGGCCCAAAAATGGATTGGTGTTGCAAAGTACATGGGTCTGCTCAAATTGATGGACATACAGGTTCGCCAACGATGGGGCAAAAACACTGCCCATAGATGTACCGGACACTTGGAGAAACAGGTCTTTACCAAATTGGAAAAAGTTCTCTTTCATGGCTATAGAGGCACATGCCATGATAAAACTGACTGGAGTCATGCTGTCCAAGTCGGTCTGTAGCAGAAGTGTTTCAATCACAGAGAGAGTTTCATCCTGTGGTATACACGTATACAAGGACTCCACGTCAAAAGATACAAGGAAGTCTCGGTCTTCGTCATACGGCATAGTTGTTAGTGCACGTAACAGATCTTTGGTATCCTGTAAATACGTTGGCATCTGTTTCACAAGGGGTTTAAGGAAAAAGTCTACAAATGTGGACAGAGGTTCCAATAAGGAGCCAATCCCCGAGATTATCGGCCTGCCAGGAGGAGGTGTAACTCCTTTGTGTATCTTGGGTAAGATGTAGAAATACGGAACCACCGGGTATGTGGTAACCAGATAAGCTGCTTCCTGGTCCGTAATCCAATCCTCCTCTTTTGCTTCTTGTACCATTCTCTTGATAGTGGCACTGAGCCTATGGGTAGGGTCCATTTTCAAAGGGCGATAGAATTTCTCATTTCCAACTGTCTCCTGCACTCGTTGTTGTATGTGTCTGTGTCAAGAATCACGGTGGCTCCCCCTTTGTCGGCGGGTTTAATGACAATTGACTTGTCATTGGCCAAAGTTGATAGTGCTAGGTGTTCACGTTTTGATAGATTATTATATTGTTGATGGTTTGTATGAAACAGCCGTTCCGTGTCATTAAGTACTGCTTTTTCGAAGGTTAGGACCTCAGGTGGAGTGAGACCCTGCGGCGGATTAAATGTAGACTTATTACGAAGACCAGTATTCTTGTCCTTAATCTGATCATCATCCTTAGCCGTCTCATTTTTGAAAAAGGCACGTAATCTTATTTTTCGAAAAAAGGCAGCCAGCTCTAGTCTGGTCTCAAATGCATCGCCTTTATGCGTAGGCACAAAACCCAGCCCCTTCTCTAGGACCTGGATCTCATCTGTTGTCAAGATGCGGTGGCTCAGATTTACGATTAGACTGAGCCGCGGACGCCCTGCAGTAACAGGACCCCGCAACGCTGGCGGGCCCGCCAGTCGACATAAAACCACTCTAGTAATGAGCGTCGGTAACTCCGGACATTACTCCTGACGGCCCGGGGTACCGACGGATAGGTGAGTCCCAAAGGCGAGAAACTCATTGGTAAAGGAGGTGAGCGCTGAAAGTACTATCAGGGAACAGAATGCTTAATAGTGATTGCATTTAATGTCTTCCTTGAAGTCTTCTTTGAGATACCGCTAACCTACTTTTACTTAACATCAGGATACCTCAATGAGGGGGTATGGGACACTAAGATGCTCAATGTGTAGAAATGGTTTTCACTATGGAGAGGATACCATCCTTTTGATAAGTAGAGATTTAATTCTTTTTAATGATAGGTACCCCTTGAGGATTAGACCGGTGGTGTTGTACTGATCATTGGCCCCAGTCATGAGAGATTTTAGTAAAATTAAGACATTCGTAGTCGTGATTCAGGCATATCACTGACTGTGTTTTTTTGTCCTTATTGTAGAGCGGGGCCCCCTTCCCTGAGTAATGAGCCAGGTAGAGGTGAGGGCGACACCCAATTGTTATGGGTAAGTGATAAACCAGTTATGAGTATCACCACACAACAAGAAATGCATAAGCGTTCCTTCGCGCTAGCACAGTGTGTTTGAGAGTGAGTCCAGTTGAGGAGCAATTTTTTGACATACACATGATGCTTGTCTATTACAGGTTCCGGTTAATGTACCTGTAAAATCACTCAAGTTGGACATTACCGGTGGAGTATATGTACTTTATAATAGAATTTTGCACTATTATACTTTACACTTTTGTACAGCAGCTGTATTTGTTTATAGCCTGGTCCTGAAGAATGCCCCGATACAGTTAGATCTTCGCGAGGGCAGAAACATGTCGACCTTTCACCTTGTTTGACGTCTTGAATATCTTGAGCGTCAGCATTCTGCTTTTTAACAATGGCAAGGGGACTTGATGAATAAAGTTGCGATAAGTACTCCTTAGTCATTTTTAGAACACTACTTTTTTCCACTTTAATTTTGCGCTGCACTTTACTCACACTCTTTTGATCCTCTCACCTTCTCAAGTGAGTCTATAGATGTGAGCAAGCACTTTGTGGGTTAACCAGTCATCCTGTAGCCTTCCTACTAGTCAAGGTTTTTCCGATCAAACATCTAGATCGGTTTTCCTTGATAGGATGGTACCTAAACCCAGATGATGAGACATCACTTTGGGTGATTGATGGGTCTTGGTATATGGATATCTCGCTCCCACTCCAACAAACTGGTACCCTAGTTTTTGCTTCGTTTGGCTGACTCACTTATCTCTCACTCTTCCTGTGTAGACCCAGGGTGTTCTGTATAGAGTATATATGTGAATAGGGGATATTCACCCTGCAGGTCTGTAAAACATCCCTTAGACCCCCCAGTATTGTTGTCGTGATGCGTTGCAACAGTGTCAGTCATGACAATTGCACTGAATCGTTTTCTTCTAGGTGTAAAACAAGCATATCTGGGCAGCCCCTCTGATTATCATCTTTGTCAACCGTGGCAGTAAAGCCTTCCCAACGCATCCCCCCTTTTCCTCACCAAAAGACTTTGTTGTGGCTGCTCCTCAAACCCACAGTACGTCCATACACCTTCTGATCTGCATACTTGGCTGCCCAGTGTATGAAAGAGTGTCCCGCAATCCAGGTAACTGTCTTGGTTCCTAGTCCTCTCATGCATCCTGTAGTATAAAGAAATTATGATTAGCCCCACAGAATCCAAACCTTATCCTTACCCACCCACCCCCTCATCCCCCCATTGCTCTACCCTTAGTTCCTTTCCCTTATTTCCTCACATATTTCTCACGCATCTGGGCCGCCATCGTCAGATTTGCTGAATTTTTCCCCAGAAACATCCCAAACGTGCTGCAGCTGTAGATGCGCTGATGCGAAAGGAATGCATCCCATAATCAGCTTGCTCACTGCCCACCATGTGTAGTGCCAAGCGCAATACCGTCAGTAATTTGAAAGTCATCAATTACTCCCCTGATGAGTAGTAAAAAAAACGCCCCTAGGGGCCAACCCGGTCTTGACATGTACTTCTGCCATACGTGCACCGGGCACGCCTTACTGCATCCACTCTCCCTCAACCACACCCCTCTTCCTCTGCCCACCTGGTCCATCTTGGAGTGGATCAACCAAATTCCCAATCGTCTTTGGTCCAAACACACCTCCCCTATGACAGTCCCACCTGACGTGGTGTCCCCAACAATTTCAAGACACAGAAAGCCCAAAAAACATCCAAATCATACATAGTCTAAATATTGACACCTCAACGGTGTCATAACAACACTCCAACAAAACCCCCAGTAACTCTATCAGCAACTCAAACATGATGGCCTCTCTCAAAGTTCCCTCTCATTCCCACCCCAACCTTTCAGCCGTCTACTCAAAATTTCACCAATGGCAGGATCAAAACCGAGATATAACTTGCTGTAAAATGATATCCTGGCTAACTTTCCTGCTATTGTCGTCTGTAACAAACATTTATCTATACAACATAAAACAAAACTTAAAACTCCCTGCTCTACCTCTTGGCCTGTAATGCTCAGTGTAACTAAAGTTTGACCCATAAACTTCCCAAATATGAACCATGCCAGCCTGTAACTCCGTCGCGTGGATTCCGCCAAAGACCTTTCGACCAGGCCTACCACTTTCACTCCCCCCAGGCCCAGATGTCGTCCGGCAACTCTGTCTTGCATTCCTCCACTCTGGGCCTCAGGGCTCGAAATCGCTGCCACTGCGAACAAGACAAAGCATCCGCAATGTAATTGCTAAGCCCTGGGACATGTTTAGCACAAAAGACCACATTCATCCTCAGACAGCTTAGCATAAAGCTGTGCAACAGTCTCAAAACCCTTAAATCCTTCACCTTCTGTTCCACCACTGTCATGTTGTCCACATGGAAGAGTACAGTCATATTCTGTAGTTCACTATCCCACACCGCCAATGCCACCAGGAGCGGAAAAAACTCCAAGAATGCAATGCTCTCCCCTTGCCTCAACCAGTGTGCCGGCCAACTCCCAGCACACCAACAGCCATCCCAAAATAGTCCAAGGCCTAAGGCACCTGCCACATCCTAAAAGATATGAACCTGCCAGACTGTGTTTTCTGCTACAAAGTCCAAGGATACACCATTAAAATCAGCCAGGAAAATCTGCCACGCTACCAAATCTGTCCTGATCCGCATTGAAATCCTTACCCTGTGGTGTGGTAATACTGCTCCTGACATGGCTATGCTGAAGCGCCATGAAGAACGTTATCCCCGCTCTCACCACTCTGCAAGCAGCATTCAGGAAACCAAGCAACTTCTTCACTGATCTCAGCGCAATCTTCCTTTCACGCATTACCCATAACAAAAAGGCCTGAATGTCATCTACTTTGTTCCTAGGCAGCCGTGCCACGTGCACTGAGTCCAGTTCTATGCCCAGAAAAGTCAACCTGCAGCTGGGCCTTGCTGTTTTCTTTGGTGTCAAAGGCACCCCAAACTCCTATGTCAGTCCCTCAAATTGATGCAATGCCCTCGTGCAAGCTCCGGAGTCTCCCCTCCCTATGAACAAAAAGTCATCCAGGTAATGTGACAGCCCTTTGTGACCACTGCTCATGATGAACACCCACTGCAGGAAAGTACTGAACATCTCAAAAAGTGAACAAGAAATAGTGCACCCTATTGGCAGGACTTTATCCACATAGATGGTACCCTCAGACTGCATCCCCAGTAGAGGAAATCCACCTGGTGTATGGGGAGTAAACAGAAATCAGACTTGACATCATTTCTGATCCCTGCCCACACACCCTCACCAAGCGGATGGCATCATCCACTGAGGCATACAGCACACTTGAGTCTTCCTCAGCAATGAAATAATTGACTGAACTCCTTCTGGCCATAATAGGTGATGAATCATCCTAAACTCTCCTGGTTCCTTTTTAGGCACCACCCCTAGAGGTGATATAATCAATTCTTCCAGGGGCCAATCTGTGAATGGGCCCCCAATCCTCCATTCTTTAACTTCCTTTTGTAGTTTCACTGCCACCACCTTTAGCAATTCTTAGGCTGATTTCAAATTGTACACCCATCTACGCCCCCTTGGACCCTGGTATCCTACCCTGAAACCCTCGATGAAACCCCACTGTATCCTTCAGTGCCGCCTCCCTATCGGGGTAAATCGAGAGCCACAGGCTCATGACCTCAATCTTAACTGGAGTAGGGGCCCTTCTGCCCAGACTGTCCCCTCCCCTTCGTGGCCCTCCACTGTTCAGCTGGGGTGGCCAAGGAAAAACACTGCATGAGTGGATGTCTCCCCTGCATTTGGAGCATTCGTTCTTGAACTTATATGGGTGCCTGGAACAAAATCCCTTATTGAAGTTCCAGCATACCCCGGTTTGGCCTTCGTCTGTTTTGGTGATACACCTGTTCCATTTGCCCTGAAACTAGGCCCTCCCACCCCTTGTTGAGCGGACCAGTGCGTGACAGGCAGGCTGCCAGCCGTATGTGTAGATGTCAAGGATTGTGTGCATGACATCCACTGCATCTATAGCTCCTGATCCATCTCCCTCCATGGTTTATCAGGGTTGATGCAGCCCCTGGCCCTAAATTTCTCGTCATAGCTCAGCCAGACAAAACCCCCAAAATGCATCTGTGCTTTTTGGATAATATCCATGTACTTCAGCAAGGCAATCGTCCTGTCTAAGTATTTCTCACAGTAAATGCTAGCATATATTAGGAATGCTGAGGTCCAGTTTTCCATGTTATTGAGTACCCTCTGCCTCCTCATCAATTCCCACCATCCCTCCTGAGCCTGTATCTCTCTATGTATTAATTTAAAGACATCAACATATTCATGTTTCCAAATCCTATTTTTTGTTTTGTCAGAGAGATACGAACCCAGCGGCATCACCAGACCCATGTATGACAGGCTTTTTGTGGTGCTTGTCGTCCGTATTGTCCTCCTTTCCTCCATTCCCCTCCATCTTGTCTATCGGGACACTTGTGCCTACTAAGCGTTTTGTGCCGCCATTATCCTTGCTCCCCCACACAGGACCCGCAGCTGTGCTTATTTTCATCACTAAGTCCCTTACCGTCCCTTTACCAACACCCACCGACTGGCAGGATTTACCATTTCCACCCTCCATCCCATGCTGTCCACCAGTCCCCATTACCTAAGAGTCCTCCTTGGAGTTCCTTGTCTTTGCCCCAGCTGCTGGGCTTTCTCTGCGCCGCTAGCTTTGACTTGTCCTTGGCCGCACTTGGCTCCTGTAAAACACCAACTCTCTTGGCTGCCTTCTCCTGTACGCCAGAGTCCCCCATCTCACACTTCCCCTCTCATCCTCATAATCCAGCCCTATTTAGGCCTCATGCAACATTGGCCCCGAAATGTCACCCTGCACCACTCGCTTCTGTCCTTTCACCACTATGCCACACTTTCTTGTGCAATTATTTTCCGTTGCGATCATTGTGCGATCCCTTGTTGGAGCGTAGGCCGCGTGGAGCATTCCAGGGCCGTTGTGCACCCCACTGGTGTCACTCCGCTCCTACCGGCCTCACCTGCCGGTTTAGCCCCCCAGGCTGCTCCAACCTGAAGGGTCCCCTGTACCAGCGGACCTCACCGCCGTGCTAGCTGTCCCATTCTTCTTTCCCGCATGCTGCTTGGCAGCGACCCACACCCATTTACCCCCTGTGAACTCATCCTCATCTTCCTGCACTCCTCCCTCATCGACATCCCCACCATGAGGCACAACAGCCCACCCGGAGGTTGCCTGCTCTGCCCTCTCCCTAGCCTCACACATAGATGCCCATCTCGCCTCACTCTCCTCTATGATGCAACGGTGCTCTCTGACCTTTTCTTCCAGTCTTAGACCCTCCCATATGGGTAATGAAGGGGGGAAAGACTCCACTACCCCAACCCCCTCAATGGAAGAGCCCATGGCCCCCAACCCCTTGTCAGTGGACCCTGCAGTGAAAGGAGATGCCTGGCCCCCCGTTCACCCGGACTATTTAATAACGGGGCCCAGGACTGCAACTGCCTCATTGGTACCAGTCCCCGGAAGAGGCCTCCACGTGAGGTCTATTGGGCAGCTCTCTCCCTGGAGCTTGTGTTCTTTCCCTGATATGCCGGTGCCTGTGCTCTGGGGCGCCAGCTCATGTATGTGCAGCCCTAACTACACTCACCTTCTCCGTGCCGCCTTCGGCCTCAGGCAGCCACAATGGTAGGCTCTGTCTTCTGCCTCCAAGCGTGGACTACAGTGTCTTTTGTTGGCCCCGCCCCTTGGCCACGGACAACTTCTTGATGTGTGGCGGCTCATCCCTGCATGCCGCCACTGCAACTCCCACAGACGCAGACTGCAGGGTTCGGACTATGCCGACACACGCTTGGTCTAGCATGCCAGGGTACCAGGAGGTCCGCCCGCCCTGCCTGCCCCAGCACCCGCAGCGCGTCCTGCAGAGCTTCGCTGTCAGGTACCGACATCTCCTGCTGACGACCGCTAAGGTAGGCAGTAATCTTCCTTTTTTGATGCAGCCCCAAACTCAATAAGATGGTCCCCGTCCTAAGTACCCTCTGACTAGCCCTAAAAACAACTACGCTACTCACTGACTTTTTCCTGCCCTACCCGGTGGTGCTAGGTGTCAGGAAGAGGCCAGAACCTCCTCTCCAGACACCTTTATAGCCCACCACTTAGCCCGCCCCCCAAATCCCTCATTTGAACCCCTCTCCCACCTTGTCCTTCCGGCCTGCACAAAGTGCCCCGGGGGAAGACTGGTATGCGACCCTTGCTTCCCCCGGAGGTCGGCAGTAGGAAAACATTTTGTCAAGGTCGATCAGGCAGCCGACGTGCAGTTGGGTTTGCAGAAAACGGACAGGCAGGGCTCTGTTTGAGAGGAGTGACTTTTCAGAGCTCTTTGGCAGCAAAGATGTTACATGGACAGTGTAATTAATATCGCAGGCGCAAATTAAATTGTGACTTGGAGCGCCATGAACTGATCACATCCTGCAAGCACATAGGAAACATTTTTCCCTGCATTTCTTTCTAAAGGTTCTTATTTCAATGAAGATTCAGTTCTAGATCACACCCCCCACCACCACCAAATACAGGAGGAAAATAATGAATCCATAGCTCATGATGAACAGTTTCAGTAAATAGGTCAGAAATACAGTCTCAACGGAACTAAAAGAGAAGAGGAGGGGAGAACCACGGAAAAGAAAAAAGGATAGTGAGTAGGGAGAAATAAATTGGGAGGAATTTATAATGAGAAACTGAGTGAGGGTGATTGAGAGCGAACCAGTAAGTATCTATGTTTGACACATTGAGGTAAGACCTAATCACTAGTGAATAGCTGTACCCTAAAAATCATCACACCCACGCCTCTCGAGTATCATATGTCTCTGCTTGAGTAGTCCATATAGTCTTGGTTTTGGATTTGCATTCTGATACTTGCAGTTCCGTTTATCCAATTACAAAATCAGGACTACAGGTCACAGGGAAAAGCTAGAACCAGAAATAGATGAGCCACTTAAGCAGGGACTTTGGAAACATGAGAGCTCTGTATACAGTAGCAGACAGTCTTAAATTGTGAGTGCCAAAGTAAAGAGGTGTGTAGGTAAAAGGAGGAATGATGAAAAATGGATGGTAAATAGGGATGTGTGAAATACATACAAAAAAATATTGTAATTACTTGTAATTATGCACACTGCAAATCTGCCATTTAACACAAGGTCACATTTCATAGTAAGAAAAATATTGTTTAAAAAACAAGTACTGGGGGGCATGTCCAAAATGGCACACATATAGGAGTTACACCTCACAATTCTGCTGCCTGACCGTTGCATTGGACCGGTCTGAGTTGGCTCCAAGGTACCTTACGATGGGGTCGGCTCATATTACCCCGTAGAGAGACTGACTGGACCCTAAGTTGCATCTCCCTCAGGAGTGGACTGAGCAGTGTGTTGAGTTTTGGTGAGACCTGTTGTCTGTGCTTACAAGATGGCGGAGTCGTTGGACTGGTGGCTGCTGATGCCGCACTAGACGTCTAACAGCAGAGGCCCCCCTCCACATTAGCTGCAGCGAGAAGGGCTTGAGATCCTTGGTGGACCTGCCCGGCCTGCCCGTGATCCATGGTGGAGCTGCTCGGCCTCCCTGAAGAACACAGGAGATGTAGAGGCATCCGAAGTGGTCGCTCACCACCAGACCAGGAGTGAGAGAGGTGAGACGAATGCCCTGATCAAGGTGGGTGTGCTGATGAGCTGTGCCAGGGGCTTCTTTCACTTCCTCTTCCCCTTGCCTCTGATGTGACTGAAACAAGTGCTGTGGTTGTGTGAGATACCGGCTAGGGTGCCTGGTCTTCTGGATTGTTTGCGGGCATAACTGAGGCTTGGTGGCTTCTGGAGAAGGGACATTGCTTGACGGAAGGCCTGAAATGACCATTGTGCTGTTGCTATTGCCCACACAGACTGCTTCTTGGGCTAGCTGCGAGACTTGGGATTGATACCTGTTACTGGGACGCTGCGGGGAGGCTGCCTGTAAACACCCAATCTATATGTTTCCTGAGTGATTGTTAGAAGTGGCCGACAGTTTCCAGGCACTCTGAACTCCACCCCCCCTCTAAGGACATTTGCCTGGGGCCCCTACGAAGCCTAATCCACTCCCTGAATTGTTGTAGAAATAAGTCACTGATGCCCATGGAACCTTGAATACACTACACTTCCAGTCTTTGTGGCTGTTTGTGGTGATTGCCTTGCCTAATTGTGGACTCTCGGCTCTCTCCTTATGTCATTTGGGGTTTTCATTAGTGTTAACGGTGCTACAGACCCCTGCCTGCTATTGTGATACTTGGGAGCCTGTAATTCCTCTCCCTCTCTCTGACCAATTTGCTGGTGGTGGGAGATCAAACGCCATGTCTCATCATGACTTCCCACCACAATACTAAGAAGGAAACCACCATCAATGACATATTTTCTAACACCACAGTGAAAAAGGCGGAACAATCTAAGGCTACATCTACCGCCCAGACCGAGGAGCACGCGAATGTGGCAGTGGATGATGCCCAGGTGACATGGCCATGTTTGGAATAACTTTTTAGGAGCCTTCGAAACGACTTTGCCACTCTAAAACAGGAGATAGCGTGAGGGACCTCAGGAAGGATATCAGTGACCTGTGCCAGAGAGTGGGCTCACTGGAACAAACTCTCAATGCTCGTGAGGAGGAACTAGACGGTCACCGCCAGGAGCTCCTCCAATTGCTGGATGAATACCTGGAACTGCTACACCAACTGGGAGATTTGGAAAATCGATCTTGGCACTCCAACATCCAGATGATAAATGGGGCCCCCTTACAGGCAATAACAGGAAGTCTGGACAATTTTGCGATACGTCTCTTCCGTTATGTGGCTCCAGATCTCAGGGATCAGGATTTGGTCTTTGAATGCATTCACAGGGCAGGTCGTCCTGCCCACTCGCTAGCTCAAACACAAGGCATCCTCACATGTCTTCATTACTACAAACAGAAGGAAACCATTCTGTCAGTGGCACGTGACAAACCAACTATTGAATTTGAAGGCTTCACGATATGTTTATATCAAGATCTTTCTCCAATGACATTACAGCATTGCTGTTACCTCCGTCCTGTGATAGACTTCCTCCTTGAAAAGGGAGTTAGATGTTAGTGGGGACATCCTTTCCATCTTCAGTGTGGAATAACGAGACTCAGAGTACCAGAACTCTGGACGAGTCCAAGTCATTTGTAGATATGCCAGCATTCCATGAGACCACTTCCGACCTGCAGTCTTCATGAGAGCCGGCCTCCCCTTCAGCAGGCTCCCACCGCTCCACTTGTCCAAGGAAAGGTAAACTTCATAAACCCTTCAAAACTGAGAGTCGCAAGGAACAAGACACGTTGATACATCATTTACAACATCAAGACTGCTTCAGAGGCAGACAGTGACCATTGAAATTGAGGCGGCTCCGGCCTCTATCGCGGTGGTCCAATTGTTACACATGTTCACACACTACAGACCCTAGGATTTCTACTTTGGAAGGCAATATGTCTGGGATGCCGGCCCCATACTATATTTAACTCTATTGGTGGTGGAGCTCCTCTAGATTCACCATGAATAAAGAAGAGACACTCTAGCTCGACGACATGGACCCTCAAAGTTTGAATGTTTGTGTTCCCAGGCGGGGAAAAGTTCTGTTTCAATGATTTTTGCTTTCTTTTCCCTCTTTCTTTCTGACGGCTTTGATAGGCTCTCTCATTTCGGCAGACACCACTTACTGATGATTTTTATGGGGACCCTTTACATAGCTGTAGGCCCACTTTGTTTTCATTAGACTATACTCTATGTTCAAGCAATGATTAAAATACTTAGCCTTAATGTCAGGGGTTTCAATTCTCATGTGAAGCGATTGGCTGTCCCCTCTCTTATCAGGGAGGCTAAATGTGGTATTTGTCTTCTGCAAGAGACACATCTGCTTAAGCCCGACTGGAAGCGGCTACGATCCAGGCGGTTCGCCCACCAATATTTCTCTTCTGTATATGGAAAGACATCTGAGGTGGCAATCCTATTGGCGACACACTTCCCTGGCCGAGTGACAGACACACATGGAGATACCGGGCAGACTGCTATCGCTATGTATACTATTGACATAAAAGGACCTAGGTTTACACTGGCCAACCTCTATGGCCCTAATGACCACCAGGAACCCTTTCTTAAAAAGGCACTCAGGTGTATTCTGACCACCTACCACCCCTGATGTGTATGTTACTGTGGGAGGAGACTTCAACATAGTTGTAGACACACAATTGGACAGGTCCACCCAGAGACAGGGACAGGTATGGGCACTACCTCCAGCTTTTAAACCCTGATTGGCTAAGGTGGGATTGAGAAACATATGGCGATAGACACACCGACTGCACAAGATTTCACCTTCTTTTTTGGAGTGTATCAAACATATGCCCACATTGATTTCTTTCTTATGTACCCACGTATTCCAAAGGCTATGTATATGTAGACAAAGGGGTGGCTGCTTTGTAGGATCACTCTTCTATCACTTTGCAGTTCACACCTCTTAAACTTACTCCATCTGTCCGCACTTGGTGTCTTAACGCTAAGCTCCTCAACTACAATAGCACACTCATAGAGATCAAAGACACCATAGTTGCCTTTCCAGCCACAATTAGCACACCGGCCACTTCCTTTATGCTACTATGGGACACATTAAATGCTGTAGTGAAGGGTCAGTTTATCACCATAGTAGCACTCCAAAACATGGATGGATGCACTAAAGGAACATAGTTAGAAACCACAGTTAACCCCTTGTATGCTCATGACGAGCTGAGCTCGTCATGGCATACAGTGCTCGGGTGCTCATGACGAGCTCAGCTCCCCCGCGGGTGGGGCTCATGACGAGCTCAGCTCGTCATGAGCCCCACCCGCGGGGGAGCGCCAGCGCTCCCCCCGCGGGTGCCCGATCTATTTCGTTTGTACGGGGGAGGAAGGGGAAGACCTTCCCCTGCCTACCCCCGCCCCCCCGCCCCCCCGCCCCCCCGCCCGCGTCATCAATGACGTCAGCGCGCGAGGCGCGCTGACATCATTGGAAGTTCCCTTTCTCCTCCGAAGCGCAGGGAAGCCATTTGCTTCCTGTGCGTCGTTGGAGAAAGAGGTGAGTTTTGGGGCTGGGGAGGGGGGGATTGAAACAATAGAGGCATCGGGGGAAAGGAAAGCGTTTTCCTTTCCCTCAATGTCTCTTTCTGCATTCCTGCTGCACGATCGTGCGATCGTGCAGCAGGAATGCCCACTAGACACCAGGGAATTTTTTTTTTTTTTTGAATGGCAAAGTTTGTTGGTTTGGGGAGCGGCCCCTTGGGCATGGGTCGCTCCCATATTTGGGGGCAAATAGTTTCGCTTTCTCTGGCCCCCGGGGGGGGGCAGAAGTTGCCTATATTTTTTTTTTAAACTGAATTTTGGGGCATTGTTTGTGCGTTCGGGGAGTGGCCCCTTGGGCAAGGGTCACTCTCATTATGGGGGCCATTTTGTGCAGCCCTTTTGTTTATTTTTGTTTTGGGGAGCGTCCCCTTGGAGGAGGGACGCTCCTGTATTTGTGGGGCATTACAAATTTTATATGTTTTTTACCTGGGGCAAAGAACAGTGGAGTGGCCCCTTGGGAAAGGGCCACTCTTTTTTTGGGGGCTATCTTGTGTGGCCCTATTGTTTTTTTAGTTTTTGGGAGCGACCCATTGGACAAGGGTTGCTCCCCTTTTGGGGGCAGTAGTATACAAATGTGTCTATGCACTGGGGCAAAGAGCAGGGGAGTGGCCCCTTGGGCAAGGGTCACTCTCCTTTTGGTGGCCATTTTGAGTAGCCCTAATGTTTTTTTGTTTGTTTTGGGGAGCAACCCCTTGGACAAGGGTTGCTCCCCTTTAGGGGCAATTACTTTTGTTTTGTCTGCCCCCCGGGGGGCATTATTTAAATATTTGTTTTCATAGAAACCATGCATTGGGGCAAAGTGCAGGGGACTGGCCCCTTGGGCAAGGGTCACTTTCATTTTGGGGGCCATTTTGAGCAGCCTTAGGGGCATGTTGTAAGCTTTTGGCTGTCCCCGGGGAGGGGGGGTCAGATTTTCAGGAAATAACAATAATGGGACCGGTTACTGGCTAATCAGCCACTATCAGCCAGGTTAGCTTGAGTGCAGTGCCAAAATGAGCAAGGCACCCACGTCTGTCAACTTAGGGCAATCAAAGGGCACAGGGTCAGTCTGATTTGCATATGGCCATGTCTAAACTGGATTGGTAAAGTGAGCTAAACAATGATGATGGATTAATTCAAGATCAGTTGCCTGGGGGTGAGTGTTAGATTTGCGCATGCGCTGCGTCCGTCATCCCCTTTGGTATGACCTGGAAGGGCAGTTGTTTTTTTTTTTTAGGGCCACTAGGGCACCAAGGTTTATTGATCTGCCCCATGGTCATGGGTCGGTCCCCTTCCTTTATGGGAGGATGGTTGTGGCCTTTTCTGCCCTCTTTGAGTGGCAGAGTAGCAGTCCCATCTGTTCCCAAGGGGGGCAGAAGCCAGTAGACACCAGAATTTTTAAAAAATTTGTCTTTTTAGGGGTGGCCTCAAGGGCAAGAGTTGCTCCCCTATTGATGTTATACTGTTAGGCCCACCTACCCCTTAACTTGGCATGTTGGACTTGTGTATTTTTTGTGTATGTGAATCTAATGTTTTTTCTTCTTCTTTTTAAATCTAGTCTCAAGCTTTTGATTCCTGTTTGCGGTTTCGACAGTGGTTGTTCTGCCGTTTTGTGAATTTGCATTTTTGTAGGTAAGAAAATTATTTTTGTTTTATGTACTCCAAATGAGTAACATTGCAATGTTTGGATTATTTTTTGTAAGTGGTGTCTTAGTGGCATTTAGTTAGTGTTTTGAGCATGAACATTTTTGTGATGTGTTTTGCATTGTCTTATGTCTATTTCTTTCTCTTTCTTTTTTAGTGGGATATTGTTGATCCATACTGTGTCAGTGCAGACTACGTGGTGGTGAGTTTAGTTGCTTGTGGCAAGTGAGTGGTATTGTTTTGCACTGTGTAGTTATTTTTGATGAAGGTGAATTTTATTCATTGCTTATTTCACATAGTGATTATAGTTGTTGACTTGTGTGTCAAGTTACCTTTGTTAGTAATCATTATGGCTAGCCGTAGAATGACTGCTCAGCAGGTGGTAGGTATGCTTCTTGAATCTTCCTCTGAGCTGGATTATGACACTGACAGTGCGTCTGAGGGAGAGGAGGGAGGGGAAGATTCTGGCAGTGAGTTTTCTCTCCACATGGAATCATCGGATGATGAAGGTACTCTCAGTGCAGATGAAGGGCCTGTGTTAGAGGAGGACACTGCTGTGCCAATGGTGCAAGAGGCAGCTGGATTTCAGCCTGAGGCTGCTAGTCTTCCTACTGGAAGTGTTGGGCTCTGGGTTGATCCGAACATGGTGCAGCCGGTGTTGTCTGCCTTTAGCGGTGATGCAGGGTGTAGAGTGGATTGTGAAAACTTTTTGCCTATACAGTATTTTCAGTTATTTATGGATGATGTGTTTTTGGGTGAGATTGTTGAGCAGACTAATTTGTATGCTGAACACTTTTTGAGGGTCAACAGTGACAAACTTAGGCCCCACTCTAGAGCTACCCGTTGGACTCCCACAAATCTGGAAGAGCTGAAGAAGTTTTTGGGATTGACTTTATTGATGGGTTTGTTAAAGAAGCCGAACCTGGCTTCATATTGGTCTACCAGTCCTTTGATGGCAACCACCATATTTCCAGCTGTTATGACTCTTACTTTTGCTACGCATGTTGCATTTTGTGGATAATTCTGAGGCGTTGCCACGTAGTCACCCTGACTGTGACCATCTTTTTAAGATTCGGCCTGTTCTTGATCACTTTGTTGATCGTTTTTCAGAGATTTACATTCCTGGGAAATACATTTCTATTGATGAGTCTTTGGTTTTGTTCAAGGGTCGTTTGGTTTTTAGGCAGTACATCCCTAGCAAGAGGGCACGCTATGGAATTAAACTGTATATGTTTTCTGAGAGTAAGAACGGGTATGTTTTTAATTTTCGTGTGTACACTGGTAGAGATTCCACTATTGACCCCCCTGGTTGTCCGTCCACTTTTGGAGTGTCAGAGAAAAAGTGTGGGATCTTGCTAGAAGACTGTTCAACCGAGGCCACCATTTGTACCTTGATAACTTCTACACTGCTGTGCAATTGTTTAAAGAAATGTTTAAAGTGGACACTTTTGCATGTGGCACAATCCGATCTAAACGCAAAGGTTTTCCAAAGGAGCTTGTTTGCAAGAAACTTCAGAGGGGTCAGTGCAGTTCCTTACGTTGTGGCGAACTACTAGCTATGAAATTTGTGGACAGGAGTGATGTGTACATGCTGAGTACCATCCATGATGAGAGTACTTCACCTCTGCCAGTTTGGGGTCAGGTTGCTGAAGTGCACAAACCTGTGTGCATTCAGGACTACAATAAGCACATGGGTGGTGTTGACAGAGTAGATCAGAGGTTGGAACCTTACACTGCTATTCGGAAGGCTTATGTTTGGTATAAGAAGTTGGCCATCCATTTTTTCAACTTAGCAACTTTCAATGCTTTTATTGTGTTCAAGGCGTGTTCTCCTGGGTCAAAGTTGACCTTTCTTCAGTTTCAGCACTCTGTGATATCAAGTCTTGTTGTTGTGGAGCAAGTAAGTGTTCCTAGATTTGGAGTGGTGGAGGATGTGGCTCGATTGAAAGATCGCCACTTTCCTGATTACATTCCTCCCACATCTACAAAAGACTTTCCCACTAGGAGATGTGGAGTCTGTTGGCGAAGAGGTTTGTGGAAGGAGACTCGTCTTTACTGCCCTGGGTGTCCTTCTCACCCTGGGCTGTGTGTGCCTGCTTGTTATAGAGCTTACCACACACAAAATAATTTTTGGGAGTATCCATGAGTGGTAAAATGTACTGCCTGGTCTGTGTTTTTTAAATAATTTGCATTCTTTTTTAAGGTTGGCATTTGTGCAATGTTTTTAGTTACAGATTTTGTGTTACTAGATTTTTATCTATTTGCAATTATTTTGTTTGTTTTGTTAAAAAAAATTAAAAATGTGATGGTGTGCATAGGCTGGCGGTGTGGGCGGAGTGGTGCTTGGCTGGCGGTGTGCGTGGCGTGGCACTTGGTTGTCAGTGTGCGTGTAGTGGCTTTTGGTTGGTGGAGTGGCGCTTGGCTGGTGTTGTGCGTGGAGTGGCGCTTGGCTGCTGGTGTGTGTGGAGTGGTGCTTGGCTGGTGGTGTGTGTGGAGTGATACTTGGCTGTCTGTGTACGGAGTGGTGCTTGGCTGGCGGTGTGTGTGGAGTGGCGCTTGGCTGTCGGTGTGCGCGGAGTGGCTTTTGGCTGGTGGTGTGCATGGAGTGGCACTTGGCTGGTGGTGTGTGTGGAGTGGCGCTTGGCTGGTGGTGTGTGTGGAGTGGCGCTTGGCTGGTGGTGTGCGTGGAGTGATACTTGGCTGCCTGTGCACGGAGTGGTGCTTGGCTGGCGGTGTGTGTGGAGTGGCGCTTGGCTGGATGGTGTGCGTGGAGTGGTACTTGGCTGTCTGTGCACGGAGTGGTGCTTGGCTGGTGGTGTGTGTGGAGTGGCGCTTGGCTGGCGGTGTGCGTGGAGCGGTGCTTGGCTGGTGGTGTGCGTGGAGTGGCGCTTGGCTGGTGGTGTGCGTGGAGTGGCGCTTGGCTGGTGGTGTGTGTGGAGTGGTACTTGGCTGTCTGTGCACGGAGTGGTGCTTGGCTGGCGGTGTGTGTGGAGTGGTGCTTGGCTTGCGGTGTGCGTGGAGTGGTGCTTGGCTGGTGGTGTGTGTGGAGTGGTACTTGGCTGTCGGTGTGCGCTGAGTGGTGTTTGGCTGGCGGTGTGCATGGTCTGGTGCTTGGATGGGGGTGTGGGTGGACTGGCGCTCGGCTGGCGGTGTGTGAGTAGTTACTTTCTGTTGGTCACTACACACACTGCTAGTTGAGTGACACTCCACGCAGTCCATCATTTTGTGTAGTTGCAGTGTCAGGAATGTGGGCGTGTGAAAGTGATGGGCCCTTGAATGGCGCTGTCTGCTGGTGTGAGTGTTGTCATGTGATGGGTCCGCGGCTGGCGGTGTGAATGTTTTGTATGTGTCACACATACGAAAGGTGTATGAATGGCCTGTAAAGAGGTTGGTGCCTTGACGTGGCTTTACAGCTCACGAGCTGTGAGTCAGTGGTTCAGTTTCTCATACATTCAATTATTCGCAGTGTATTTCATTTTTGTGAAATTACTTGCAAATACAATTGTATGTACTGAATCATCACTCACCCTCATGCCAAATCCAACCAGTATGTGTGTGTGCTTGCGGATTAGATGGCTGTGCAGTAATATTTGTCTTTTTTCTCTTTCTGAAGTAGGGTGTACCTTGTCCCTTTTTGTGAATGTTGTAATGTGTTGCTTTTCCTTCCGGATGGTGTCAATGGTCTGCTGTGTATCAGGTATGAAAGGTGGTGAATGGCCTGTAAAACGGTTGGTGCCTTGTCGAGGCTTTACAGCTCACGAGTTGCGAGTCACTGGTTCGGTTTTTATGCATTTATTTATTGACAGAGCATTTCATTTAGTTGAAATATCTTGTTAATAAAATGTTATGTACTGAACCATCACTCGCCCTCGTGCCAAATCCAACATGTATGTGTGTGTGTCTTTGAGGAATAGATAGCCGTGCTTGAATGTTTGACTTTGAGTAACTCTGTTAAGGTGTTCATTATAGCTATAAATAACTTACTAAATGTAGATATTATTGTTAAACCATGGGAGTATATGGTCATGTCTTTCTTGTGAATTCTATTGTTTTTTTATCCACAATGTCCTGCAAACTTGAAAATGTCTGTCACAATTTCCATGCAATATTGTCCCAAGAATCTCATGCTCTCAAATAGAAAACTTAATTCATTCAAAATAATTTGGTTTTGCAAAGGGGTTCCCATGAGTTTTTGGCCCGGGGCTCGTTGGCCATCTTTGGAAACTACCAAACCCAAACAGTTCTGAAAACTAGACACCCGGGGGAGTCCAGGGAGGTATGGCATGTGTGGGTCCCCCAATGTTTTCCTATCCAGAATTCCCTGCAAACCTTAAATGTAGGTTAAAAAACACTTTTCCATACATTTTTGCGTGGGATCTCCGTGCCGGCACAAATATCCTACCACCCAGCGTTCCCCTTGATCTCCCGATTAAAATTATACCTCACTTGTGTGGGTGGGCCAAAGGCCTGTGACTAGGATGATCCAAAAACAGTAGAATTCTCTGTGCTTAATTTGTCAATCCTGAATGCTACATTTTCTTAAAAATACATTTTTGGCCTATTCTGCTTTGGTCCACCCACACAAGTGAGGTATCATTTTACTCGGGAGAACAAGGGGAACGCTGGGTGGTAGGACATTTTTGCCGGCACGGAGATCCCACGCAAAAAAGTTTGGAAAAGTGATTTTTTTACCTAATTTTAAGGTTTGCAAAGAATTCTGGGTAGGAAAACATTGGGGGACCACCGCATGCCATACCTCCCTGGACTCCCCCGGGTGTCTAGTTTTCAGAACTGTTTGGGTTAGGTAGTTTCCAAAGATGGCCGCCGAGCCCCGGGCCAAAAACTCAGGTGCCCCCACCAAAAAATAAGGTAGTTTTACTATAGGTTATTTTTAAGTCTCCACTGTACGATTTGGGCCTTTTCCTGTTGCAGCCACTATGCCTACCCACGCAAGTGAGGTACCATTTTTATTGGGAGACCTGGGGGAACGCTGGGTGGGAGGAAATGTGTGTGAGCCCAGTGATGCCACGCTTTCCCACACAAAAATGTGTGAAAAATCTGATTTTTTTCAGCTAAAATCGAGGTTTGTAAGGGATTCTGGGTAAAGGAACAGTGCAGGATCCACGCAAGCCATACCTCCTTGGAAGCCCGGGGGTGTCTACTTTTCAGAAATGTGTGAGTTTGGTAGGTTTCCCTAGATGGCCGTCTAGCACGGGGCCAAAAACCCAGGTAACCCCTCTTGCAAAAGCTGGTGGTTTTGACACCAGCCCATCACTGGGCTCACACAAATTTCCTCCCACCCAGCATTCCCCCAGGTCTCCTGATAAAAATTGTACCTCACTTGCGTGGGTAGGCATAGTGGCTGCAACAGGAAAAGGCCCAAATCGTACGGTGGAGACTTAAAAATTACCTTTAGCAAAACTACCTTATTTTGGGGGGGTGAGGCACCTGAGTTTTTGGCCCGGGGCTCGGGAAACATTGGGGGACCCACGCATGCCATACCTCCCTTGACTCCCCCGGGTGTCTAGTTTTCAGAACTGTTTGGGTTTGGTAGTTTCACAAGTTTGCCGCCGAGCCCCGGGCCAAAAACTCAGGTGCCCCCCCAATAAAGAAGGTAGTTTTGCTATAGGTTATTTGTAAGTCTCCACCGTACGATTTGGGCCTTTTCCTGTTGCCGGCACTATGCCTACCCACGCAAGTGAGGTACCATTTTTTTCGGGAGACCTGGTGGAACGCGAGGTGGGTTGAAACTTGTTGATCCACGCAGATTCCAGAACTTTCCACCACAGAAATGTGACAAAAATGCATTTTTTAGACAATTTTTTAGCTTTGCAAGGGATTCTGGGTAACAGAACCTGGTGGGAGGCAGTTGAGTCCCCCATCCTGAATTCCCCTGGGTGTCTAGTTTCCAAAAATGTATAGGTTTGCTAGTTATCCCTGGGCGCCGGCAGAGCTAGGGTTCAAAAACAAAAGGTAGGCACTTTGCCAAAAAAGGGTCCGTTTTCACTGCGAAATTGCAGTGCAAACACGTTGCGTTTTGCGCTGTTTCCTGTCGCAGGCACTGGGCAGACCCAGGCAAGTGAGGTACCATTTTTTCGGGAGACCTGGGGGAACGCGGGTTGGGTGGAAATTTGTTGATCCACGCAGATCTCAGAACTTTCCACCACAGAAATGTGAGGAAATTGCATTTTTTTGTCAATTATTTAGGTTTGCAAGGAATTCTGGGTAACAGAACCTGGAGGGAGGCAGTTGAGTCACCCCATCATGAATTCCTCTGGGAGTCTAGTTTTCAAAAATGTATAGGTTTGCTAGGTTTCCCTAGGTGCCGGCAGAGCTAGGGTTCAAAAACAAAAGGTAGACACTTTGCCAAAAAAGGGCCCGTTTTCAATGCGAAATTGCGGTGCGAACACGTTGCGTTTTGCGCTGTTTCCTGTCGCAGGCACTAGGCAGACCCAGGCAAGTGAGGTACCATTTTTTTTGGGAGACCTGAGGGAACGCGGGGTGCATGGAAATTTGTTGATCCACGCAGATTCCAGAACTTTCCACCACAGAAATGTGAGGAAAATGCGTTTTTTTGTCAATTTTTTAGGTTTGCAAGGGTTTCTGGGTAACAGAACCTGGTGGGAGGCAGTTGAGTCACCCCATCCTGAATTCCCCTGGGTGTCTAGTTTTCAAAAATGTATAGGTTTGCTAGGTTTCCCTAGGTGCCGGCAGAGCTAGGGTTCAAAAACGAAAGGTAGACACTTTGCCAAAAACGGGCCCGTTTTCACTGTGAAATTGCGGTGTGAACACGTTGCGTTTTGCGCTGTTTCCTGTCGCAGGCACTAGGCAGACCCAGGCAAGTGAGGTACCATTTTTTCTGGGAGACCTGAGGGAACGCGGGGTGGGTGGAAATGTGTTGATCCACGCAGATTCCAGAACTTTCCACCACAGAAATGTGAGGAAAATGCATTTTTTTGGACAATTTTTTAGTTTTGCAAGGGATTCTGGGTAACAGAACCTGGTGGGAGGCAGTTGAGTCACCCCATCCTAAATTCCCCTGGGTGTATAGTTTTAAAAAATGTATAGGTTTGCTAGGTTTCCCTAGGTGCCGGCAGAGCTAGGATTAAAAAACAAAAGGTAGGCACTTTGCCAAAAAAGGGCCAGTTTTCACAGCGAAATTGCGGTGCGAACACGTTGCGTTTTGTGCTGTTTCCTGTCGCAGGCACTAGGCAGACCCAGGCAAGTGAGGTACCATTTGTTTTGGGAGACCTAGGGGAGCGCTGGGTGAGTAGAAATTCGTGGATCCTCGCCGATTCCAGAACTTTCCACCATGGAAAAGTGAGGAAAATGCATACTTTTCCCCAATGTCTTAGGTTTGCAAGGGATTCTTGGTATCATAACCTGGTGGGAGGCAGCCGAGTCACCCCATCTTGAATTCCCCTGGGTGTCTAGTTTTCAAAAATTTATAGGTTTGCTAAGTTTCCCTAGGTGCCGGCAGAGCTAGGGATAAAAAACTACAGGTAGGCACTTTGCCAAAAAAGGGCCAGTATTGACAGCGAAATTGAGGTGCGACCACGTTTTGCGCCGTTTCCTGTCACAGGCACTGGGCAGACCCAGGCAAGTGAGGTACCATTTTTCTCATAAGACTTTGGGGAACGTGGGGTGGATGGAAATTTGTTGATCCACGCAGATTCCAGAACTTTCCACCACAGAAATGTGAGAAAAATGCGTTTTTTTGTCAATTTTTTAGGTTTGCAAGGGATTCTGGGTAACAGAACCTGGTGGGAGGCAGTTGAGTCACCCCATCCGGAATTCCCCTTGGTGCCTAGTTTTCAAAAATGTATAGGTTTGCTAGGTTTCCCTAGGTGCCGGCAGAGCTAGGGTTAAAAAACGAAAGGTAGACACTTTGCCAAAAACGGGCCCGTTTTCACTGTGAAATTGCGGTGTGAACACGTTGCGTTTTGCGCTGTTTCCTGTCGCAGGCACTAGGCAGACCCAGGCAAGTGAGGTACCATTTTTTCTGGGAGACCTGAGGGAACGCGGGGTGGGTGGAAATGTGTTGATCCACGCAGATTCCAGAACTTTCCACCACAGAAATGTGAGGAAAATGCATTTTTTTGGACAATTTTTTAGTTTTGCAAGGGATTCTGGGTAACAGAACCTGGTGGGAGGCAGTTGAGTCACCCCATCCTAAATTCCCCTGGGTGTATAGTTTTAAAAAATGTATAGGTTTGCTAGGTTTCCCTAGGTGCCGGCAGAGCTAGGATTAAAAAACAAAAGGTAGGCACTTTGCCAAAAAAGGGCCAGTTTTCACAGCGAAATTGCGGTGCGAACACGTTGCGTTTTGTGCTGTTTCCTGTCGCAGGCACTAGGCAGACCCAGGCAAGTGAGGTACCATTTTTTTTGGGAGACCTAGGGGAGCGCTGGGTGAGTAGAAATTCGTGGATCCTCGCCGATTCCAGAACTTTCCACCATGGAAAAGTGAGGAAAATGCATACTTTTCCCCAATGTCTTAGGTTTGCAAGGGATTCTTGGTATCATAACCTGGTGGGAGGCAGCCGAGTCACCCCATCTTGAATTCCCCTGGGTGTCTAGTTTTCAAAAATTTATAGGTTTGCTAAGTTTCCCTAGGTGCCGGCAGAGCTAGGGATAAAAAACTACAGGTAGGCACTTTGCCAAAAAAGGGCCAGTATTGACAGCGAAATTGAGGTGCGACCACGTTTTGCGCCGTTTCCTGTCACAGGCACTGGGCAGACCCAGGCAAGTGAGGTACCATTTTTCTCATAAGACTTTGGGGAACGTGGGGTGGATGGAAATTTGTTGATCCACGCAGATTCCAGAACTTTCCACCACAGAAATGTGAGAAAAATGCGTTTTTTTGTCAATTTTTTAGGTTTGCAAGGGATTCTGGGTAACAGAACCTGGTGGGAGGCAGTTGAGTCACCCCATCCGGAATTCCCCTTGGTGCCTAGTTTTCAAAAATGTATAGGTTTGCTAGGTTTCCCTAGGTGCCGGCAGAGCTAGGGTTCAAAAATGAAAGGTAGACACTTTGCCAAAAAAGGGCCCGTTTTCACTGCGAAATTGCGGTGCAAACACGTTGCGTTTTGCGCTGTTTCCTGTCGCAGGCACTAGGCAGACCCAGGCAAGTGAGGTACCATTTTTTTGGGGAGACCTGAGGGAACGCGGGGTGGGTAGAAATGTGTTGATCCACGCAGATTCCAGAACTTTCCACCACAGAAATGTGAGGAAAATGCATTTTTTTGGACAATGTTTTAGTTTTGCAAGGGATTCTGGGTAACAGAACCTGGTGGGAGGCAGTTGAGTCACCCCATCCTGAATTCCCCAGGGTGTCTAGTTGTAAAAAATGTATAGGTTTGCTAGGTTTCCCTAGGTGCCGGCAGAGCTACGGTTAAAAAACAAAAGGTAGGCACTTTGCCAAAAAAGGGCCAGTTTTCACAGCGAAATTGCGGTGCGAACACGTTGCGTTTTGTGCTGTTTCCTGTCGCAGGCACTAGGCAGACCCAGGCAAGTGAGGTACCATTTTTTTCGGTAGACCTAGGGGAACGCTGGGTGAGTAGAAATTCGTGGATCCACGCCGATTCCAGAACTTTCCACCACAGAAAAGTGAGGAAAAGGCGTATTTTTCCCCAATGTCTTAGGTTTGCAAGGGATTCTTGGTATCATAACCTGGTGGGAGGCAGCCGAGTCACCCCATCTTGAATTCCCCTGGGTGTCTAGTTTTCAAAAATGTATAGGTTTGCTAGGTTTCCCTAGGTGCTGGCAGAGCTAGGGTTAAAAAACTACAGGTAGGCACTTTGCCAAAAAGGGCCAGTATTGACTGCGAAATTGAGGTGCGACCACGTTGCGTTTTGCGCCGTTTCCTGTCGCAGGCACTAGGCAGACCCAGGCAAGTGAGGCACCATTTTTCTCATAAGACTTTGGGAAACGCGGGGTGGATGGAAATCTGTTGATCCACGCAGATTCCAGAACTTTCCACCACAGAAATGTGAGGAAAATGCATTTTTTCCCCCAATTTTGTAGGTTTGCAAGGGATTCTGGGTAACAGAACCTGGTGGGAGGCAGTCGAGTCACCCCATCCTGAATTTCCCTGGGTGTCTAGTTTTCAAAAATGTATAGGTTTGCTAGGTTTCCCCAGGTGCGGGCAGAGCTAGGGTGCAAAAACTACAGCTAGGCACTTTGCCATAAAAGGGTCAATTTTTACCTGCAAAATTGAGGAGGGACCACGTTGCGTTTTGCGCCGTTTCCTGTCGCAGGCACAAGGCCGACCCACACAAGTGAGGTACCATTTTTATCGGGAGACTTAGGGTAATTCAGATTTGTAATTCAACTGTTATTACCTATTGAGTTTTCATGCATTTCTCCCTTCCCAATGAAAGACATTATGTAAAAAAAAAATCTTTTTGAAAAATGACCAATAATTCTCATGCTAGTATGAGTATTTCCAATTTTGAAAATGTGCAAAAATATACTGTTTCTAAACTCTATAATTTGTACCCAATTCAGAAATACATAGGTGTCTTACATACCGATTTTTCCATGTATACATTTTCCAAGAATGAGTGCTCTATACCCAGTAAATAATAAAATACCATTGCAAGTTGCTGCTCAGTTGTTTTTTTTTTTGTTTTCAGAACAAAATTTTATTCGTGCTGTTGAAGAGTTACATAAGATATACAGCGTCCCGATCCCGGAGAGGCTGTGAGCATGAAAGCAATAATCACATAGCAAACAATTCAAACAGTCATTTTAAATGTATCCTAAGTTCCCCCTCCCATCACCCCTCCATGTCTCCCACCCGGTACCCCCCTTTCCCCCCAACCCCAGCACAGCGTCGAAACAGTCCATATGTATAAACATCGCAAGGTATATAAAGTGTGTAGCCCTCTTCACACGGGCTCCGTGTCCAAATGTCTTTCAGCCGGTTCATCATGTGCCGGCGGCTCCAGCCATAACCCCCTGTACTCTGCTCACCTCTTCCAAATTTTTTAATGTTTCCGGGGGCAACCCCGGGCCTCAAAAATTGGGCGTTCCAGGCCCATATAAAAGTCAAGTCCCCTCTTCCACACACCCAACAGGGGGGCTTTGGGGTCTTTCCAGGCACGGGCCACGTCCCTCTTGGCCACCACAAGACCCAACAATAATAAATGGCGTTTATAGACATTACCTTCCACCTGTTCTAGGACATGAAGGAGGCCTAATTGTGGTGTACGGGGGAGGTCCCAGCCCAGCACCTCCGACAAGCAGTTCCACACTCCCGTCCAGAACCTCTGTAGACCATCACACGCCCAAACTGTATGTAGGAATGTGCCCGTCTCTCTGCCACACCTCAAACAATCAGGGGACGCAATCAAGCCTGCCTTCCATAGCCGTTCCCTTGTATAGTAGGCCCTTGTAAGTATTTGAACTGAATAAAGCACAGCCGTACTGCAATGGCCACCCCTCTGGGAGCTTCAAGTGCCTCTCTCCAGTCTTCCTCCTCAAATGCACCAAGGTTGTGTTCCCACTTGGCCCGCAGCGTATCTAGGGAAGTTGAGCAATGTGTAACTAGTGTTTGATAGATAGATGAGATCTTTTTGCTCTCCAATTCCCCCATAAATACCTTCGCTTCCAGGGAGCTGAACTCGGGCAGCGAGTCGAGGCCCTCTAGGGCAGGGGCGATAGCGTGGCGGAGCTGTAGGTATTTAAAAAATTGGGTCTGGGGCATGTCATATTCCTCGCGTAGCTCCTGGAACGACTTGAGGGACGTGCCCTTGACCACATGACCCACGGCCGAGATGCCGATCGGGTCCCAGCCACGGAAGCCCTGCAGGGACAGCAACTCCGACAACTGCCCATTCTGCCACAACGGGGTCTCCCTCGTCATCCTATTCCACCATCCTATTCTACGGAGTGCGCCGCGCCATATTCGGAACACGGTTTGAGTGACCTCCGGAACCCTCTTCTTCTTAACAGCCGAATATAGTATATTGTGAAGTGTGTTGAGATACATCAGAAATCGCTCTAGGGCGTAGGCAGGGTCGCCTCGGTCCCCATACCACCATTCATTCAGTATTAACAGGTGGGAATCCTGGTAATAAGACAGGATATCTGACGTTGCCAGGCCGCCACAGTACGTGGACAAAAAGCACGTGCGGAGCACCACTCTCGCCACTTCCCCAGCCCAAAGGAAATTACTAAGTGCTGAGTTCACCAGCCTGAACCACCGCGGTGAGGGCCACCATCTTAAAAATGGCCGTGCGGCCATAGACGTTCAGGGGCATGCGGGACCACGTGGTCATATCTGAGCGGATACGCTCCCATACAGGCACCACATTGCGCGCCCAGGAGCCTCCACGAACGTCTGCCAGAAATATCCCCAAGTACTTAAGTCCCCCTACCGCTTCCTGTAGCGCCCCGGCCCAGGACCCTAAATCCCGGCGCTCCCCTAGCACCCACAGTATTGACTTGCGCAGGTTCAGGTGAAGGCCCGATGCCTCTCCGAAAATGCGCATAATGTCAAGGACCCGAGGTCCAGATCTATTGAAGTCCGTAAGGAAGAAGAGGACATCATCTGCATACAGTGCAATTCTGTCGGAGGGTCCCGCAGTCCACTCAATGCCCCGCATCTGTGCATCTATTCGAACCCACGCCGCCAGTGGTTCCATGGCCAGGGCGAATAGATATGGTGAGAGGGGGCATCCCTGTCTGGTGCCTCTACCTATAGGAATGGGAGCAGACACCGCCCCAGCCACTCTCACCGACGCCGTGAGATCCGTGTACAGTAGTTGTAAATAGGATAAGAAACGGGGCCCCAGGTTTAATCGGGATAGAAGCGCACAAAGGTAGACTTACCGAGTCGAAGGCCCTGTCTATGTCGGCCAGTAGAAGGGCCGCAGGAATCCCTGCTGCTCGGGCCGCCTCTATCGCCACTTGCGCACGCCGAATATTATGCCTTGTTGCCCTGTGGGGCATAAACCCGGCTGGTCTGGATGTACGAGATCTGTGATGTACGGGAGAAGGCGATTGGCTAGCGCCTTTGCCAAGATTTTAGCTTCAGTATTCAATAATGAGATCGGCCTATATGACTCAGGTTGGTCTGGAGGTCTTCCTGGTTTGCAGAAGACCACAATCTCAGCGTGTCGCCAGTCCCTCGGAAATCGTCCACATTCTCTGGCTGCTTCCAACGCTCTGCCATAGTATGGACCCAATTGGAGGTGAAACTTCTTAAAGAATTCACAAGGGAATCCGTTGGGCCCAGGGGCTTTGCCTGTATTTAGTTCCCCGAGGGCCGTACCCAGTTCCTCCGCTGACAAGGGAAGATCAAGTTTAGCCCGCTCCTCGTCCGAAACCGATCGTGGTGGAAGATCAGCCAGAAACGTATCCACATCGCTTGGCGAGAGGAGCTCCCGAGGGGCATATTGAGCCTCATAATATTGTGCAAATGTGGCCACCAGGTCTGTCGGGCCGTCATGGGCTCTCCTGACTCGTCTCGAAGACATGGTAGGGACTCCGCATGGAAAGTGCTCTGACATAGTCTATATAGCATCGAGCTGGACTTATCGCCCCACTGGTAGATCCTACTCTGAGTCGCTAGCCACAACTGCTGAGCCTCGTCTAGCTGCAAGGAGGCATATGACTGTTGCATCAGCAGAAGACGCCTCACCTCCTCCTCACCCCCGTCAGCACTGCATCTATTCTCCTGATCCCTAACCTGGTCCGCCGCCTGAATCAGGTCTTCCCTACGCCTCCTGCGGGCGGCCGCGCACCAAGCAACGTCCACCCCGCAAAGCGTGGGCTTCAGAGCCTCCCAAAGGGTCGTGGCATCCACGTCAGGGTGATCGTTATCACTCCAGTAGTGAGCAATAGCCTCCCTCATGTAGGACTGATAGGGTTCTTGCTGTAAGTGCCATGTGGAAAGGCGCCACCTGAACGGCTGCCTTCTCCTGTCTAGGAGGAGGTCTAGCACGACCGGGGAGTGATCTGACAGGCCCCGTGGTAGTATCTCTGTGGCATCCACCCTCCCGACCCAGGCATGGGGAACAAATAGGTAATCAATTCTAGAAAAGGACTTGTGCACTGGTGAGACATATGTGTATTCACGGTGTTGGGTATGTTGGTGTCACCATGCGTCTACCCACCCCATGCCTCTCGCCATGCCATTCAGTTTAGTAGGTGTGTCCGACAGCACCTCACCCCCCAGCCTGTGCCGGTCCATCCGTGCATTCATCACATCGTTCCAGTCCCCGCCGATGACAGCCATAGCATTGGGGATCTCCGCCCATACACCAAACAACTTTTCTATAAGGGCACCCTGCAGCGGGGGCAGAGCATAAACACTCCCAAAGACAATTTGCTCCGTCCCTATTTTGCCCTGGATGAACACATATCTGCCCTTTGTATCAACCCACTGAGTTTCATGAGTGTAGGACAGCCTGCGATGTACCAGGATAGCCGCCCCCCTGGAGCCTCTCACAAACCCCGCATGAAACACTTGCTGATAGCCATATCGCTGTAGGCTAAGGGTCTTAGAACCCATGAGGTGGGTCTCCTGCAATAGCAGCACGTCAGCCCCGTCTCTCTTTCCTTGTCGCAGGACTGCCCCTCTTTTGATCCTATCTAACATCCCCCGCACATTCCAGCTCATAACGCGCATCGATGCCCTTTGCAGGCCCGATTCGGAAGCCTCAACCGCCATCTATGGATAGGAAATCGGACAGACCGCGCGTTAGAGGCCACACACACTCATCTTGCATTAATAAGACCCAAAAAGACACTGTGCTGTTAAACACAATCCCCCTCCCTACACCCCCTTGTAGTACCCACCCAACTACCCCTTTGTCCCACGCCCCACCCACAACACTCCCAGCCCACCCGCACCCCCCACCCTGCCCACAACTCCCCCTCCACCCCCCCTCCCTATACCTCAGTAACATTGAAGAACCTGTCGCGGTATAGATGGTCACTAGCCCCTAACGGGAGGCCAATGGCCCACTATGCCAATGGATCCCAACCAACAGTCCACCCAATCCCAACTAACCCTTAACCCAACTAACTACTCTACTTTTCAGGGTGATGTCCGCCTTCTCACGGGCATCCCCCAACCTGCGTCCTGCCCCCATGCCGTGGGCGTGAGTCATACAGCTTGACGGTAAGCCACACGGCCGAGTGGCGTGCCTGGCAGTGTCCGGAGTCATTCGTACCCGTCCAGGGATACACACATAAAGGATCCAGGGCAGCGCATGTCTTCATGGCCCCGGCGCCGGAGCCTCATCTGCAACACTGTCTCCCGACGCCCCATCCTTAGGTGGTCGGTTCCTCTGTGAGCGTGCCCTCCAATTACTTCTGCTTCGTGACCTCCTGGGGGTCCGCGGGGATCGGTCGCCGAGGAGGAATCAGAGTCTCTGCCCGGGGGGGTATGCACCTTGACCCTCACTGTCTCATCTGTCCATTCAAAGACCTCCTCCGGGGTGTTGAAGAACTGTGTCTTAGACTGGAACACCACCCGCAGGCGGGCCGGATAGAGCAGGGCATATTGGATTTTAAGGTCCCTCAATAGTGCCTTTGCCGCGGTGAAGGACTGGCGCTGTTGCTGTACCAGTTTAGTGTAGTCTGGGAAGATCAGTATTTTGTGATTGTCATACATTACGGGTTCCTTAGCCCTCGCCTGTCTCAGAATAGTGTCGCGGTCATGATAGTTAAGGAGTTTGGCAATGACCGGACGGGGGCGAGCCCCAACCGGCGGCTTCGGAAGAAGTGCACGATGTGCCCGTTCAATTATGAAGCATTGTGACAGAGAGTCCGGGGGGAGCCACCCTTCTAGCCACTGTGTTAGGAATGCCTCCATATTGCCCTCCTCACAGTCCTCCGGTAAGCCCACGAATCGCAGGTTGTTTCTCCGGGCCCGTCCTTCAGAATTCTCGGCCCGGCGTGCCAGGCCCTTCTGTATTCCCTCCATAGTCGCCACTTTCCTCTTTAGGATTACTACATCATCCTCCACCTCCGTGATTCTGGCTTCAGTTTCCGTTATGCGGGCCACCGCATTGCGTAGATCTTGACGGAGCAGCGTGATGTTTCCCCCAACTGCCCCTTTTTTTGCGTCCAGGGCGTCTCTTGACTGCGTTATCGCCGCCAATAAGGCCGCGTTGTCCGGGTTCGTCCCTGGTCCCGGCTGGCTTCCAGACGCCCCGGCCCCACCACTTGGCCCTGTAAATTTATCTATGGGGCCTTGTTTGGTAGCGCCTCCGCTGTTCCCGCCCCTCGTCATCTTGAATGAGGCTCCGTGACGCAAGGGTACCACAACCGCCGATAGGCGCCCGTATTCCTCCTGTTCGGGACCTCCGGAAGGATCTGTCGCGCCCTGGCCGGGCACCGGGGGAACGCAGAAGGGACTCCCAGGACAGCGGTGTGGCCAAGCAGTGCACTGTACCCCCTCAGGTCACCAAGAACAAAGACGAGTCCCCAGTGCGCACAATTGGCTGGAGGTTCCGATTAACGTGTGTCCCACGGAGGGCCCCCACAATGAGGTCACCGAGGCCTACTCGCTCCCCCGGGACCCTGGCTTAGCTGTACCCCGGTCTCCCTTAAACACTGCAGCACAATTCAGGTCTGGGCACCAGGAATATCACCCTCTAGCCCCAATGGGCTCGCCTTCAGGAGCTCCCTTCTATGATCAATCACGTAGTGGCCGGTGGTGGAGGGGGGGGGGCTCTGCAGGCAGAACGGCGCCTACAAGAGAGGGGGGCGTCGCCTGTGCCCCTCAGGTCCCCCAGGGCTCTAGGCTCCCGTGGTCCGATCCGGCCGCCGAGTGGGTGCACCTCGCCGTCGATGGTATCCTCCCCCTTTAATGCCGTCCGGCTCTCATCAGTCACTCACCCCTCAGACTCCGGTGATCTGGCTCCAGGCCATCTCCAGGATACCTCCGCAGCCCCCGGTTTCTCCCTTAGTCGTTGGGAGCCGGTCCAGGATCAGCAGTCGACCCAAGCACCGCCGCACTTCCGGCCGGACCCCACGAAACTCGGGGTCCCGGCTCCGGCGCGCGGTGTAGGCCTCACTGTGTCAGGGCCCGCTCTGTTGAAGTGCACGTCCTGCGTGCTCACAATTCTGCTGCCGGAGTACTCCCTCCACCATTGATGACAGGGTATGCGGTCGGGGAGCCCGCGCCTCAGGAGGTCCCAGCCCCAGGCCTGATCGAGTATCTGTCCGCTACCTCCGGCGTCACTCCCGGTCTCGGAGAGCCGGCCCAGGTCTTGCAGCCGCTCCCAGCGCTGTCGCACTTCCGGCCGGACCCCACTTAACTCGAGGTCCCGGCTCCGGCGCGCGGCGTAGGCCGTACCGCTTCGGGATAAGTTCTGCCGGAATGTCCGCTCGGAGTGCGCTCAAGGTGGCACCGGAGCACACTCCCCGCTGCAGGCAAAGCAGGGCTCGGTCAGGGAGTCCGCAGGTCGGGGCGATGCAGGAGATTATACAAGGATATTTTGCCGGCGGGACGGAGCTCACTTAAGCCGCGTCCGCCATGCTTGCCGCCTTGGCCACGCCCTGCTGCTCAGTTTTTGGCTCTGGGTTCATCGGGGTCTTGGTGAAACTACAAGTCCTATATATCCCCGCAACCAGGAAAGACAAACGGATGTAACGGTATATTGCTTTCAAACAGTTGTCAAAATTACAAGAAGTTACAGGTGAAAACGTTGAGACAAAAGGCAGTTTTTTTCAACTAATTTTCAATTATTCCAATATCTAACTGTTAGTTTCTATAAAGAAACCTTCATGGATTTAAACAAATGACCCCTTTCTGAATTCAAAATGTTGTCTACTTTTCGGAAATGTATAGCTTTACAGGATCCATTATTGCTTTCAAACTCATTTCTACCATTAACTGGAAGGAGGTTGAAAGCTCTAAAAATAGGAAAAATAGACTATGTCCCAGAAAAATGCCAAAACTGTGTGAAAACTGTTGGTTCTCTGACAAAAGACTGTCATTCCCTAAATGCTGAGAAAATGGAGATTTCATCCGTACAAACCCTTTTTTGATAACATTTGTAGGGAAAAAACCAGAGGCTTTCATTTTCAGCCCGTTTTTCTCAATTTTTTGAAAAAAACAAAAAATGTACTGTATTTTGCTTAATTTCTGGGACCCCTGCAAGGGAATCCACAAACCCTGGGCACCTTTAGAATCCACATGAAGTTGGAAGAAAAGGAGGCAAATTTGCCGTGGATACCTTAAGTGGTCAAAAAGTTACAGGGGCTTAAGCGCGCACTTCCCCAAATCGCAAAAGAAAGGCTTAGCACAGGAGGGGAAAAGGCCTAGCAGCGAAGGGGTTAAGGAGCTTGAAGCCACCTACGAGTGTACAGGTTCACTGGTGATCCAGGACCAACTCACTGTGGCCCGTACACATCTGAAAGCCATAGACATGGACAAGGCAGGCAATGACTTGTTGTGCATAAAACAAAAGTACTACGCTGGAGGGAATAAAAAATGACGTCTCCTAGCTTACTTGGAGTTAACTTCCTTAGCCAGTATCCCCCTGAATGGACGTCCCCAGTTTAGACTGATAAAGTCCTCATGGCTATACAATGCCTTCAACCTGGCAAAGCCCCACATCATGATGGGTACAGTGCAGATTTTTATAAAGCATTTGGGACACTCCTGGCCCCCATATTGGCAGGGTTACACAATGATTTTAGCACCACCGGCTCCCTGATATCCACAATGCAACTAGCCTTGATTAATGCCATCCCTAAACCTGGGAAAGACCCTAGTTATTGCTCCTCATATCGCCCCATTTCCTTGCTGAATGTAGATGCTAAGATCTTTACGGGTATTCTGGCCCATAGGCTAGCTCCTTACATGCAAGATTTGGCGAATCCAGATCAGACAGAATGTATACGTGAGTGGAGCTGCGGGAACAACACCAAGCACATCTATCACCTCCTTGATAAGACACAATGCTCTCGCACACAAGCTCTCCTCCTCTCCATCAATGCAGAGAAAGCATTTGATAGGTTTACTGTCCATATCTCAATGCAGTATTGGCACGCTTAGGCCTTGTCCTGTGGTTTAGCCGGTGGATCCAGAGTAGTAATTCTTCCCCAAAGGCATCAGTGAGAGTTATTGGAATCCTGTCCCAACGCTGTTTCCTATCAAAAGAGGTACCCACCAGGGCCACCCCCTGTCATCCTTATTGTTTGCTTTATATACGGAACCTTTTGCTGAACGGGTCAGCATACATCAGCAGATTACTTACATCACTATGGGGGGCAGGGCACACAAAACTGCACTTTATGCAGACGTCTTGTTTATCTTATCAAGTATGCACATCTCTCCAACAGCGGTCATGGCAGAACTGCCGACGTTTGGGGGAGCTTCTGGCTTTAAAACCATTCTTCAAAAATCACCTACATTAAACCTTACCATCCCTGAAACAGTACTTGCCCCATTGGAGGCAGATTTTCCATTTTCTTGGCCATCCCAAGGGATAAAATATCTAGTCTTACCAATACACCCTACCCCGAACGCTATGGCAGAATGTAATTTTATTGCATTGATGGCGACCACCCGCTCTGACTTGTCTAAGTGGAGAGGATAGGGTATCTCGTGGTTAGGCTGCTTGGCATCAGTTAGGATCACACTGTTACCGAAGGTGTTGTGTGCCATTCAGACTCTACCACTCCAGCCTCTGCTGCATGTGTTAGAGAAACTGCAGAACCTTATTTTGAAGTTCTTTTGGGATGGGAAGAAAGCGAGGATGGCAAAGGCACAGGCATACCTGCCTCAGGCGGCGGGGGGCTTTGGGGTTCCCTATTAAGCAAGTTACTACCAGGCGACACAACTATGATATATGGTGGAGTAGTCCCGCCTCTGCAGAGAAAAATGTTGGTGTTTCATAGATCAAGCGGTGGTACGCATGCATATATGGAAGGTGCTGTGGTTGCCAAGGGCACATCGACCATCCAGGGTATATGTCTCATCAATTCTCCGTGCCACCATGGCCGTATCAGACGGGGTACAACTTCAGAATGGCCTATCCACTCCTATTTCCTCCAGACACCTATATTGGGGAATCCTTATTTCCCCCCTGTGCTGCACAGTTCAGTGTACAATGTCTGGCAAGAGAGCGGGAGATATTTTGGATACTGATGGTATTATGGACTTTTCCTAGCTTCAATTGGCTTATGGTCCGCCATCAAAAGCCCACTGGCAATATTTAATCCTGCATCACTGGGTGTCTCAACTTTCGATCCGTCCCCATGCCAGCAGACCACTTCCACCAATTGAGAAGTGGCTCCCTACATGCTTCGCAGACAAACGCTTGCTATAAAGACATCCACAGCCTTCCTTGTTACGCCAAAGCCTCTGCCTAAAACATCTGCACAGCGTCGATGGGAGACGGGGAATGCGAGCGCACCTTTACCGATAGGTAATGGCGAGATATTCTTGATCGAGCGCGTGCCACTGCACCTAGCACGTCGAGTAAATAAATGTTCCTAAAAAGAACACATTATTGGTATCATATCCCAGCGTGGATAGCACATTAGAAGATTGGTTGAGACAGTGCATGTTGGCGCAGTGCGGACCGATGGGCACCCTGACTCATATTTTATGGCTGTGTCCTAAAATAGGCTCTTTTTGGCAGGAGGTATTTGATGCTGTGAATGACACATATGCCACTGTTATTCCCCGCTTTCCCAGTTATGTCCAGCTTGGACTCCCGAATCCGTTGACATATCCCTTAGGAACACCTACAGTGCGAGCTATTACCTTAGCATTGGGAGCTACGAGGCAGCTCTTACTAGCTCGTCGGTGCACGGACACGATCCCGACTTTTCGAGACTGGCTTAAACTCTGGGAATTGCTGGGGATGGACAAACTGAGGGCAGGAGCGTCACATATGATGCCATCATTTTATAAGACATGGGGACCATGAATTCGCTACCCCTCAGACGAATTGACACGTCCAACATTCCTTCGAATCCGCCTAACCCACACTGACAGTGATCTTACTTAGACGGATAAGTACACACGGACGGACTCTCACCCCTTCTCCATGCTCCCTTAACACTCCTTGAATGTCTTATTTGTTAAAACAGCCATCACATACCACTAGCTTCTTAGCCCCCCCCCACACCACCACTTTCTTTCTGATTTCCACCATTCCCCCTACTGGCCACAGTTATTTAGCCATATCCTGATGGACATTGGATGGAGGTGGGATTTTTGCTATCAATGTTGAATACCTTTCTATTAATATTAAAAGAGGCATTACACCTAAAAATCAAGAGCCGTGATGTTACATGAGATAATGACATAGTTTTGTGTAAGTGTAGCGCAATATTCCGCAAAATATGCCAATGTAATTTCAATATCACCCAAGCGTAGTTTTATTGTGCACATTTTATCAAGTTTATATTTTCCTGGGTGAGCCCCCGCGCAGTAATTGGGCCCACTAGCTTTCTCTGTGCAGCATGGAAGTTGGTATGACACATTTTCAGATGACTTATATTAGTTCCAACCCAGGCCTGGCCAGAGGCCCCCTTCATTGACTGACTGGAAAATGTATTTCACTTCCATAACGGATTTCTCACTTTTTCAGAACCACAGCAGTCGGCAGGCTATGCCTGACAGGTGAGGTTTTTTTTTTCAAAAACTAATCACGGTTGTGTTTTTGGTATGCTCTTCAATTTCAAAAACACGCATTGAACTCTAAAGTGTATATATAGCTCCACTCCCAAACAGGAAAGCAATTAAAATAAATTACTTTTAAAAAAAACACGTATTTCTCTTCAAATTATATTTTAAATAGTTGTATGGCTCTGCACTTTCACTTTCTTCTTCCTCAGGGCTCGGACAAGTGAGCAAACATACCGGCTCCCCTCTGCTGTCTTGGATGTGTGGAAAGCGAGTAAATCCCTTGACTTGGCCGCATGGTGCAGGGAGCGGGTGGCTCCCCAACCGCCGTGGCCCCAGAGACCGGTTGCGCCCCCCTCCTCACTCAGGTGGAGGGCTGCGAGCTGCGCTAATAGTCTCTCGCCTGGCAACAGCGGGGCTGTAATCTGCGTGCCCGCACCTGCTAGCTCCCTTGCCCATTTTACGCTAACTGTCAAGTTACCCTGAATCTGGCTTTTATCGCACAAATACTGTGTCGTTTCTGGCTCATAATCAGTAGGGTTTTCTGGAAAAAAATTCAGATGGCAAAGTTCATTTGATTCATAATAGCCTATGCTATGAGTGTCCATAGATAGCTGCTCCTAAAAAGCAGCTTTATAGTAACCAGATTACTGAACGCCTCACACTTCTCTTTCTCAATGTTAACCAGGTAGTGCAGTTTCAGTATATCATCCACTATTCCACCCCCTCACTGACCTCCACGTGCAACCACATATGTGACCATGTCGCCACTGGGTTTCTTTTTCACTTAATACTCTCACGGGGCCAGGAGGGGGCTCAGTAGGAAGATATCAGCAACTTTGTGCATCCAGCCGCTGTGCCCCAAAACCCTTCAGCCATATTGTCATGCTGTGCACCCTGGGCTTTGAGGGATCGAACTGGTCTTCACACATGCCCTACGCCAGATCACCCAGAGGGCACGGACTTAAACAATGCCTGTGGTTTCTCGACAAAGCAGGTCATCTTTGCCCAACTCCTGACCTGCGTTCCCCTTATCCACAGCCTTTGAGGGGGCAGCGTCCTCCAACCTTGCTTAGCGCGCTTTATACATAAATTGAGCCCATAATCACGCCTGCTCCAAGTAGCCACAAGCCATGGACTGTTGGTCTGTGCTCTGTGGGCTCTTGCTGCAGGATGTGGTCTTCTATCATATGTGCCCATTCAACCTGGCCTCAGAGTCAACAAGCATTTGCAATGCAATTGGTCTTGCCTTTGGGTCCTTATATGTATTTAGCTATGCCGCACATTAGCCTGGGTGCTGAAACATCTACTGTTCTTTAACATGGAGGGAAAGTAAGCACCAAACTGCGTGACACGTCAGGTGTGGGAACACATGGAGAGAAATATTGCCTTTCAGCGGGAAATAATAAAGTCCAAAGCCCTGTTTTTAATATAAAATCAGGGCATTCGGTGGTCGTATCATTGAAAATACAAGATTTGACAAAAATATTATTGCATGCGGGTGCTCATGGCAGACAATTTCTATGGACCGGAATCTAGAGAATGCTAAAGTGATTCTGGTATTCTACTGACCTCTGCTGGTCGTTTTCTATCAAGAAAGTTTACTCCTTGCATGCTCATGACGAGCTCAGCTCGTCATGAGAGACGGCGCTCCGGTGCTCATGATGAGCTGAGCTCGTCATGACCGTGCCCGTCCTGTGGAACGCTCGCACGCTGGGCTGATGCCCCTGCTGTGCTGAACGTTCCATTGGAACGGGCGTGGTGAGCTCGTCATGAGCACCGGAGCGCCGTGGCTCATAACGAGCTGACCTCGTCATGAGCATGGGGGCGCTGTATGCGCCCCCGCCCCCCGGGACAGCAGGGAAATACCCCAAGCAGCGAAGGGGTTAAATAGAAGCAGTTGCCAGAAAAATTAAAAAAAGAAAGTCCCTCAGCAGAAAGCAATTCTGGTATTTTACTGACCTCTCCTGGTCGTTTTCTATCACGACAGTTAAATAGAGGCAGTCGAACAGAAAAAAAGGCCCTAAGCGGAAGCAGACTAGTCCTAGGGCTGATCTCCAGGGCCCACAAAGTACATACACGTATGAGTATATACTAAAGTATATACAAGAGGTCTCAAATGCTATCCTAAAAAGCAGCTGCCGACAGCCCAGCCCCATGCCTTCAGCCACAGTCTGCCACAAGTGTCCCTGCCCCCTGGGCCTGCAATACCCAAAATGCTTGGGGCACCGAATATGACTTCAGCTATCCCTGTGCACAGTCCACCTGGCTCTAGAGCCTGTAACGGTACAAAAGGGGGTGGTGATGGACGGAGCATCCGAACCAATCAAACACTCACACCCAGTCAAAAGATCTGGGTTTGATCCATCACCTTTCTTTAGCCCACTCTGCCACCCCAGTTCAGACATGGCTATATGCAAATCAGTCTGACCCTGTGCCTCATGGGAACAGTCCAGCCCGAACTGCCAAGCCATGCCTTCCCTGGACCGGAAACAAGCTTCCGAGGACCGTTTTCTGGCATTCCAGCCGTCTTCAGCTCGGCTTGCTTGAATCCAGAGGCAAAGTGAGCAAGGGACTCACGTCTGAGCATACCCTGTCACACTTATAGTGGCCAAAGCGGTACAAAAGGGCATGGTGATCGACAGAGCATCCGAACCAATCAAACACTCACACCCGGTCAAAAGATCTGGGTTTGATCCATCACTGTTCTTTAGCCCACTCTGCCACCCCAGTTCAGACATGGCTATATGCAAATCAGTCTGACCCTGTGCCTCATGGGAACAGTCCAGCCCGAACTGCCAAGCCATGCCTTCCCTGGTCTGGAAACAAGCTTCCGAGGACCGGTTTCTGGCATTCCAGCCGTCTTCAGCCCTGCTTGCTTGAATCCAGTGGCAAAGTGAGCAAGGGACTCACGTCTGAGCATACCCTGTCACACTTATAGTGGCCAAAGCGGTACAAAAGGGGGTGGTGATGGACGGAGCATCCAAACCAATCAAACACTCACACCCAGTCAAAAGATCTGGGTTTGATCCATCACCGTTCTTTAGCCCACTCTGCCACCCCAGTTCAGACATGGCTATATGCAAATCAGTCTGACCCTGTGTGTCATGGGAACAGTACAGCCCGAACTGCCAAGCCATGCCTTCCCTGGACCGGAAACAAGCTTCCGAGGACCGGTTTCTGGCATTCCAGCCGTCTTCAGCCCGGCTTGCTTGAATCCAGTGGCAAAGTGAGCAAGGGACTCACGTCTGAGCATACCCTATCACCCTTATAGTGGCCAAAGCGGTAAAAAAGGGGGTGGTGATGGACGGAGCATCCGAACCAATCAAACACTCACACCCAGTCAAAAGATCTGGGTTTGATCCATCACCGTTCTTTAGCCCACTCTGCCACCCCAGTTCAGACATGGCTATATGCAAATCAGTCTGACCCTGTGCCTCATGGGAACAGTCCAGCCCGAACTGCCAAGCCATGCCTTCCCTGGACCGGAAACAAGCTTCCGAGGACCGGTTTCTGGCATTCCAGCCGTCTTCCGCCCGGCTTGCTTGAATCCAGTGGCAAAGTGAGCAAGGGACTCACGTCTGAGCATACCCTGTCACACTTATAGTGGCCAAAGCGGTACAAAAGGTGGGGGTGATGGACGGAGCATCCAAAGCAATCAAACACTCACACCCAGTCAAAAGATCTGGGTTTGATCCATCACCGTTCTTTAGCCCACTCTGCCACCCCAGTTCAGACATGGCTATATGCAAATCAGTCTGACCCTGTGCCTCATGGGAACAGTCCAGCCCGAACTGCCAAGCCATGCCTTCCCTGGACCGGAAACAAGCTTCCGAGGACCGGTTTCTGGCATTACAGCCGTCTTCAGCCCGGCTTGCTTGAATCCAGGGGCAAAGTGAGCAAGGGACTCACGTCTGAGCATACCATGTCACACTTATAGTGGCCAAAGCGGTACAAAATGGGGTGGTGATGGACGGAGCATCCGAACCAATCAAACACTCACACCCAGTCAAAAGATCTGGGTTTGATCCATCACCGTTCTTTAGCCCACTCTGCCACCCCAGTTCAGACATGGCTATATGCAAATCAGTCTGACCCTGTGCCTCATGGGAACAGTCCAGCCCGAACTGCCAAGCCATGCCTTCCCTGGACCGGAAACAAGCTTCCGAGGACCGGTTTCTGGCATTCCAGCCGTCTTCAGCCCGGCTTGCTTGAATCCAGTGGCAAAGTGAGCAAGGGACTCACGTCCTCGGAAGCTTGTTTCCGGTCCAGGGAAGGCATGGCTTGGCAGTTCGGGCTGGACTGTTCCATGAAGCACAGGGTCAGACTGATTTGCATATAGCCATGTCTGAACTGGGGTGGCAGAGTGGGCTAAAGAACGGTGATGGATCAAACCCAGATCTTTTGACTGGGTGTGAGTGTTTGATTGGTTCAGATGCTCCGTCCATCACCACCCCCTTTTGTACCGCTTTGGCTGCCATAAGTGTGGCAGGGTATGCTCAGACATGAGTCCCTTGCTCACTTTGCCACTGGATTCAGGCAAGCCGGGCTGAAGACGGCTGTAATGCCAGAAACCGGTCCTCGGAAGCTTGTTTCCGGTCCAGGGAAGGCATGGCTTGGCAGTTCGGGCTGGACTGTTCCCATGAGGCACAGGGTCAGACTGATTTGCATATAGCCATGTCTGAACTGGGGTGGCAGAGTGGGCTAAAGAACGGTGATGGATCAAACCCAGATCTTTTGACTGGGTGTGAGTGTTTGATTGGTTCAGATGCTCCGTCCATCACCACCCCCGTTTGTACCGCTTTGGCTGCCATAAGTGTGGCAGGGTATGCTCAGACGTGAGTCCCTTGCTCACTTTGCCACTGGATTCAGGCAAGCCGGGCTGAAGATGGCTGTAATGCCAGAAACCGGTCCTCGGAAGCTTGTTTCCGGTCCAGGGAAGACATGGCTTGGCAGTTCGGGCTGGACTGTTCCCATGAGGCACAGGGTCAGACTGATTTGCATATAGCCATGTCTGAACTGGGGTGGCAGAGTGGGCTAAAGAACGGTGATGGATCAAACCCAGATCTTTTGACTGGGTGTGAGTGTTTGAATGTTCAGATGCTCCGTCCATCACCACCCCCTTTTGTACCGCTTTGGCTGCCATAAGTGTGGCAGGGTATGCTCAGACGTGAGTCCCTTGCTCACTTTGCCACTGGATTCAGGCAAGCCGGGCTGAAGACAGCTGTAATGCCAGAAAACGGTCCTCGGAAGCTTGTTTCCGGTCCAGTGTAGGCATGGCTTGGCAGGTCGGGCTGGACTGTTCCCATGAGGCACAGGGTCAGACTGATTTGCATATAGCCATGTCTGAACTGGGGTGGCAGAGTGGGCTAAAGAACGGTGATGGATCAAACCCAGATCTTTTGACTGGGTGTGAGTGTTTGATTGGTTCAGATGCTCCGTCCATCACCACCCCCTTTTGTACCGCTTTGGGTGCCATAAGTGTGGCAGGGTATGCTCAGACGTGACTCCCTTGCTCACTTTACAACTGGATTCAGGCAAGCCGGGCTGAAGACGACTGTAATGCCAGAAACCGGTCCTCGGAAGCTTGTTTCCTGTCCTGGGAAGGCATGGCTTGGCAGTTCGGGCTGGACTGTTCCCATGAGGCACAGGGTCAGACTGATTTGCATATAGCCATGTCTGAACTGGGGTGGCAGAGTGGGCTAAAGAACGGTGATGGATCAAACCCAGGTCTTTTGACTGGGTGTGAGTGTTTGAATGGTTCAGATGCTCAGTCCATCACCACCCCCTTTTGTACCGCTTTGGCTGCCATAAGTGTGGCAGGGTATGCTCAGACATGAGTCCCTTGCTCACTTTGCCACTGGATTCAGGCAAGCCGGGCTGAAGACGGCTGTAATGCCAGAAACCGGTCCTCGGAAGCTTGTTTCCGGTCCAGGGAAGGCATGGCTTGGCAGTTCGGGCTGGACTGTTCCCATTAAGCACAGGGTCAGACTGATTTGCATATAGCCATGTCTGAACTGGGGTGGCAGAGTGGGCTAAAGAACGGTGATGGATCAAACCCAGATCTTTTGACTGGGTGTGAGTGTTTGATTGGTTCAGATGCTCCGTCCATCACCACCCCCTTTTGTACCGCTTTGGCTGCCATAAGTGTGGCAGGGTATGCTCAGACGTGAGTCCCTTGCTCTCTTTGCCACTGGATTCAGGCAAGCCGGGCTGAAGACGGCTGTAATGCCAGAAACCGGTCCTCGGAAGCTTGTTTCCGGTCCAGGGAAGGCATGGCTTGGCAGTTCGGGCAGGACTGTTCCCATGAGGCACAGGGTCAGACTGATTTGCATATAGCCATGTCTGAACTGGGGTGGCAGAGTGGGCTAAAGAACGGTGATGGATCAAACCCAGATCTTTTGACTGGGTGTGAGTGTTTGATTGGTTCAGATGGTCCGTCCATCACCACCCCCGTTTGTACCGCTTTGGCTGCCATAAGTGTGGCAGGGTATGCTCAGACGTGAGTCCCTTGCTCACTTTGCCACTGGATCCAGGCAAGCCGGGCTGAAGATGGCTGTAATGCCAGAAACTGGTCCTCGGAAGCTTGTTTCCGGTCCAGGGAAGGCATGGCTTGGCAGTTCGGGCTGGACTGTTCCCATGAGGCACAGGGTCAGACTGATTTGCATATAGCCATGTCTGAACTGGGGTGGCAGAGTGGGCTAAAGAACGGTGATGGATCAAACCCAGGTCTTTTGACTGGGTGTGAGTGTTTGAATGGTTCAGATGCTCAGTCCATCACCACCCCCTTTTGTACCGCTTTGGCTGCCATAAGTGTGGCAGGGTATGCTCAGACGTGAGTCCCTTGCTCACTTTGCCACTGGATTCAGGCAAGCCGGGCTGAAGACAGCTGTAATGCCAGAAAACGGTCCTCGGAAGCTTGTTTCCGGTCCAGTGTAGGCATGGCTTGGCAGGTCGGGCTGGACTGTTCCCATGAGGCACAGGGTCAGACTGATTTGCATATAGCCATGTCTGAACTGGGGTGGCAGAGTGGGCTAAAGAACGGTGATGGATCAAACCCAGATCTTTTGACTGGGTGTGAGTGTTTGATTGGTTCAGATGCTCCGTCCATCACCACCCCCTTTTGTACCGCTTTGGCTGCCATAAGTGTGGCAGGGTATGCTCAGACATGAGTCCCTTGCTCACTTTACCACTGGATTCAGGCAAGCCGGGCTGAAGACGACTGTAATGCCAGAAACCGGTCCTCGGAAGCTTGTTTCCTGTCCTGGGAAGGCATGGCTTGGCAGTTCGGGCTGGACTGTTCCCATGAGGCACAGGGTCAGACTGATTTACATATAGCCATGTCTGAACTGGGGTGGCAGAGTGGGCTAAAAAACGGTGATGGATCAAACCCAGGTCTTTTGACTGGGTGTGAGTGTTTGAATGGTTCAGATGCTCCGTCCATCACCACCCCCGTTTGTACCGCTTTGGCTGCCATAAGTGTGGCAGGGTATGCTCAGACATGAGTCCCTTGCTCACTTTGCCACTGGATTCAGGCAAGCCGGGCTGAAGACGGCTGTAATGCCAGAAACCGGTCCTCGGAAGCTTGTTTCCGGTCCAGGGAAGGCATGGCTTGGCAGTTCGGGCTGGACTGTTCCCATTAAGCACAGGGTCAGACTGATTTGCATATAGCCATGTCTGAACTGGGGTGGCAGAGTGGGCTAAAGAACGGTGATGGATCAAACCCAGATCTTTTGACTGGGTGTGAGTGTTTGATTGGTTCAGATGCTCCGTCCATCACCACCCCCTTTTGTACCGCTTTGGCTGCCATAAGTGTGGCAGGGTATGCTCAGACGTGAGTCCCTTGCTCTCTTTGCCACTGGATTCAGGCAAGCCGGGCTGAAGACGGCTGTAATGCCAGAAACCGGTCCTCGGAAGCTTGTTTCCGGTCCAGGGAAGGCATGGCTTGGCAGTTCGGGCAGGACTGTTCCCATGAGGCACAGGGTCAGACTGATTTGCATATAGCCATGTCTGAACTGGGGTGGCAGAGTGGGCTAAAGAACGGTGATGGATCAAACCCAGATCTTTTGACTGGGTGTGAGTGTTTGATTGGTTCAGATGGTCCGTCCATCACCACCCCCGTTTGTACCGCTTTGGCTGCCATAAGTGTGGCAGGGTATGCTCAGACATGAGTCCCTTGCTCACTTTGCCACTGGATCCAGGCAAGCCGGGCTGAAGATGGCTGTAATGCCAGAAACTGGTCCTCGGAAGCTTGTTTCCGGTCCAGGGAAGGCATGGCTTGGCAGTTCGGGCTGGACTGTTCCCATGAGGCACAGGGTCAGACTGATTTGCATATAGCCATGTCTGAACTGGGGTGGCAGAGTGGGCTAAAGAACGGTGATGGATCAAACCCAGGTCTTTTGACTGGGTGTGAGTGTTTGAATGGTTCAGATGCTCAGTCCATCACCACCCCCTTTTGTACCGCTTTGGCTGCCATAAGTGTGGCAGGGTATGCTCAGACGTGAGTCCCTTGCTCACTTTGCCACTGGATTCAGGCAAGCCGGGCTGAAGACAGCTGTAATGCCAGAAAACGGTCCTCGGAAGCTTGTTTCCGGTCCAGTGTAGGCATGGCTTGGCAGGTCGGGCTGGACTGTTCCCATGAGGCACAGGGTCAGACTGATTTGCATATAGCCATGTCTGAACTGGGGTGGCAGAGTGGGCTAAAGAACGGTGATGGATCAAACCCAGATCTTTTGACTGGGTGTGAGTGTTTGATTGGTTCAGATGCTCCGTCCATCACCACCCCCTTTTGTACCGCTTTGGCTGCCATAAGTGTGGCAGGGTATGCTCAGACATGAGTCCCTTGCTCACTTTACCACTGGATTCAGGCAAGCCGGGCTGAAGACGACTGTAATGCCAGAAACCGGTCCTCGGAAGCTTGTTTCCTGTCCTGGGAAGGCATGGCTTGGCAGTTCGGGCTGGACTGTTCCCATGAGGCACAGGGTCAGACTGATTTACATATAGCCATGTCTGAACTGGGGTGGCAGAGTGGGCTAAAAAACGGTGATGGATCAAACCCAGGTCTTTTGACTGGGTGTGAGTGTTTGAATGGTTCAGATGCTCAGTCCATCACCACCCCCTTTTGTACCGCTTTGGCTGCCATAAGTGTGGCAGGGTATGCTCAGACGTGAGTCCCTTGCTCACTTTGCCACTGGATTCAGGCAAGCCGGGCTGAAGACGGCTGTAATGCCAGAAACCGGTCCTCGGAAGCTTGTTTCCGGTCCAGGGAAGGCATGGCTTGGCAGTTCGGGCTGGACTGTTCCCATTAAGCACAGGGTCAGACTGATTTGCATATAGCCATGTCTGAACTGGGGTGGCAGAGTGGGCTAAAGAACGGTGATGGATCAAACCCAGATCTTTTGACTGGGTGTGAGTGTTTGATTGGTTCAGATGCTCCGTCCATCACCACCCCCTTTTGTACCGCTTTGGCTGCCATAAGTGTGGCAGGGTATGCTCAGACGTGAGTCCCTTGCTCACTTTGCCACTGGATTCAGGCAAGCCGGGCTGAAGACGGCTGTAATGCCAGAAACCGGTCCTCGGAAGCTTGTTTCCGGTCCAGGGAAGGCATGGCTTGGCAGTTCGGGCTGGACTGTTCCCATGAGGCACAGAGTCAGACTGATTTGCATATAGCCATATCTGAACTGGGGTGGCAGAGTGGGCTAAAGAACGGTGATGGATCAAACCCAGATCTTTTGACTGGGTGTGAGTGTTTGATTGGTTCAGATGCTCCGTCCATCACCACCCCCGTTTGTACCGCTTTGGCTGCCATAAGTGTGGCAGGGTATGCTCAGACGTGAGTCCCTTGCTCACTTTGCCACTGGATTCAGGCAAGCCGGGCTGAAGACGGCTGTAATGCCAGAAACCGGTCCTCGGAAGCTTTTTTCCGGTCCAGGGAAGGCATGGCTTGGCAGTTCGGGCTGGACTGTTCCCATGAGGCACAGGGTCAGACTGATTTGCATATAGCCATGTCTGAACTGGGGTGGCAGAGTGGGCTAAAGAACAGTGATGGATCAAACCCAGATCTTTTGACTGGGTGTGAGTGTTTGATTGGTTCAGATGCTCCGTCCATCACCACCCCCTTTTGTACCGCTTTGGCTGCCATAAGTGTGGCAGGGTATGCTCAGACGTGAGTCCCTTGCTCATTTTGCCACTGGATTCAGGCAAGCCGGGCTGAAGACAGCTGTAATGCCAGAAAACGGTCCTCGGAAGCTTGTTTCCGGTCCAGTGTAGGCATGGCTTGGCAGGTCGGGCTGGACTGTTCCCATGAGGCACAGGGTCAGACTGATTTGCATATAGCCATGTCTGAACTGGGGTGGCAGAGTGGGCTAAAGAACGGTGATGGATCAAACCCAGATCTTTTGACTGGGTGTGAGTGTTTGATTGGTTCAGATGCTCCGTCCATCACCACCCCCTTTTGTACCGCTTTGGCTGCCATAAGTGTGGCAGGGTATGCTCAGACGTGAGTCCCTTGCTCACTTTACCACTGGATTCAGGCAAGCCGGGCTGAAGACGACTGTAATGCCAGAAACCGGCCCTCGGAAGCTTGTTTCCGGTCCTGGGAAGGCATGGCTTGGCAGTTCGGGCTGTACTGTTCCCATGAGGCACAGGGTCACACTGATTTGCATATAGCCATGTCTGAACTGGGGTGGCAGAGTGGGCTAAAGAACGGTGATGGATCAAACCCAGGTCTTTTGACTGGGTGTGAGTGTTTGAATGGTTCAGATGCTCAGTCCATCACCACCCCCTTTTGTACCGCTTTGGCTGCCATAAGTGTGGCAGGGTATGCTCAGACGTGAGTCCCTTGCTCACTTTGCCACTGGATTCAGGCAAGCCGGGCTGAAGACGGCTGTAATGCCAGAAACCGGTCCTCGGAAGCTTGTTTACGGTCCAGGGAAGGCATGGCTTGGCAGTTCGGGCTGGACTGTTCCCATTAAGCACAGGGTCAGACTGATTTGCATATAGCCATGTCTGAACTGGGGTGGCAGAGTGGGCTAAAGAACGGTGATGGATCAAACCCAGATCTTTTGACTGGGTGTGAGTGTTTGATTGGTTCAGATGCTCCGTCCATCACCACCCCCTTTTGTACCGCTTTGGCTGCCATAAGTGTGGCAGGGTATGCTCAGACGTGAGTCCCTTGCTCACTTTGCCATTGGATTCAGGCAAGCCGGGCTGAAGACGGCTGTAATGCCAGAAACCGGTCCTCGGAAGCTTGTTTCCGGTCCAGGGAAGGCATGGCTTGGCAGTTCGGGCTGGACTGTTCCCATGAGGCACAGAGTCAGACTGATTTGCATATACCCATGTCTGAACTGGGGTGGCAGAATGGGCCAAAGAACGGTGATGGATCAAACCCAGATCTTTTGACTGGGTGTGAGTGTTTGATTGGTTCAGATGCTCCGTCCATCACCACCCCCTTTTGTACCGCTTTGGCTGCCATAAGTGTGGCAGGGTATGCTCAGACGTTAGTCCCTTGCTCACTTTGCCACTGAATTCAGGCAAGCCGGGCTGAAGATGTCTGTAATGCCAGAAACCGGTCCTCGGAAGCTTGTTTCCGGCCCAGGGAAGGCATGGCTTGGCAGTTCGGGCTGGACTGTTCCCATGAGGCACAGGGTGAGACTGATTTGCATATAGCCATGTCTGAACTGGGGTGGCAGAGTGGGCTAAAGAACGGTGATGGATCAAACCTAGATCTTTTGACTGGGTGTGAGTGTTTGATTGGTTCATATGCTCCGTCCATCACCACCCCCTTTTGTACCGCTTTGGCTGCCATAAGTGTGGCAGGGTATGCTCAGACGTGAGTCCCTTGCTCACTTTGCCACTGGATTCAGGCAAGCCGGGCTGAAGACGGCTGTAATGCCAGAAACCGATCCTTGGAAGCTTGTTTCCGGTCCAGGGAAGGCATGGCATGGCAGTTCGGGCTGGACTGTTCCCATGAGGCACAGGGTCAGACTGATTTGCATATAGCCATGTCTGAACTGGGGTGGCAGAGTGGGCTAAAGAATGGTGATGGATCAAACCCAGATCTTTTGACTGGGTGAGTGTTTGATTGGTTCAGATGCTCCGTCCATCACCACCCCCTTTTGTACCGCTTTGGCTGCCATAAGTGTGGCAGGGTATGCTCAGACGTGAACCCCTTGCTCACTTTGCCACTGGATTCAGGCAAGCCGGGCTGAAGACGGCTGTAATGCCAGAAACCGGTCCTCGGAAGCTTGTTTTCGGTCCAGGGAAGGCATGGCTTGGCAGTTCGGGCTGGACTGTTCCCATGAGGCACAGGGTCAGACTGAGTTGCATATAGCCATGTCTGAACTAGGGTGGCAGAGTGGGCCAAAGAACGGTGATGGATCAAACCCAGATCTTTTGACTGGGTGTGAGTGTTTGATTGGTTCAGATGCTCCGTCCATCTCCACCCCCTTTTGTACCGCTTTGGCTGCCATAAGTGTGGCAGGGTATGCTCAGATGTGAGTCCCTTGCTCACTTTGCCACTGAATCTACCATCTCTCTGCTCAGCTCTGGCCGAAACCAGCCCCGACCTTTCCGGCCTTGCAGCCACCTCCCAGTTGGCCGCTATAAACAACTGGCTCACCGTGGCAGGTGATGAATTCGCCCCCCTAAGGCGGCTCACAGTTAAACGGGCCCACGCAGCCAACCGCTGGTTTACTCCCGACCTTAAAGTAAAGAAACTAGCTGCAAGGAGGGCCGAGCGAATTTGGAGAAGAACTTACGGCACTGCACAAAAGTCTGCCTATTTATCTGCTTTACAAACTTATAAAATGGGCATTCTCGAAGCAAAAACTGATTACTATACCAACAGGATAATGACAGCTGAGTCCCAACCGAAGGAAATTTTCTCCACCATTCATGAACTTGCATCTTCTAATAGAGCCATGGTCACTACTCCTCCTTCCCAGTCCCTCTGCGACTCGCTCAATGAGTTTTTTATTGACAAGGTCGTCAAAATTAAACATAACATTCCCCCGCCCCCCCCCCCACATTTGTCAACCCCTCCCCACCACCCACTATCCTCAAATTGGTTAACATTCCCCTACTAACTCTTGACACCCTTTCTTCTTTGCTCCACCGGGTCAAATCAGGCTCTCCCCTGGACTTTGCTCCTGCTCGTGTCCTCAAGGAAATCTACCTAGCCTGTCCCACACCACCTTTGACCCTTCTTAACGATTCTCTTATGCACGGTACTGTTCCCAGCCCACACAAATCGGCGGCTGTTATTCCAATCTTAAAAAAACCTGACGCCGACTCATCCTCCCCCTCTAATTACCGTCCCATCTCCCTCCTGCCCTACCTTGCAAAAGTCCTTGAAACTCATGTTACCACCATCTTGAGCACCCATGTTGAGGCAAATCACTGCCTCTCCCCTTGTCAGGCTGGTTTCCGCCCCCTGCACTCCACTGAGAAAGTGGTCATCTCAGTGATGGACAAATTGCGTGAAGGCATCGACATCAACCATCCGCAAGCCCTGATACTTCTAGACTTGTCCGCCGCCTTTGACACGGTGGACCACTCCATCCTCCTTAGCCGTGTCAGGGCGGCGGGCATAGAAGGCTTGGCCTTCTCATGGCTCGAGTCCTTTCTTGCTGATAGAACCCAAGCGGTCCGTTTGGCTGGCTTCGCCGCGGCTTCACGCAAGGTAGAGTGCGGGGTCCCCCAGGGTTCATCTCTTTCCCCTCTTTTGTTTAACCTATACATTTTTCCCCTCATTTTTATGTTACAGCAGCTGGAGGTCACCGTATTCAATTATGCGGACGACCTCCAGCTAATTTTCAACCTGTCCCACTCATCCTCACCCGCTCAGAACGTCCAGACAGTAATGACGTTCATTCAAGATTGGATGAACTGCAACCACCTCAAACTCAACCCGGACAAGACCGAGTTGGTCTTGACCGGAGGTGGTTGCAGTCCATGGTCCCCCTCTTTTTGGCCACTTTCCCTTGGTACCCCCCACTCCCTGTATCTAAAGTAAAAACCTTGGGGATTTTCCTTAACTCCCAACTCACTGTTCACTCACATGTTGCCTCCGTGGTATCCTCCTGTTTCTTTTCCCTTAGAACAATTAGGAAAGTTTCCCTTTTTTTTTCCCCCCTGCTTTAAAAATAATTGTGTTGGCCATGGTACTGTCTCGTATAGACTATGGCAACATAATCTACAATGGGGCCCCTGCCTATGCGATCCGTCGCTTGCAACTGGTACAGAATCAGGCTGCCCGCCTGATTCATGGCCTGCCTAAATACCATCGGGTCACTCCACTGCTCAAAACATTACACTGGCTCCCTGTGAAAGAGCGTGCCCTCTTTAAACTCGGCTGTCTCACCTACCAGGCCAGATCGGGCACCGCTCCCGAATTCATCTGCTCTACCATTAAACCCTACCTCCCGGGCAGAGAACTCCGCTCCACGCATTTGGCCCTTTTAACCGTCCCTCGTTTTAAAAAACAGAAGGCGGGTGGAGCGAGATTCGCCGTTTTGGGCCCAGCCTTTTGGAACTCCCTCCCGGCAACTTTGCGCACTGCACCTTCCTACCTCCAGTTTCGAAAGGACCTCAAGACTTTCCTTTTTATGCAGGCCTATTTGACTTAGACTTCCTTTCCTGCTGCTGCCATCCACTGTTCTTAACACTAGCGCCATGAAACCGCTGGGTAAACGAGCGCTGTATAAATGTTTTTAAATTCAAATTCAATTCAGGCAAGCCGGGCTGAAGATGTCTGTAATGCCAGAAACCGGTCCTCGGAAGCTTGTTTCCGGTCCAGGGAAGGCATGGCTTGGCAGTTCGGGCTGGACTGTTCCCATGAGGCACAGGGTCAGACTGATTTGCATATAGCCATGTCTGAACTGGGGTGGCAGAGTGGGCTAAAGAACGGTGATGGATCAAACCTAGATCTTTTGACTGGGTGTGAGTGTTTGATTGGTTCAGATGCTCCGTCCATCACCACCCACTTTTGTACCGCTTTGGCTGCCATAAGTGTGGCAGGGTATGCTCAGACGTGAGTCCCTTGCTCACTTTGCCACTGGATTCAGGCAAGCCGGGCTGAAGACAGCTGTAATGTCAGAAAACGGTCCTCGGAAGCTTGTTTCCGGTCCAGTGTAGGCATTGCTTGGCAGTTCGGGCTGGACTGTTCCCATGAGGCACAGGGTCAGACTGATTTGCATATAGCCATGTCTGAACTGGGGTGGCAGAGTGGGCTAAAGAACGGTGATGGATCAAACCCAGATCTTTTGACTGGGTGTGAGTGTTTGATTGGTTCAGATGCTCCGTCCATCACCACCCCCTTTTGTACCGCTTTGGCTGCCATTAGTGTGGCAGGGTATGCTCAGACGTGAGTCTCTTGCTCACTTTGCCACTGGATTAAGGCAAGCCGGGCTGAAGACGGCTGTAATGCCAGAAACCGGTCCTCGGAAGCTTGTTTCCGGTCCAGGGAAGGCAAGGCTTGGCAGTTCGGGCTGGACTGTTCCCATGAGGCACAGGGTCAGACTGATTTGCATATAGCCACGTCTGAACTGGGGTGGCAGAGTGGGCTAAAGTACGGTGATGGATCAAACCCAGGTCTTTTGACTGGGTGTGAGTGTTTGAATGGTTCAGATGCTCCGTCCATCACCACCCCCTTTTGTACCGCTTTGGCTGCCATAAGTGTGGCAGGGTATGCTCAGACGGGAGTCCCTTGCTCACTTTGCCACTGGATTCAGGCAAGCCGGGCTGAAGACGGCTGTAATGCCAGAAACCGGTCCTCGGAAGCTTGTTTCCGGTCCAGGGAAGGCATGGCTTGGCAGTTCGGGCTGGACTGTTCCCATTAAGCACAGGGTCAGACTGATTTGCATATAGCCATGTCTGAACTGGGGTGGCAGAGTGGGCTAAAGAATGGTGATGGATCAAACCCAGATCTTTTGACTGGGTGTGAGTGTTTGATTGGTTCAGATGTTCCGTCCATCACCACCCCCTTTTGTACCGCTTTGGCTGCCATAAGTGTGGCAGGGTATGCTCAGACGTGAGTCCCTTGCTCACTTTGCCACTGGATTCAGGCAAGCCGGGCTGAAGATGTCTGTAATGCCAGAAAACGGTCCTCGGAAGCTTGTTTCCGGTCCAGGGAAGGCATGGCTTGGCAGTTCGGGCTGGACTGTTCCCATGAGGCACAGGGTCAGACTGATTTGCATATAGCCATGTCTGAACTGGGGTGGCAGAGTGGGCTAAAGAACGGTGATGGATCAAACCTAGATCTTTTGACTGGGTGTGAGTGTTTGATTGGTTCAGATGCTCCGTCCATCACCACCCCCTTTTGTACCACTTTGGCTGCCATAAGTGTGGCAGGGTATGCTCAGACGTGAGTCCCTTGCTCACTTTGCCACTGGATTCAGGCAAGCCGGGCTGAAGACAGCTGTAATGCCAGAAAACGGTCCTCGGAAGCTTGTTTCCGGTCCAGTGTAGGCATGGCTTGGCAGTTCGGGCTGGACTGTTCCCATGAGGCACAGGGTCAGACTGATTTGCATATAGCCATGTCTGAACTGGGGTGGCAGAGTGGGCTAAAGAACGGTGATGGATCAAACCCAGATCTTTTGACTGGGTGTGAGTGTTTGATTGGTTCAGATGCTCCGTCCATCACCACCCCCTTTTGTACCGCTTTGGCTGCCATAAGTGTGGCAGGGTATGCTCAGACGTGAGTCCCTTGCTCACTCTGCCACTGGATTCAGGCAAGCCGGGCTGAAGACGGCTGTAATGCCAGAAACCGGTCCTCGGAAACTTGTTTCCGGTCCAGGGAAGGCATGGCTTGGCAGTTCGGGCTGGACTGTTCCCATTAAGCACAGGGTCAGACTGATTTGCATATAGCCATGTCTGAACTGGGGTGGCAGAGTGGGCTAAAGAACGGTGATGGATCAAACCCAGATCTTTTGACTGGGTGTGAGTGTTTGATTGGTTCAGATGCTCCGTCCATCACACCCCCTTTTGTACCGCTTTGGCTGCCATAAGTGTGGCAGGGTATGCTCAGACGTGAGTCCCTTGCTACTTTGCCACTGGATTCAGGCAAGCCGGGCTGAAGACGGTGTAATGCCAGAAACCGGTCCTCGGAAGCTTGTTTCCGGTCCAGGGAAGGCATGGCTTGGCAGTTCGGGCTGGACTGTTCCCATGAGGCCCAGAGTCAGACTGATTTGCATATAGTCATGTCTGAACTGGGGTGGCAGAGTGGGCCAAAGAACGGTGATCGATCAAACCCAGATCTTTTGACTGGGTGTGAGTGTTTGATTGGTTCAGATGCTCCGTCCATCACCACCCCCTTTTGTACCACTTTGGCTGCCATAAGTGTGGCAGGGTATGCTCAGACGTAAGTCCCTTGCTCACTTTGCCACTGAATTCAAGCAAGCCGGGCTGAAGATGTCTGTAATGCCAGAAACCGGTCCTCGGAAGCTTGTTTCCGGTCCAGGGAAGGCATGGCTTGGCAGTTCGGGCTGGACTGTTCCCATGAGGCACAGGGTCAGACTGATTTGCATATAGCCATGTCTGAATTGGGGTGGCAGAGTGGGCTAAAGAACGGTGATGGATCAAACCTAGATCTTTTGACTGGGTGTGAGTGTTTGATTGGTTCATATGCTCCGTCCATCACCACCCCCTTTTGTACCGCTTTGGCTGCCATAAGTGTGGCAGTGTATGCTCAGACGTCAGTCCCTTGCTCACTTTGCCACTGGATTCAGGCAAGCCGGGCTGAAGACGGCTGTAATGCCAGAAACCGGTCCTCTGAAGCTTGTTTCCGGTCCAGGGAAGGCATGGCTTGGCAGTTCGGGCTGGACTGTTCCCATGAGGCACAGGGTCAGACTGATTTGCATATAGCCATGTCTGAACTGGGGTGGCAGAGTGGGCTAAAGAACGGTGATGGATCAAACCCAGATCTTTTGACTGGGTGTGAGTGTTTGATTGGTTCAGATGCTCCGTCCATCACCACCCCCTTTTGTACCGCTTTGGCTGCCATAAGTGTGGCAGGGTATGCTCAGACGTGAGTCCCTTGCTCACTTTGCCACTGGATTCAGGCAAGCCGGGCTGAAGACGGCTGTAATGCCAGAAACCGGTCCTCGGAAGCTTGTTTCCGGTCTAGGGAAGGCATGGCTTGGCAGTTCGGGCTGGACTGTTCCCATGAGGCACAGAGTCAGACTGATTTGCATATACCCATGTCTGAACTGGGGTGGCAGAATGGGCCAAAGAACGGTGATGGATCAAACCCAGATCTTTTGACTGGGTGTGAGTGTTTGATTGGTTCAGATGCTCCGTCCATCACCACCCCCTTTTGTACCGCTTTGGCTGCCATAAGTGTGGCAGGGTATGCTCAGACGTTAGTCCCTTGCTCACTTTGCCACTGAATTCAGGCAAGCCGGGCTGAAGATGTCTGTAATGCCAGAAACCGGTCCTCGGAAGCTTGTTTCCGGCCCAGGGAAGGCATGGCTTGGCAGTTCGGGCTGGACTGTTCCCATGAGGCACAGGGTGAGACTGATTTGCATATAGCCATGTCTGAACTGGGGTGGCAGAGTGGGCTAAAGAACGGTGATGGATCAAACCTAGATCTTTTGACTGGGTGTGAGTGTTTGATTGGTTCATATGCTCCGTCCATCACCACCCCCTTTTGTACCGCTTTGGCTGCCATAAGTGTGGCAGGGTATGCTCAGACGTGAGTCCCTTGCTCACTTTGCCACTGGATTCAGGCAAGCCGGGCTGAAGACGGCTGTAATGCCAGAAACCGATCCTTGGAAGCTTGTTTCCGGTCCAGGGAAGGCATGGCATGGCAGTTCGGGCTGGACTGTTCCCATGAGGCACAGGGTCAGACTGATTTGCATATAGCCATGTCTGAACTGGGGTGGCAGAGTGGGCTAAAGAATGGTGATGGATCAAACCCAGATCTTTTGACTGGGTGAGTGTTTGATTGGTTCAGATGCTCCGTCCATCACCACCCCCTTTTGTACCGCTTTGGCTGCCATAAGTGTGGCAGGGTATGCTCAGACGTGAACCCCTTGCTCACTTTGCCACTGGATTCAGGCAAGCCGGGCAGAAGACGGCTGTAATGCCAGAAACCGGTCCTCGGAAGCTTGTTTTCGGTCCAGGGAAGGCATGGCTTGGCAGTTCGGGCTGGACTGTTCCCATGAGGCACAGGGTCAGACTGACTTGCATATAGCCATGTCTGAACTAGGGTGGCAGAGTGGGCCAAAGAACGGTGATGGATCAAACCCAGATCTTTTGACTGGGTGTGAGTGTTTGATTGGTTCAGATGCTCCGTCCATCTCCACCCCCTTTTGTACCGCTTTGGCTGCCATAAGTGTGGCAGGGTATGCTCAGATGTGAGTCCCTTGCTCACTTTGCCACTGAATCTACCATCTCTCTGCTCAGCTCTGGCCGAAACCAGCCCCGACCTTTCCGGCCTTGCAGCCACCTCCCAGTTGGCCGCTATAAACAACTGGCTCACCGTGGCAGGTGATGAATTCGCCCCCCTAAGGCGGCTCACAGTTAAACGGGCCCACGCAGCCAACCGCTGGTTTACTCCCGACCTTAAAGTAAAGAAACTAGCTGCAAGGAGGGCCGAGCGAATTTGGAGAAGAACTTACGGCACTGCACAAAAGTCTGCCTATTTATCTGCTTTACAAACTTATAAAATGGGCATTCTCGAAGCAAAAACTGATTACTATACCAACAGGATAATGACAGCTGAGTCCCAACCGAAGGAAATTTTCTCCACCATTCATGAACTTGCATCTTCTAATAGAGCCATGGTCACTACTCCTCCTTCCCAGTCCCTCTGCGACTCGCTCAATTAGTTTTTTATTGACAAGGTCGTCAAAATTAAACATAACATTCCCCCGCCCCCCCCCCACATTTGTCAACCCCTCCCCACCACCCACTATCCTCAAATTGGTTAACATTCCCCTACTAACTCTTGACACACTTTCTTCTTTGCTCCACCGGGTCAAATCAGGCTCTCCCCTGGACTTTGCTCCTGCTCTTGTCCTCAAGGAAATCTACCTAGCCTGTCCCACACCACCTTTGACCCTTCTTAACGATTCTCTTATGCACGGTACTGTTCCCAGCCCACACAAATCGGCGGCTGTTATTCCAATCTTAAAAAAACCTGACGCCGACTCATCCTCCCCCTCTAATTACCGTCCCATCTCCCTCCTGCCCTACCTTGCAAAAGTCCTTGAAACTCATGTTACCACCATCTTGAGCACCCATGTTGAGGCAAATCACTGCCTCTCCCCTTGTCAGGCTGGTTTCCGCCCCCTGCACTCCACTGAGAAAGTGGTCATCTCAGTGATGGACAAATTGCGTGAAGGCATCGACATCAACCATCCGCAAGCCCTGATACTTCTAGACTTGTCCGCCGCCTTTGACACGGTGGACCACTCCATCCTCCTTAGCCGTGTCAGGGCGGCGGGCATAGAAGGCTTGGCCTTCTCATGGCTCAAGTCCTTTCTTGCTGATAGAACCCAAGCGGTCCGTTTGGCTGGCTTCGCCGCGGCTTCACGCAAGGTAGAGTGCGGGGTCCCCCAGGGTTCATCTCTTTCCCCTCTTTTGTTTAACCTATACATTTTTCCCCTCATTTTTATGTTACAGCAGCTGGAGGTCACCGTATTCAATTATGCGGACGACCTCCAGCTAATTTTCAACCTGTCCCACTCATCCTCACCCGCTCAGAACGTCCAGACAGTAATGACGTTCATTCAAGATTGGATGAACTGCAACCACCTCAAACTCAACCCGGACAAGACCGAGTTGGTCTTGACCGGAGGTGGTTGCAGTCCATGGTCCCCCTCTTTTTGGCCACTTTCCCTTGGTACCCCCCCACTCCCTGTATCTAAAGTAAAAACCTTGGGGATTTTCCTTAACTCCCAACTCACTGTTAAATCACATGTTGCCTCCGTGGTATCCTCCTGTTTCTTTTCCCTTAGAACAATTAGGAAAGTTTCCCGTTTTTTTTCCCCCCCCTGCTTTAAAAATAATTGTGTTGGCCATGGTACTGTCTCGTATAGACTATGGCAACATAATCTACAATGGGGCCCCTGCCTATGCGATCCGTCGCTTGCAACTGGTACAGAATCAGGCTGCCCGCCTGATTCATGGCCTGCCTAAATACCATCGGGCCACTCCACTGCTCAAAACATTACACTGGCTCCCTGTGAAAGAGCGTGCCCTCTTTAAACTCGGCTGTCTCACCTACCAGGCCAGATCGGGCACCGCTCCCGAATTCATCTGCTCTGCCATTAAACCCTACCTCCCGGGCAGAGAACTCCGCTCCACGCATTTGGCCCTTTTAACCGTCCCTCGTTTTAAAAAACAGAAGGCGGGTGGAGCGAGATTCGACGTTTTGGGCCCAGCCTTTTGGAACTCCCTCCCGGCAACTTTGCGCACTGCACCTTCCTACCTTCAGTTTCGAAAGGACCTCAAGACTTTCCTTTTTATGCAGGCCTATTTGACTTAGACTTCCTTTCCTGCTGCTGCCATCCACTGTTCTTAACACTAGCGCCATGAAACCGCTGGGTAAACGAGCGCTGTATAAATGTTTTTAAATTCAAATTCAATTCAGGCAAGCCGGGCTGAAGATGTCTGTAATGCCAGAAACCGGTCCTCGGAAGCTTGTTTCCGGTCCAGGGAAGGCATGGCTTGGCAGTTCGGGCTGGACTGTTCCCATGAGGCACAGGGTCAGACTGATTTGCATATAGCCATGTCTGAACTGGGGTGGCAGAGTGGGCTAAAGAACGGTGATGGATCAAACCTAGATCTTTTGACTGGGTGTGAGTGTTTGATTGGTTCAGATGCTCCGTCCATCACCACCCCCTTTTGTACTGCTTTGGCTGCCATAAGTGTGGCAGGGTATGCTCAGACGTGAGTCCCTTGCTCACTTTGCCACTGGATTCAAGCAAGCCGGGCTGAAGACGGCTGGAATGCCAGAAACCGGTCCTCGGAAGCTTGTTTCCGGTCCAGGGAAGGCATGGCTTGGCAGTTCGGGCTGGACTGTTCCCATGAGGCACAGGGTCAGACTGATTTGCATATAGCCATGTCTGAACTGGGGTGGCAGAGTGGGCTAAAGAACGGTGATGGATCAAACCCAGATCTTTTGACTGGGTGTGAGTGTTTGATTGGTTCAGATGCTCCGTCCATCACCACCCCCTTTTGTACCGCTTTGGCTGCCATAAGTGTGGCAGGGTATGCTCAGACGTGAGTCCCTTGCTCACTTTGCCACTGGATTCAGGCAAGCCGGGCTGAAGACAGCTGTAATGCCAGAAAACGGTCCTCGGAAGCTTGTTTCCGGTCCAGTGTAGGCATTGCTTGGCAGTTCGGGCTGGACTGTTCCCATGAGGCACAGGGTCAGACTGATTTGCATATAGCCATGTCTGAACTGGGGTGGCAGAGTGGGCTAAAGAACGGTGATGGATCAAACCCAGATCTTTTGACTGGGTGTGAGTGTTTGATTGGTTCAGATGCTCCGTCCATCACCACCCCCTTTTGTACCGCTTTGGCTGCCATTAGTGTGGCAGGGTATGCTCAGACGTGAGTCTCTTGCTCACTTTGCCACTGGATTAAGGCAAGCCGGGCTGAAGACGGCTGTAATGCCAGAAACCGGTCCTCGGAAGCTTGTTTCCGGTCCAGGGAAGGCATGGCTTGGCAGTTCGGGCTGGACTGTTCCCATGAGGCACAGGGTCAGACTGATTTGCATATAGCCACGTCTGAACTGGGGTGGCAGAGTGGGCTAAAGTACGGTGATGGATCAAACCCAGGTCTTTTGACTGGGTGTGAGTGTTTGAATGGTTCAGATGCTCCGTCCATCACCACCCCCTTTTGTACCGCTTTGGCTGCCATAAGTGTGGCAGGGTATGCTCAGACGTGAGTCCCTTGCTCACTTTGCCACTGGATTCAGGCAAGCCGGGCTGAAGACGGCTGTAATGCCAGAAACCGGTCCTCGGAAGCTTGTTTCCGGTCCAGGGAAGGCATGGCTTGGCAGTTCGGGCTGGACTGTTCCCATTAAGCACAGGGTCAGACTGATTTGCATATAGCCATGTCTGAACTGGGGTGGCAGAGTGGGCTAAAGAACGGTGATGGATCAAACCTAGATCTTTTGACTGGGTGTGAGTGTTTGATTGGTTCAGATGCTCCGTCCATCACCACCCCCTTTTGTACCACTTTGGCTGCCATAAGTGTGGCAGGGTATGCTCAGACGTGAGTCCCTTGCTCACTTTGCCACTGGATTCAGGCAAGCCGGGCTGAAGACAGCTGTAATGCCAGAAAACGGTCCTCGGAAGCTTGTTTCCGGTCCAGTGTAGGCATGACTTGGCAGTTCGGGCTGGACTGTTCCCATGAGGCACAGGGTCAGACTGATTTGCATATAGCCATGTCTGAACTGGGGTGGCAGAGTGGGCTAAAGAACGGTGATGGATCAAACCCAGATCTTTTGACTGGGTGTGAGTGTTTGATTGGTTCAGATGCTCCGTCCATCACCACCCCCTTTTGTACCGCTTTGGCTGCCATAAGTGTGGCAGGGTATGCTCAGACGTGAGTCCCTTGCTCACTTTGCCACTGGATTCAGGCAAGCCGGGCTGAAGACAGCTGTAATGCCAGAAACCGGTCCTCGGAAGCTTGTTTCCGGTCCAGGGAAGGCATGGCTTGGCAGTTCGGGCTGGACTGTTCCCATGAGGCACAGGGTCAGACTGATTTGCATATAGCCATGTCTGAACTGGGGTGGCAGAGTGGGCTAAAGAACGGTGATGGATCAAACCCAGGTCTTTTGACTGGGTGTGAGTGTTTGAATGGTTCAGATGCTCCGTCCATCACCACCCCCTTTTGTACCGCTTTGGCTGCCATAAGTGTGGCAGGGTATGCTCAGACGTGAGTCCCTTGCTCACTCTGCCACTGGATTCAGGCAAGCCGGGCTGAAGACGGCTGTAATGCCAGAAACCGGTCCTCGGAAACTTGTTTCCGGTCCAGGGAAGGCATGGCTTGGCAGTTCGGGCTGGACTGTTCCCATTAAGCACAGGGTCAGACTGATTTGCATATAGCCATGTCTGAACTGGGGTGGCAGAGTGGGCTAAAGAACGGTGATGGATCAAACCCAGATCTTTTGACTGGGTGTGAGTGTTTGATTGGTTCAGATGCTCCGTCCATCACCACCCCCTTTTGTACCGCTTTGGCTGCCATAAGTGTGGCAGGGTATGCTCAGACGTGAGTCCCTTGCTACTTTGCCACTGGATTCAGGCAAGCCGGGCTGAAGACGGTGTAATGCCAGAAACCGGTCCTCGGAAGCTTGTTTCCGGTCCAGGGAAGGCATGGCTTGGCAGTTCGGGCTGGACTGTTCCCATGAGGCCCAGAGTCAGACTGATTTGCATATAGCCATGTCTGAACTGGGGTGGCAGAGTGGGCCAAAGAACGGTGATGGATCAAACCCAAATCTTTTGACTGGGTGTGAGTGTTTGATTGGTTCAGATGCTCCGTCCATCACCACCCCCTTTTGTACCACTTTGGCTGCCATAAGTGTGGCAGGGTATGCTCAGACGTAAGTCCCTTGCTCACTTTGCCACTGAATTCAGGCAAGCCGGGCTGAAGATGTCTGTAATGCCAGAAACCGGTCCTCGGAAGCTTGTTTCCGGTCCAGGGAAGGCATGGCTTGGCAGTTCGGGCTGGACTGTTCCCATGAGGCACAGGGTCAGACTGATTTGCATATAGCCATGTCTGAATTGGGGTGGCAGAGTGGGCTAAAGAACGGTGATGGATCAAACCTAGATCTTTTGACTGGGTGTGAGTGTTTGATTGGTTCATATGCTCCGTCCATCACCACCCCCTTTTGTACCGCTTTGGCTGCCATAAGTGTGGCAGGGTATGCTCAGACGTCAGTCCCTTGCTCACTTTGCCACTGGATTCAGGCAAGCCGGGCTGAAGAAGGCTGTAATGCCAGAAACCGGTCCTCTGAAGCTTGTTTCCGGTCCAGGGAAGGCATGGCTTGGCAGTTCGGGCTGGACTGTTCCCATGAGGCACAGGGTCAGACTGATTTGCATATAGCCATGTCTGAACTGGGGTGGCAGAGTGGGCTAAAGAACGGTGATGGATCAAACCCAGATCTTTTGACTGGGTGAGTGTTTGATGGGTTCAGATGCTCCGTCCATCACCACCCCCTTTTGTACCGCTTTGGCTGCCATAAGTGTGGCAGGGTATGCTCAGACGTGAGTCCCTTGCTCACTTTGCCACTGGATTCAGGCAAGCCGGGCTGAAGACGGCTGTAATGCCAGAAACCGGTCCTCGGAAGCTTGTTTCTGGTCCAGGGAAGGCATGGCTTGGCAGTTCGGGCTGGACTCTTCCCATGAGGCACAGGGTCAGACTGATTTGCATATAGCCATGTCTGAACTGGGGTGGCAGAGTGGGCTAAAGAACGGTGATGGATCAAACCCAGGTCTTTTGACTGGGTGTGAGTGTTTGAATGGTTCAGATGCTCCGTCCATCACCACCCCCTTTTGTACCGCTTTGGCTGCCATAAGTGTGGCAGGGTATGCTCAGACGTGAGTCCCTTGCTCACTCTGCCACTGGATTCAGGCAAGCCGGGCTGAAGACGGCTGTAATGCCAGAAACCGGTCCTCGGAAACTTGTTTCCGGTCCAGGGAAGGCATGGCTTGGCAGTTCGGGCTGGACTGTTCCCATTAAGCACAGGGTCAGACTGATTTGCATATAGCCATGTCTGAACTGGGGTGGCAGAGTGGGCTAAAGAACGGTGATGGATCAAACCCAGATCTTTTGACTGGGTGTGAGTGTTTGATTGGTTCAGATGCTCCGTCCATCACCACCCCCTTTTGTACCGCTTTGGCTGCCATAAGTGTGGCAGGGTATGCTCAGACGTGAGTCCCTTGCTACTTTGCCACTGGATTCAGGCAAGCCGGGCTGAAGACGGTGTAATGCCAGAAACCGGTCCTCGGAAGCTTGTTTCCGGTCCAGGGAAGGCATGGCTTGGCAGTTCGGGCTGGACTGTTCCCATGAGGCCCAGAGTCAGACTGATTTGCATATAGCCATGTCTGAACTGGGGTGGCAGAGTGGGCCAAAGAACGGTGATGGATCAAACCCAAATCTTTTGACTGGGTGTGAGTGTTTGATTGGTTCAGATGCTCCGTCCATCACCACCCCCTTTTGTACCACTTTGGCTGCCATAAGTGTGGCAGGGTATGCTCAGACGTAAGTCCCTTGCTCACTTTGCCACTGAATTCAGGCAAGCCGGGCTGAAGATGTCTGTAATGCCAGAAACCGGTCCTCGGAAGCTTGTTTCCGGTCCAGGGAAGGCATGGCTTGGCAGTTCGGGCTGGACTGTTCCCATGAGGCACAGGGTCAGACTGATTTGCATATAGCCATGTCTGAATTGGGGTGGCAGAGTGGGCTAAAGAACGGTGATGGATCAAACCTAGATCTTTTGACTGGGTGTGAGTGTTTGATTGGTTCATATGCTCCGTCCATCACCACCCCCTTTTGTACCGCTTTGGCTGCCATAAGTGTGGCAGGGTATGCTCAGACGTCAGTCCCTTGCTCACTTTGCCACTGGATTCAGGCAAGCCGGGCTGAAGAAGGCTGTAATGCCAGAAACCGGTCCTCTGAAGCTTGTTTCCGGTCCAGGGAAGGCATGGCTTGGCAGTTCGGGCTGGACTGTTCCCATGAGGCACAGGGTCAGACTGATTTGCATATAGCCATGTCTGAACTGGGGTGGCAGAGTGGGCTAAAGAACGGTGATGGATCAAACCCAGATCTTTTGACTGGGTGAGTGTTTGATGGGTTCAGATGCTCCGTCCATCACCACCCCCTTTTGTACCGCTTTGGCTGCCATAAGTGTGGCAGGGTATGCTCAGACGTGAGTCCCTTGCTCACTTTGCCACTGGATTCAGGCAAGCCGGGCTGAAGACGGCTGTAATGCCAGAAACCGGTCCTCGGAAGCTTGTTTCTGGTCCAGGGAAGGCATGGCTTGGCAGTTCGGGCTGGACTCTTCCCATGAGGCACAGGGTCAGACTGATTTGCATATAGCCATGTCTGAACTGATGTGGCAGAGTGGGCTAAAGAACGGTGATGGATCAAACCCAGATCTTTTGACTGGGTGTGAGTGTTTGATTGGTTCAGAGGCTCTGTCCATCACCACCCCCTTTTGTACCGCTTTGGCTGCCATAAGTGTGGCAGGGTATGCTCAGACGTGAGTTCCTTGCTCACTTTGCCACTGGATTCAGGCAAGCCGGGCTGAAGACGGCTGTAATGCCAGAAACCGGTCCTCGGAAGCTTATTTCCGGTCCAGGGAAGGCATGGCTTGGCAGTTCGGGCTGGACTGTTCCCATGAGGCACAGGGTCAGACTGACTTGCATATAGCCATGTCTGAACTGGGGTGGCAGAGTGGGCCAAAGAACGGTGATGGATCAAACCCATATCTTTTGACTGGGTGTGAGTGTTTGATTGGTTCAGATGCTCCGTCCATCTCCACCCCCTTTTGTACCGCTTTGGCTGCCATAAGTGTGGCAGGGTATGCTCAGACGTGAGTCCCTTGCTCACTTTGCCACTGAATTCAGGCAAGCCGGGCTGAAGATGTCTGTAATGCCAGAAACCGGTCCTCGGAAGCTTGTTTCCGGTCCAGGGAAGGCATGGCTTGGCAGTTCGGGCTGGACTGTTCCCATGAGGCACAGGCTCAGACTGATTTGCATATAGCCATGTCTGAACTGGGGTGGCAGAGTGGGCTAAAGAACGGTGATGGATCAAACCTAGATCTTTTGACTGGGTGTGAGTGTTTGATTGGTTCAGATGCTCCGTCCATCACCACCCCCTTTTGTACCGCTTTGGCTGCCATAAGTGTGGCAAGGTATGCTCAGACGTGAGTCCCTTGCTCACTTTGCCACTGGATTCAGGCAAGCCGGGCTGAAGACGGTTGTAATGCCAGAAACCGGTCCTCGGAAGCTTGTTTCCGGTCCAGGGAAGGCATGGCTTGGCAGTTCGGGCTGGACTGTTCCCATGAGGCACAGGGTCAGACTGATTTGCATATAGCCATGTCTGAACTGGGGTGGCAGAGTGGGCTAAAGAACGGTGATGGATCAAACCCAGATCTTTCGACTGGGTGTGAGTGTTTGATTGGTTCAGATGCTCCGTCCATCACCACCCCCTTTTGTACCGCTTTGGCTGCCATAAGTGTGGCAGGGTATGCTCAGACGTGAGTTCCTTGCTCACTTTGCCACTGGATTCAGGCAAGCCGGGCTGAAGACGGCTGTAATGCCAGAAACCGGTCCTCGGAAGCTTGTTTTCGGTCCAGGGAAGGCATGGCTTGGCAGTTCGGGCTGGACTGTTCCCATGAGGCACAGGGTCAGACTGATTTGCATATAGCCAAGTCTGAACTGGGGTGGCAGAGTGGGCTAAAGAACGGTGATGGATCAAACCCAGATCTTTTGACTGGGTGTGAGTGTTTGATTGGTTCAGATGCTCCGTCCATCACCACCCCCTTTTGTATCGCTTTGGCTGCCATAAGTGTGGCAGGGTATGCTCGGACGTGAGTCCCTTGCTCACTTTGCCACTGGATTCAGGCAAGCCGGGCTGAAGACTTCTGTAATGCCAGAAACCGGTCCTCGGAAGCTTGTTTCCGGTCCAGGGAAGGCATGGCTTGGCAGTTCGGGCTGGACTGTTCCCATGAGGCACAGGGTCAGACTGATTTGCATATAGCCATGTCTGAACTGGGGTGGCAGAGTGGGCTAAAGAACGGTAATGGATCAAACCCAGATCTTTTGACTGGGTGTGAGTGTTTGATTGGTTCAGATGCTCCGTCCATCACCACCCACTTTTGTACCTCTTGAGCCTGTAAGCCAGTGTGTTCAATCATGCCTATGAGGCGCTGGGAGTTAAATGCACAGGCATCTAAAGGGCCAGCAGACAGTAATTGTGCTGCTTCATTGAGGTAATTTATGCCAATGATGTGAAAAGTCACGTAATGGCATTAGTGATGTAATGTCTGATGTCATCAGTGTATATGGAGATAATTAGACGTTGGAACGCTCAAGTACCACTCTATACAATTAGGTGTCAATGTAATGAATACACCTAGAAACAGTGTTGATTCCGATGCATTCCAGGAAAACGAATGGTGAGTTAATTACTGCGCGCAGGAAATGATTGGAAGTCTAAAAGAATTGAGTAGAGCACTAAGGAAGGGGTGGATGCTCAAAACTAAATGTTCTGGGGACTAATCCAGGTAATTGACATAGGGCTGGGGTCTCCAACCCATGATATTCAGCTCTTCTACCATTGAGCTTAGCATGGGGGAGTCATCCCTTCACTAAGCAAGGAAGTTAACAAGGGGGCACTCCATAGAAAGATATACAACTATATTCACTGAAAAAAAAGTCAAAGTGATGTGATATAGTTAGGTGTTGGAATGAGACAAAGCTAATGTTAAAAAAAAACAACATAACTGAAATACGAAAGTTACAGCTCAATGAATTATGTATAACTATATCCCTCATCATCCATCTCTTATGAACTCATATATTGCATCTCTCATGACATGTGAAAGGACGTCATTAGTGACATCACTGATTAAATTGGAGGAACTAGGGGTGAAAGTAACTCACAAAATTTGCTGCAATGTAATAAATCAAAATTATGCACGATTGCGCAGAATTATTTTCTCGCACAAAATCCACCCTCACATCCAAAATGGACCAAAGGATGCCTTTTGCTCTAAGAAAATATTGCTAAAATCAACAGAACACAAACAGCAGCCATTAGCCATTTATGCTTATTTATTCATGTTTTCCTTCAGTAGAATTTTTTTATGCCAAAATATTCATGATCTTGCATCATTTTCAGCCACAATCGCACAATTTCTGGACACTTCCCATAAAAATAGTAACACAAAATTAACAAACTTACTCAGTGTAATTAAAATTTCAACTAGCCTCAAAATAGTTGAAATTACTAATTAGATCAACTATAGATTCCGACAGTGTACTTTATGCTTTGTGATAGAAGAGTGATACAACAACCTAAATCGAGGGTTGGACTCCAGTGTGTAATCTTTCAAAATGTAAAATAACTTTGGTAAATAAAGGTCAAGCACTTTTGATTGATGTGATTGTATTTTTACTTGTATTTGGGTGCAGCAAGGGAAGGTCACTTATGCACATCCAGTCCGCTAAACATAATTGCACAATAGATCCTTTGATCAACTTTTGTTGTGTAGGGCTGAAGGCTGAACAAGTAGGGTGTTAAGTGTTCATTGAAGAGTAGGTACAGAGCCTGGCCACAGGTGTGACCCCACGGGCAATGCCCTGCAGCGCATGACCAAAGGCATGCACAGCAGGGTGTTAGCTACATATGGAGGGTTGGGTGAACGGGCTGGCAATAGGGCAAACCCACTGTCTAATACCAACTACATGTTGGATGCAGGGTCCAGTGTAACACTAAGCCTTGGAGGCAGTCTCCCCTGTCCATACCCAATGTAGGTACAAAGTGGGGTTTGGCCTCTTGTGAAAGGATGGAGACAGATGCTGGCTATAGGCTAAACCTGTCCTGTGTATGACTGAAGGCTGTTTGCAGTGAAGGTGTGATGTTTGCAGAAGGTTGAATGCATTGCCTTGTTGGAGCCTGGGCATGGAGTCAGAGTTTTTATGCGGAGTGGATGTAGGGACTGACTGGAGGATGTGACTAAGAGCAATGAATGAGATAATTTAACATGTCATGAACGATATAATAGGTGAGATTGTAAGAAGTGCTTGATGGAGGGATATGTTATAGTATTTCAATGGTCTTTCGTATGTTATAATGCACAAGTAGTAATCCAGATTACTGAATCCCGAGACCTAGCTCATGTTGTGGCAACTGACCTCAATGATCAGTGAAACCTTACAGGAAAGAAAATTTTCTTTCTAGTGTCCCCTCACTCACCGGGATTGCCCCACGGTGACATGCTTCATCATTGGGGCCATCCCAGTTCTCTACGTAAAGGGGCGTGCTACGACTCCCGAACTACGCAGGAGCACTTTTATGTGAAAGACTATGTGTTGTGTAAAAAAGTGGTGGAGTGGATGTAGGTGAGTTAAAAATATCGTGCTTAGTGGGCCTCAACAGATTTATTATGCTCCTAGACAGGTATATTAAAAGTGGGGTGTGTATCACTGTTAACCAACCTATAATGAGGATTGGTTCAGTAAATGGTCAACATGTTTCATGCTCCCCTAGCATTTCTTCAGGACCATACAGGGACCAGCCCTGCATTTGCCACTCCTATGTCCCCAAATAGGGAGTGATTAAATAAAAAACACTCTTATTATCAAAAGCATGCGTTCGTACTAGAAATACATACGTTTGCACTAATTTCAGATTCTGTAAAGAAAAAACATACAAAATTAGTAGCCTTCATACCCTTCCAGAGGGAAGGGTCACAAAGTATACCTTCATGCTGCAATCATCCGATAATACAGTGGATAGTTGCACCATACTGGTGCGTGCAGACTTACATGCCAAATGTTGGACGTTTAATATGCTAAGTGATTGTGAATTCACACATAAAAACAACACAGGACTTAATGTGACCAAAATGATAGACACGAAAAACATGTAATAGATACAGAAGTTAAGTCGGACTCTTAATATTTACTTGGTATCGTGCTTAATAGCACTCCATGGTCTCTCAGGGGGTTCGATTTCACCTTGTGGACACACTGCTGTCGGTCTGTGAGGGAGTATATGGGAAGATCGGTAAATGTCAGTTCCCAAATGACTGTTAGTTTTGCACAGACGCGATTTATCGTTCGTCCGATGCCTCATAGTTCAGTTAGGAAAAGTACTTACTTCCTTGTTGGTGAAAACGCTCAGCTATACCTATTCTCAGCCTCCCCGGGACCGCATCTTGCTCGTGTGCAGCTCCGGTGCGCTTATGTGGAAGTAGACTTCCGGGTCTGCTCCCGCGCCGCTAGACCAAATGGTCACGGCGGCCATGTTGGGGGTATCCAGTCTTGTGGTATAATAAAGGATATTGACAAATAGAGCGAGTAACGCGTGAAAAAAGGGGGGGGGTCCACCCGATGCGGTAGATGCAAAAAGATTTAAAACCGGGAAGGAAGAACCAGTCCCTCGTATTTAAATGATAGTGAGGAACTAAGTAGAAGTTGGTGTTGATAATTGTGGCTCTAGAAATAGAGGACACAAAGTTAATTTTGGAGATTTACAATGCCGTTACAAAATCCTAACAGGAGATTGATCTTGTTCAGTGGGCAGCCACTAGTAAAAATTAGTCAATGCAAGGAGAAGTTTTTAAAAAACGTAATAATTATTTTGTTAATTAATTACAATTGAGGTTGCACATGTAATACAAACCTTTCTTGTCCTTCTTTGTGTGCAGAACACGTTATGCATAGTAGTATGGGGGTAACAATGCGCACTGGTTACTGTGTATTGGTCCTGGTGCCATATTTACAGAAGGGTCCTGAATTCATGGAGGCGCCTTAAGTGGAGTAGAAAAAGTATCAACTTCTGAAAGCGCCCCACGGAATGTCATCATTGAGCCCCAGGGTATATATACGGAGTTTGAACACCCATCTTTGTTCACGGTCATGGAGTATTCTTTCTTGGTTTTCCTTAGTTGTTATGCATTCCAGCACTACCCATGTTAGATTGTTGGGTGGATGATTCTTTTCAATGAAATTATTTGTCATGCGTGTAGTTGCTCGTTTACACCGGATATTGCTCCTGTGTTCAACTATCCGGGTGCTGACCTTCCGTGTGGTCATTCCAATGTAGTGTAAATTGCAAATACAGGTGATTAAGTACACAACTCCACTAGTGTTGCAATTTGACAATTGTTTCAGCTGCCATGTGGTGTTGTTATTGAAGGTAACTGTCTTTGTGGTTGATGTTAAATGACACACACTACAGTTGTTGCATGGATAGTGGCCATTTGGTAAAGGTTGTAGTCTGATAGTGGTGTTTGTTGGTTTAGGACGAGTATGGACCAAGTAGTTTCTCAGGTTCATCCCTCGGCGATGGCTAAACATTGGTATAGGTATGTCGAGGTCTCCACTGTTGACAATAGGCCAATGTTTTTTCACTATTTTGGTCATTTGATCTGACACTTTATTGAAAGTTGTGATGCAAATTGGTCTTTTGTTCTCAGTGGCATTTTTAGGTTTTGCCTTAGCCATGCGTACGAAGTACGCATGCGCTAGCAAAACCTCTTGATTTCTATCTGGGGTGATGACCCGCCTCTGCCTATCATTGGCTAGCTCCATAAATGGAGGCTAGCCATTGGGAGGCAGAGGCTGTCAATCGCGTTTTCTCTCGAAAACGCGATTCGGGGGCGTTTCTGGTGCTTTTTTTAAGCCCCGCCCCTTTGTCCCGGGCCGCGCTGCGATTGGCTGCCGGCCCGGGACACCCCCATGACGTCATTCCAGGGCCGCGCTGTGATTGGCTGCCGGCCGGGACACCCCCGTGACGTCAGCCAATCACAGCGCGGCCCGGGACCTGACTTGTTTTTTTTTGCAATGTATAGTATGACATGATGAGGCAGAATCATCTACTGTAGTTGCTCGCGTTTGAACTACAGGTGGCAGTCACGAGCCTCGGCTTCCCGGCAGTACCTGGCGGGCGGAGAGAAGTTTGAACTTGTTGTGCCTCCCACGGACTCTCTCAGGTGCAAAGGTGCGTTTGCAATGGCAGCGCAGGAAGTAACGTCAGCGGCTGGTTAATGAACACACCCCAGTCACCTGGGCAGGGCAGGGCTGCGGGGAAGACAACAGAGGCGCAGCGAGCAGGCAGGCGGGCGCCCAGCGGCCGGGCACTGGAGCAGGCACCATGGCGGGAGAGGGCGCGTCCTCCTGGGAGATGGGGCTGCTCAAGACCTTCGACTGCGCCGAGTTCTCCAACTGGGAAAAGATCGGCTCGGGCGGCTTCGGGCAGGTGTATAAAGTTCGGCACGTCCATTGGAAGACCGACCTGGCCATCAAGTGTCCGCCCAGCATTCATGTGGACGAGAAGTAAGCATAGAGCCCCCGTCAAGGTTTATGTGCATCTTATCCCCATTGCACTCTGTGTATTTAAGAATGTGTGTATATGTGCGTGCAGCCAGCGCTGTCAGCTGGAGAAACGCGCACCCCTGAGGTTAGGAAAGCGGCTGTGGTGTTTGTTGTGTTCCTGGCAAGTCCCAGGGACGGCTGGAAACCCCCGTTGCTACTTAAGTGTTGCTGCACACCTGAGCTGCAACTTTGTGCCATTTTTTATTATTTATTAATATTCCCTTTACGTACCTTAACTTTTTCCATATTAATGTTTTATTTTTCTGCATTTAGTCCCTGAATTGTTTTCTCTGCCCAAATATTCAATCACGGAGTTTGATTTTTTTTAAAATTTTTCCCCTGATCATTGTAATGTGGATAAAAGTATCGCGTGGTCACAAGGAAAACGAGTTTGTAGTTCTTTAATATACGCACCCAGTCACACACTCGGTATACTTGCAATCCTCGTAGTCACTTTTCCTACATTTTCACACGGGATCTTTGTGTCTTTCAAATGCTTGTGCTTTTAACCTTCGGGCCCTGTTATTTATATTAATCCAGTACACGGGTGCCATATTCTGGGGCACGGGAGATTGTCGCATTTAGACCTTGCTGTTAGTGCAACAAGGTTTTCTTTGCACTGTGTTGTTCTGAATCTGGTGTGCGCATTGTGCAACTTGTTAGCAGCAGCAGGCTTTGGAGGTGTGTATTTGTAACCCCGCTGTCTGCGCCCAGGCTAGTCGCGTGCTTTCCATCCATAATGTCTGAATGCATCTGCTGTGGTTCCGCACTGCTGCGACATGCCACGGGCGTGACGCAATATGATGCTCCAGTCCTCACCCTACAGAATGTGACAAACACCCCCCCAAGTCTCCTACCTTACTATCTGTATTGGCTCAATAGGGGGCACCTAAAGGGTTGAGGATCCTCCACCCCCCCCCGTGCAGAAGTTTGCGTCACGCCTTGTCATAGTTGTCATGCTGCTACATTACAATTTTAACCTCGTGTGCTGTTTGCGCACAGCGAAATAATTATATCAGATGTGCAGGTATGCAGAGGAATGTGTTGAGCTGGGGCAGGTGGCATGCATGTGATTCTTGTATGTGCATATTTACTGAACTGGGTAGCAGTATGAATCCCACAGAATTCTAATAGACTACTAGAGTGCTAACATGCTACTTTCAAAACATAAGGGGTGCACTCCTGGACACCATGTTACTGGAATATGAGCTGTTAAATGTAACTCCTTGCCCTAGGAACAGGAAGACGTACATGAATATTGCGGTGTTAATTACAAACATTAACTCAGCTGGTTGCAAATGTGAGGAGAAGTATGGATTTGTATGCCTTTATGCCATATTGATATTGTATGTTAATTGGGTAAAGACAATTAACAAGAGAGGTCGGTACTTAAGTCCTGCATTAACTTCCCACCTCTGTTTCTTCAGACAATCCATACCCTCTTAATTTAAAAAAGTGTAATTTGATAGACATAGAATTTATTGTTTTTTTATTTTCAATTTACATTTATGAAATTAGAGCTTTCAGAGGTGGAAAAAGTTATTAGCTGATCTGATCTCATATTTACAGTAGATTTGTGCTCTTAGAGAAACTTAAACCTTCAAATGAGTTGCTGTTTAGAAAAGTAATGTTACTTTAAAAAAAAACTTTTTCCTACTTTCTTTGTGTTAGTAGTTTGAGCTCCCTTTAGGAAGGTACACTAACCTCATATTCACTTTCACAGAAGTTAAATAGATTGAAATGATAAAACCTGTTTAAATAATATATTTTCGTCTTTAAAAATGTTGTGCTAGATATTGTATAAACAACTACATTCAATGTTATTTAAAACATTATAATAAAACTAACATTGTAAATCCAACTTGAAACATTTTAAAATAAAAAGCATTGTAAATCAGACAGAATAACAAGGCATCTATTTCAAATCCGAGCCAACGAACCAAGCAATTTTTACTGACTTCGAACAATATATATATATATATATATATATATATATATATATATATATATATATATATATATATATATATATATATATATATATATATATATATATATATATAAAATGAACAAACAGAAAGGGATGTTTTCGGGCACTCATTTAATTCAGGGTCTTGTAGCAGCAGTGCCTCAACTTCCCAACTTGTCCAAAACCACGAAGCAATTAACCATCAATTGACAGCTAGTTCACTTGAGTCCACCACAAAAACCTCCCCTCTACTGCCCTCCTTGAGGTATTTGCAATATTCAGCAGCCCACTACGGCTCCGTGCTTCCGATCAGCTTCTACCAAGGAATTTCAGGCATGGAACTGGAATGTTTATTGGCGCTCTTCTGCCTGTGCCACATCCCAATCAGGTGCAGTTAGGTCGCCACTCTTCTCTTTTACTATACAGCACCTCTTTCATCAACAATTCATCCAACCAAGGTGCTCCAGTGTGTGCGTGCATGTGACTGCTCCAGAGTGTGTGTGTGTGTGACTGCTCCAGTGTGTGTGTGTGTGACTGCTCCAGTGTGTGTGTGCGTGTGGGACTGCTCCAGTGTGTGCGTGCATGCGACTGCTCCAGAGTGTGTGTGACTGCTCCTGGGTGGGTGTGTGTGTGACTGCTCCAGAGTGTGTGTGTATGTGACTGCTCCAGAGTGTGTGTGTGTGTGTGTGACTGCTCCTGGGTGTGTGTGTGTGTATGTGACTGCTCCAGAGTGTGTGTGTGTGTGTGTGTGACTGCTCCAGTGTGTGTGTGTGTGTGACTGCTCCAGTGTGTGTGTGACTGCTCCAGTGTGTGTGTGACTGCTCCAGTGTGTGTGTGTGTGTGTGTGTGACTGCTCCAGTGTGTGTGTGTGTGTGACTGCTCCAGTGTGTGTGTGTGTGTGTGTGTGTGACTGCGCCAGTGTGTGTGTGTGTGTGTGTGTGACTGCTCCAGTGTGTGTGTGTATGTGACTGCTCTGGTTGTGTGTGTGGCTGGCTCTGGGTGTGTGTGGCTGGCTCTGGGTGTGTGTGTGTATGTGACTGCTCCAGAGTGTGTGTGTGTGTGTGTGACTGCTCCTGGGTGTGTGTGTGTGTATGTGACTGCTCCAGAGTGTGTGTGTGTGTGTGTGTGACTGCTCCAGTGTGTGTGTGTGTGTGACTGCTCCAGTGTGTGTGTGACTGCTCCAGTGTGTGTGTGACTGCTCCAGTGTGTGTGTGTGTGTGTGTGTGACTGCTCCAGTGTGTGTGTGTGTGTGACTGCTCCAGTGTGTGTGTGTGTGTGTGTGTGTGACTGCGCCAGTGTGTGTGTGTGTGTGTGTGTGACTGCTCCAGTGTGTGTGTGTATGTGACTGCTCTGGTTGTGTGTGTGGCTGGCTCTGGGTGTGTGTGGCTGGCTCTGGGTGTGTGTGTGGGTGGTAGTAATTGCTGTCTGCTGAGCTCGTCTGTAGGGTACAATAGTTCTCACATTTGCGAGAGATTAAGCTATTGGCAATGTAAATGACAATGCCATTTATTTATCTGTTTTCAAAACCAACACATACATACAAATTTTGTCATTTACAATGCCAATAGCTCTAACTTCTCCAAAGGCGAAACCGTTGCATTGTAAATGCTTGTTTACTTTTGGTTCCAAAAGTGCATCTCTGTGATTATTTTCGGCCCTCTTCTTGGCATTCTTTATTAGTTTGTTTGGGTAGTTTCTTTCTATTAGTTTCTTGCTAAGGTCTTCTGCTTGCATTAGGTTGTCCTGTTTGTTTGTACAATTCCTCCTTAACCTTAAGAACTGTCCAAATGGAAGGTTTTGTTTGAGGTGTCTCGGATGAAAACTGTCGTAGGTCAACAAGCAGTTCCTCGCAGTTGGCTTAAAATGCGTAGTTGTTCTTAATGTTCCTGCATCTGCCAAAATATTCAGGTCCAGAAATATCAGGTGGGATCTGCTCATGGTGTTAGTAAATCTCAGGAATCTGTCCTATTGGTTTAGCCAGTTGAAAAAACAGTGGGCCTCATCCTCACTCCCTTCCCATACCACTAGAACGTCATCAATGTAACGCCTCCATAATTTAATATGGTGCCTGTAGGGGTTCCCATTGTGTAAGATCTTTTTCTTTTCAAGATGATGAACATACAATCCGGCTATGCTCGGCGCGAAAGTGCTGCCCATGCTGGTCCCATGTTGTTGGCGGTACAGTGTCTCCTCAACCCGAAAGAAATTTTCGGTGAGGGCCAGTCGGCAGCATTCCAACACCAAATGCCTTGGTTTTTTGAAGTCCCATTCAGAATCAAAGAGGACCTCTTCTAGTATTTCAAGGGTTTCCTTATGCGGAAGACTAGTATAAAGACTCTCCACGTCCGGACTGATGAGAATGTTGGATGTGGGGTCAAAACTTTGTTCTTTAAGTAGACAGAGGACATCCTTTGTGTCTTGCAGATAGGTGTCTGTTTTTTGCACCAAAGGTCTTAAGAATGCGTCAGCGTATTTTGAAAGAGGTTCAAGGATAGAGCCTATACCAGAGACTATAGGTCTTCCCGGTGGTTTGTCCATGCGTTTGTGAATCTTGGGGATTGTGTAGAAATAGGGAATGACTGGTTTATTGTTGACTAGGAACTCGGTTTCTTTTTTGCTCACCCAGTCATTGGCTAATGACTCTTCAATGAGATACACAATAGATATTCTCAACGTTTCTGTAGGATCCTCTTTGATTATGATGTAATTTCTGGCATCTGCTAGAAGTCGTAGGCATTCTTGTCTATAGTCTGATGTGTTTTGTGGGACAATAGCCCACCCTTGTCTGCTGTAAGTCTGCACGCACCAGTATGGTGCAACCATCCACTGTATTATCGGATGATTGCGGCATGAAGGTATACTGTGTGACCCTTCCCTCTGGAAGGGTATGAAGGCTACTAATTTTGTATGTTTTTTCTTTACAGAATCTGAAATCAGTACAAACGTATGCATTTCTAGTACAAATGCATGCTTTTGGTAATAAGAGTGTTTTTTATTTAATCACTCCCTATTTGGGGACATAGGAGTGGCAAATACAGGGCTGGTCCCTGTATGGTCCTGAAGAAATGCTAGGGGAGCATGAAACATGTTGACCATTCACTGAACCAATCCTCATTACAGGTTGGTTAACAGTGATACACACCCCACTTTTAATATACCTGTCTAGGAGCATGATAAATCTGTTGAGGCCCACTAAGCACGGTATTTTTAACTCACCTACACCCACTCCACCACTTGTTTGCACAACACATAGTCTTTCACATAAAAGTGCTCCTGCGTAGTTTGTGAGTCGTAGCAAGCCCCTTTTCGTAGAGAACTGGGATGGCCCCAATGATGAAGCATGTCACCGTGGGGCAACCCCGGTGAGTGAGGGGACACTAAAAAGAAAATTTTCTTTCCTGTAAGGTTTCACTGATCATTGAGGTCAGTTGCCACAACATGAGCTAGGTCTCGGGACCCAGTAATCTGGATTCCTACTTGTGCATTAAGACTTTGGAGGGCGACCTAGTCTCTCAATCCCCCTTCTCCCCCTGGTTTATGCCCTTTCGTATGTTAACCAGTGGCGGTCTCGGTGCTCGGGGTGATACGTCAAGCAGGGGCCGAGAAAAATGGGGGGGCCCTAAACGCAAAATCCACATGCATTTTCTATTGACTTTTTTAGACAGCGGTACTGCAAAAACTGATGAACAGAATTACACCAAATTTGGCAGGAAGCTAAATATTCATCCAGAAAGTGTGATTTCTTTTTAATTTGGTTTACATACGTTCAGAAATTTGAGAAATTTAGCTTTAAAAATATTTGTAGAACTGGGCAGCTAGGTCTGCAAGAGTTTCTCCAGTGTGTCGCCGGGGATTGCCAATTTAAAAATAAAATATTCTGATTGGCCCAGGAAGATATTTTTGCTTTGGGGCATCTTGCTCCAGCAGGAGTGAAAGCAGGAGCAAGCACCTTGACTGGCTACCCAGAACATGAGAAAAATGTTGCTGGCAACTATTATGGGACTCAAGACTTAGTCCCCTGTCCGAATTGTTTTTTAAATGATATAAGGGGGCAGGGTAGGGATAACCTGCCCTCAAAGGCCCTGTCGAGGGTGGTGTTTGTTTTCGGCCCCCGGTGCCCCATCCCCCGGTACCCACATTAATTATTATGGGTAAGGGGTTGAGCAGCTCTCCTCCCCAAGCCATATTTGGCCCAGGGAACCCTATTCCTGGGACCCAAATTATTTTTTAAGGGGAGGTGGGCTAAGCGGCCCCTCTCCCTAAGCCTTGCAAAGACCCTGGGAAACCCATCCTAGATGGTTGTGACTTTTAAAAAAAGGAAGGGGGACCCCTCCCTGAGTCTTTAATGGCCCCAAGGACCCTATCCCCAATGGTAGCCCACTTGCTGTGTCACAGGGAGCCACCCACAGGGCACAGTTGTTTCGCTGCCTGCACCAGTAGGTAAAAAAGTGTTAGCTCCCAACTGATGGGAGCATTTTAAAATCTCCCGCCAAATGGGAGAAAACACAAAGTCTGCTCCTACTGGGCAGGAGCTTTGAAAATGCTGCCAGCTGGGAGCAGACTTGTATTCTATTAACCTGCCCACACTGATGCGAGCAGGGAAACAGAACAACAGGTTGCTCTCACCCAGAGGGAGCTGCATAAAAAACTGCTCCCTCTGGGTGGGAGAAAAGCCAGCTGCCACACTCACATCAAACCCTCACACGCACCACGCATAGTCATTGTAGTAAGTGCTCCCGTGTAGTCGTAGGTCGCAGCACGCCGCATCCCATAGAGGGGTGCGAAGACCCTAATGATGAAGCATGACACCAAGGGTCCTTTTGGTGTTTGAGGGGTATTTTAAAAAACACTAAGTGCCCCCCACCACTGTAGGGAACATTTTCTGGGACTATTGGTGGATTCTTTTTGTTTATACAGACTTACCTAGGGAGTACGAATCCACTCGTGAAACTTTCTCTCCCTTACTTGTTATTTTCATGATCTAGACAGCGCACAGCTGTGGGAGTCCTTCCTTTTTGACATTTCAGACACACACATAAGAACACACACTCACAAAACCTATAAAACCTAGCGGTCACCTACGATGGAGGACAAACATGGCCTCACCTTTGGTGAAGAGGAGATAGACAGAATCCTGCCAGCAGTGTACCCTTTTGAGGGCTTGAGCAACACTGATCCAGGTCCCAGTGTGGCAGACTGGGATGAGCTGGTCAACCTAAGACACACACAAATCAAGAATTGCACAGGAACTTAAAATAGACATACAGAAAATAGAGGTCCAGTTGAAAACATATCAGACACCTACTGCCCTGAAGAAAAGACTCGATGAGTTGAACCAAGAAATGACTGAATTTGAAATTAGCTTGAAGCAAAGCAAATTCAACAAACTAAAAAAAGACAAAGATTGCTTTACAGCAGAGGGGGCCTACCCGTATACCAGAGACGGTTACCTCTCCAAAAATAACTCCAGTGACATAGACAGCGATGGCTCTGATAGTGGCTCATCTGGCTACAACTCTAGTGGCAACCAAAGACACAGACACCCTAGAGGGGGTCAGAGACAGCAGAGGCAACAATATCCAAGACAAAGAGGATGGAGAGGCTACCAGGCACCGCCCCAATACCAACAATATATGGGCCCTCCACCGTTCACACATTTCTAATACAGTCCACCAGCAGAAGGACCTAGCTACCCACAATGGAATCCACAATGTGAGGGTGGGTATTACGGCCCACAGCCTTTTTTAGGGACACGCCCGGGATCACGAGGCAGGAACAGAAAGGGCAACACCATAATGTGGCAAGACCCGGAACAAGGGGATCCCAGAATGAGCACAAGGAGCATGACAGGAGCCCTCCCCAACCAACCATCAACCTCAACCAACAGGGAAGGGACCTAGTGGTAAACCTGACTCCTTGGCCACTTACAGATCTCCAAAGAGCAGTACTAAATTAAGGTCTAGGTTTTGTCCCCACCAACAAACCAGATACCTTTAAATTACATACAGAATTGCAGGAATTCATCAGGAAATTAAAACTCCAGGCTTTTTTCCAAGACAAAGAACCCACCAGAGTAACAACAGATACAGGCCTAAAATCCAAATCCTCCTCCACCCCCCCGATGCAGTATTACCCATTGAACTATTAACATTTGAAAAGGCTGTGATGAATGAGCTTAGTGCACTAGATCCAGCACACACTGCCAACTTTCACAACACTAGTCGCACTGAACAAGAAGCTATCCGACAGTTGGCAGGTAACAAAGAAATCATAATTAAAGCAGCTGATAAAGGGGGAGCGATAGTCGTACAAACTACAACAGCCTACGTTGACGAATGCATGAGACTTTTGTCGGATAGGCATAATTACACTATCTTACTGGATGACCCAACAGAGACCCTGCGCATCACAATAGGTGGGATGGTAGAAGAGGCCATAGCACATGACTGGCTGAGTAAAAAAGAGGCCGAATTCCTAACCCAGGGATCACCAAGAACTCCCTATTTTTATTGTATTCCGAAGATACATAAAAACCTTGACAAACCCCCAGGGAGACCCATAGTCTCGGGAATCGGCTCCATCCTGGAACCATTATCCAGGTTTGCGGATGCATTCCTTTGCCCACTTGTACAGGCCATGGACACGTACCTAAAAGACATGAAAGCAGTCCTCCAACTTTTGAAGGATCTGCCCTTTGACCCTGAATCACAACTACTGCTCAGCCTAGATGTGGAGAGTCTGTATACGAGCCTGCCTCATGATGAGACGATCTCCATAATTGAGGAGGTACTATTTACTACCCCGTGGAAATACCAGACACCCAGGGGTCTGGTATTAGAATGTATCTCGCTAGCACTGACGAAAATTTGTTTTTCAGTACAATAGCACGATTTATTTACATAGTCATGGGACCAGCATGGGCAGCACCTTCACTCCTAGCCTAGCTGGTCTCTATGTCCACCATTTGGAGACCAACAAAATCCTTAATACAAACAACCCCTTCAGACAGAATATCTGTATCTGGAAGAGATACATAGACAACATTTTTGTCGTCTGGCAAGGGGACCTGCAATCTGTGAGCAATTTTTTGACGTGGCTAAACACCCAAAACCCTTTTTGAAATTCACAAGCTCAGTGTCAAACGAATCACTTGTGTTTTTAGACCTGAACATTTACCCAGAAGGGGGGACACTAAAAACCACCACACACTTCAAACCGACCACCAGAAACTGTCTACTGAGGTTTGACAGTTTTCATCCTAGACACCTAAGGGAGAATCTTCCGTATGGCCAATTTCTGCGCCTATGGCGCAATTGCACAGATGTGGCACAATAAAAAGCACAGGCAAGTGACCTCAAAGAAAAGCTCCAACTAAGGCAATTTCCAGACCGCATAATAAACTCTGCTATGAAACGGGCGAGAAACAATAACAAAGATGCCCTACTAGAGGACAAAGTGCCAACCAATACGGAGCAAAGGAGACCGATATGTGTTACAACATACAATAGCCATTCCAATGAGATCTCTAAGATAATCAACAAACATTGGAAAATACTGACATGTGGCGCACTAAACTTTGAAAAACCCATGTTCGTACACAAACGGGGTAGGAATTTGAAGGACATACTTGTCCACACCCGCCCCCATCAAAATCAGCAATCCACCACATCCCTACACGGGATAAAGGGACATTTCCCATGCGGGAACTGTAACTGCTGCCATCTCACAAAGAAGAGCAAGAAACTCACATTCAGGAACGGCACAACGTGGGAACAAAGAAAAATGACCAACTGTAACAGTAAGAACATGGTCTACATGATCACCTGCCCATGGGGTCTGGAATATGTGGGTATGACCACAAGGGCGATTAAGACACGTATGAATGAGCACAAGAGCAATGTGAGGTGCAAGAAGAGCACAACCAAGATGGCAGCTCACTACCTCAATGCCCAACACTGTGTGAACGACCTCCAGTGGACTGTTATTGAGCAACTACAGTCAGAACAAGGCCTCTTCCAAAAAGAACAACGCTGGGTGTTCCGCTTGGGAACCCATGTCAATGGCCTCAATGACGATATCCCGTGGGGCCAATTGACTTATTGATGAGTAACAGACCCCTGATCTGTAACTTACTTGAAAACCTGACCCTCTGAAATTACACTGTGATTTCACACTGCAACAGTAAGACTGTCCTCTCCTGTTCTTTATAAAAGCTTCACCCCATAATTTCACCTAACTCTCTGCCATGGCAACTAATGGCGATCTAAGAAATTAGCTATACCAGCGATTATAACACCTAGTTGCTGCTAGCACATGATTAGGGAGGACAGGCTTTTGCCCAACCACACCAAGTTTGGAACACGGAACCCCCCTCTTTGGATTTAATTAATTTTTACATCTGTTTAAACGCCCTACATACCACATACTTATCTGGGGATACAATGTACAAAGTTTGTGTGACAGCATTTTGTTACCCGATGTAAACTATGCCGTGTTATATACACCGCTGTTTAAGTGCCCAACATACCGCACACTTATCTGGGTTTACATAGTACCAAATGTGTGTGACAGTATCATGTTTACCTGATGTAGTTATTGCCGTGTTACATACAACACTGCCGCTGTCTGTCTCCCACGCATGCGCGGTCTTACCTAGCTGACCCCGTGTTCCCAGGCGCATGCGCCTCCCCCATGATCAACTGGTCTCATTGGGCGCATGTGCGGAAGCTCTGAGCAAGTCCGGCAACAGACCAAGCCGCCGCCCATGGTTACCTAGATACTACGAACTCCGGAACACCTATATTTGGGCATACCTCGGTTTCCGGCCCCCGTGGATCCTTTAGAGCTAATTGGCAGCAATTAACATCGCTCAGCGAGTATAAAACTCACACGGCAGCACACGAGCACCATTCCCAGCAGAGCCGCGTGAGGGGATACATGGACACCGACTCCTACTGAGTTTGTGAGTATGACAAACAACTGAGAGTGGACAGATGACAATATGTAAGTAGCCCAACATGCTCAGTCCGGTCATATTGTTTTTAGGTTGCAGACTGGCACGACACCCCCTACGTTAGAAGGCTCATGAGGTTTACAACATTGATAAGACAAGTATGCCTTCTAAATAATCCACAATTGTTCCATACCAGGTCCAAAGTCACATGAATGGAACGTGTGTTTTTGTTAAATGTGTGTTTGTCATGTCTATGTCTTTTTTATTACAAGGTTCACTTTCACTCATAGAATGACAACAACTATCTAGTGAGCACAACCCACACTATATTTCTTTCCTAGGTGATTCCACCAGGAGAGATACAAGTTGCAGAGGGCATTATTGATGTTCTTTTCTTTTTCTCTTTTTCCTTTCTCTATCCACAGGCAATGCAATTAGCATTTTACTTTGGTTTTTCCGCTGTAGGTACATTGTAGCCTGCTATTCATTTTCACATTTTTGTAAATATCAAACACATTTTTACATAGTGAAACGTGAATAGGGTGGGTATTTGTGCACCCCGTCCTGAAGAAGAAGTTGATCTCCGAAACATGTCAACGCACACAAGAGGTGGTGTACATAACGTTACATAGACACCTCGCACTTCACATTTTTAATAGTACCAGCCCGGGGGCCTATTAAAGATTTTTTAGTACAATCCCACAAGCCAGGCACTTTTTAAACCCACTAAAAAAAAACACCACTCACTCACATCAAACCCTCACATGCACCACGCATAGTCATTGTAATAAGTGCTCCCACGTAGTCGTAGGTCGCAGCACCTCGCATCCCGTAGAGGGGTGCGAAGACCTCAATAATGAAGCATGACACCAAGGGTCCTTTTAATGTGTGAGGGGTATTTTAAAAAACACTAAGTGCTCCCCACCACTGTAGGGAACATTTTCTGGAACTATTGGTGGATTCTTTTTGTTTATACAAACTTAACTAGGGAGTACGAATCTACACGTGAAACTCTCTCTCCCTTACTTGTTATTTTCATGCAGCATGTGAGGAGCCAGCTGTGGCCCTGAGTACCACCTAAGGCCCTCAATGTGTGCTTGGTGGGTGCCCCGTGTGGACACTGGGGCACCCACCTTTAAATGATGCAGACTGCAGGGATGGGGTCCCGAGGGCCAAAATATAATCAGGGAGGGGTGCGTTGCGGCCCCCTCCCCTTTAAAAAGACAATAAAAACACAGTCCCTGCTGATGAGTCTCCAGGGCCTTGGAAGGTCAAGCAGGGGGGCCTCCCTTCTTTAAAAAATAAATATGGTACTGGGGCTGGGGTCCCCAGGACCTAAGATGACTGGGGGACATATGCCCCCCATCCTCTTTACAATAAGGTGCAGCCTCGGCAATGAGATCCCCAGGGTCTATAACACCCCAGGTAGGGGGCTGTGCAGTCCCCACGGGACCTAAGTAGACTCGGGGTGGGGAACCGTGCATGCAATCAATCCCACCTGCAGCCAACCCCTATGGCCAACCCATCCAAAGGCAGACAACCCCACGCTGCACAGGGAATTTGGTCATGCGTGGTGGGGTTGGCCACAGGACCTTTAGGCAATGCACTGCCTGCAGCCACCCCCCTGCATGCAGTGAGTCATGCGCGGTGGGGGGTTGGTCACAGCTGTGGCAACCCCATCCCCAAAGGCAGCCAACACCATGCTACGCAGGGCCTTAAGCCACGTATGACTGGGGGGTGGCCGTAGGGCCTGGCCACAGGCCAGGTCCCGCAACCAACCAACCTGCAGTCAGCCAACCCCACACCACACACGGCCTTAGGCAGTCCATGGTAGGTGGTTAAACCTCTGCCACGTGGTTTTGGATTAGACTTTGGGCACTGGGGGTCCCATACCCTGGGGCAAAATACAATTAAATACAGGAGGGGCATGTGGCCCTCCTTCTCAAGCCTTCTTGGACCCTAGGGACTCCATTCCCCAGGGCCCTATGTATTTAAAAGGAGTGTGGACCCAGTGGCCTCACTCACTGAGCTTTTTATGGCCCTGGGGACCCCATCCCCTAGAGTAGTTTTTATTATTTTAAATGTCGGAATTTGTAAAGCGCACAGCTACCTCCACCGGAGGTGTCAGAGAAGGGGTACATCATGTCCCCCATCCCGAGCCTCAATAGGCCCTAGGGACACCATCTTCCAGGGCCATATATATTTCATAGGGGAGGGGACCTAATAAGGCCCTGGGGACAACATCTCCCAGGGCCTTATTTATTATAAAGGGGAGGGGGCTGCAAGGCCCCCATCTCTGAACCTATAATGACCCTGGGGACTCCATCCCCCAACACTGCATATATATACTAATAAAACAAGCATTTGCAATGCAATAGGTCTCGCAGTTACACAAGTTTAAGCTATTGGCATTGTAAATGACAATGTCTTTTATTTATCTTTTAAAACGAAAATAAAAGGCATTGTTATTTTCAACGTCAATAGCTCAAGCCTACTCGGAGCTCTGCAGTGGAAACATTAACTCACCGAGCATTCTCACTGGGTGTGTTATCCCGACGTGGGTTACACACAGAATAATGCAACAGCTGCATTTACCCCTCAGGCATCTTACTGGCATTGGAACTTGTAACCTGTGGGTTAGCTTAAATATCTCTGCTATAGGTGCATGTATCCCCTCCGCTATCTTACTGGAATTGTAATTTGTGACCTACGGGTTAGCTTGAAGACAACTGCAGCACGTGCATTTATCAATTCAGCTATTTTACTGGTATGAACCTGTAACATGTGGGTTTGCTTAAGTATCTCTGCTACAGGTGCATTTACCCCATCCGCTATCTTACTGGTATTTGAACCTGCGGCCTGTAACTTAGCTCATCCAGTGCATCGAGCCCTGTAGCTCTTATTATGAGACCAAACCCTGTTCCCTTTACATTAAACAGAAAGCCGCGCAGCAGACACTTTCGAAACAGTAATGTTACTGGGGTGGAATCTGCCATTTGCAGGTTATTTACGGCCCTGGCGTATTCACTCACAAATCTTCTTTACTCTAACTGGAACCTGTGCCTACATTTTATTGACATAGCTCCGCAACCGGTGCATTAACCCTACAGCTATCGTCATGCTAGAACACTTGACTTGTAGGCAACGTACGCTGTGCGCACAGACCAGCATTACTTGAATCAGAACACATGAAACACAAGTTACAAAATAAGCAAGTAAAGCAAACGGTCCACTAACCACCTGGGCCACTTTGATGAGATCAGAAAAAATGCGCTGAAATTTGCAGAGATCTCAGCCCGCGGTGCATTATCCCACTGTGTTGTTGTCGCATATATGGAACTCTTGCCACAGAGCTTTGCAGTGGACGCACGTTGCACCAAGGCATCTCTCGAACCCAAGAGCAGACTGCCTCTCGGAGGCGCCAAATGGCCCCAATCTGTGGGCAATGGACCGCTCTGTGCAGCCCCGGGCAACCCTTGCGTCGACACCGACTGAAGAAACGTGGAAGGCGGCCTGACTCGGTCAGGCATGGGCACCCCGCCCCTATAACACCCCAGGGGCCCCTACTGTGCACCGCAGGTCCGGGGCCAACACAGCAGGGTTTTCCACAGTGCACCACAAAGGGGGAGGGGGGGTTCGGGGGGGGGATGCAGCGAGGGACCACCGCATAGCATGCCGTAGCCTGGGAGAATGCACCGCGACCCGGGCCAGCAGTCACCCCGTGCCACATCCGGACCGCGCTGCAAGCTCGTAGGGCCACTGGAAGCGTTAAGTAACTAGTGCACTCATGTGTCTAAATCGCATGCGCCCCCCCCCCTGGTTTGGTGAAATGTGCTCCCTGTTCATGCTAATTTCATCTTCAGTAGTAAAGTGCCAAAGTTACCGCAGCACCCTACAGTTTTAATTCATAGTTCGGCACAAAAGAAATCACAGGACAGCACAATGCAATCACACCATGGAAAGGATCGTCAGAGCAAGTCTGATACGGTTAATCTTTGCATCGAGCAGAGGTGGGGGCAGGATATATGGCAGCCTGGATGTGGACACTTACGTAGCAGCTGAGATTGGGCAGGAAATTGAAATGGTTCGGAGGGTTTCGACTGGGTGAGGTTAATTTACTTTTTGACGGGTCTGGGGCAGTTGTATTATTACACGGTGGCTGGCAGATTGAAGTTTAAATAGCCATGACTGAATATGGAGCCTCTTACTCTTATGGAGGAGCATTTACCCCCTCTGGCACAAACACCTGCCTATGCTACTGAGTCAGAAGATGTGAAGGGAAAAATACTGAAGGAATCTGTGAAAGGCAAAGCGGGAAGTGGACGAAATCTGTGCAGCGCATTGGCCAAGGGAAGATGAAGGAAAATAGATAAAGTTCAGAAACTAATTTAAAAAAAAATGTGCGCGTGCGCCTCACGCTAAAGGAGGAGGCAGCACGGTGTCGGCAAAAGTGAAAGCATTTCACTTGCAAGAGCTAGCAGCGCCAGGAGTGATAATTGCTACCATATGGCGCCGCACGCTCCCACAAGTGAATCACCACACCTGCACGTGTTGCCTTTGAAGGCAATGGAACGCGTACACGTTTTTGGCTGGTAAGCCAAAGCGACGGCTAACGGTCTTTTTGCCTATGCATCGCATGCGCGATGCGTAGGCGGGACCTAAAAAGGGGGCTGTGCGGCCTCCCTCCCTATGCCTCTTATGCCCTGGGGACCCCCCCCCCCGGGTCGCATACATTTCAACAGGCAGGGGGGCCATGAAACAAACTTCCTCTAGCTGTTTTTAGCTGCATCAGTGCAGGCAGGGAAACAGATCAAAAGTATGCTCCCAGCTGACAGGAGCACTTTTGAAGCTCCCATCCACCAGGAGCAGACTTTGTGTTTGCTCCAATTTGATGGGAGTTTTGAAAATGCTGCCGCCACCCAGGCGCTAACACAAGTTTTCCTATGCACGCGAGTGTGAGCAGGAAAACAGCTGTGTCCCGGGGGTGGCTTCACCCGGACACAGTAAGTGAACCGGCCATGGGAATGAGATCCCCAGGGCCTTTTAAAGACTTGGGAATGGGGGCTGTCAAGTCAGAGGGATTTATTAAGTGCACCTATCACCCGGAGGTGATAGGTGCACCATAAAGACTGGTGGTCAGATGTACAGTCATTATAGATGGTCAAATAGCCAGGTTTTTGATTCCCTGCGGAATAGCTTATGGTCAGCGATGGAGAGGAGATGTGAAGGAAGCTTATTCCAGAAAGTAGGTGCAAGGAAGGAGAAAGATCTGCGAAGGGTAAGGATACATTTGGTACTTGACCTAAGCATCCTGCTTGTCTGATACCAGCTAAGTTTTTTAGCAAAATAGCTTGGCCCATTTCCATACATGTTCTTATGAACAATAAAGAGGATTTTGAAGCGGATTCGCTTCCTGATAGGATGCCAATAAAGAGTCTTCAGGCTAGGCACTTATGGGGCTCTCGATGGGAGGTTTAGTACCAGTCTAGCAGTGGTATTTTGTAAAACTTGAAGCTTGGAATAGAGCTCCTCATTTTTGGAGACCAATAGAGTATTTCCATAGTCAATACGACTTATGATTAGTCCCTGGGCAAGTGCTTTCCTAGATTCAATAGGGATCCATTGAATGATTTTGTGTGGATTACACAAAATGCAATAACAGATGCAGATTATGTGATTTAAATGGCATTTCATTGACATCTGATTGCCAATCATCACACTAAGGTTCGGTTCTGCACCACGGGTTTGGAAGATGGATAGGGGCCCAGATTCTGAGGCCACCAGTCACTAGACCAAGATTCGTTAGCCTTACCAAAAATAATGACCTCTGTCTTACCTCCACTAAACTGTAGGAGATTGGTATGCATCCAGTTGCCAATATGGATCATGCAGTTTTTAAAATGGATCAATGTGTCAGTGGGATCAGGGCCCAGGGTAATCAATAACTGGGTGTCATCAGCATATGACATCACATCAAAACCATAGGACCTGATCACTCTGGCCAAGGGTGTCAAGTACAGGTTGAAGAGCATGGAACTTAAAATGGAGCCTTGAGGGACTCCTATGTTTACAGGCCGACTGCAGGAGGCCAGGGTGCCCATTTGTGCGGTGGTGGTTTGATCAGTTTGATAATTTCTTAACCAGTCCAAGGCCACACCCCTGACACTCATCTCCCAGAGCCGTTGTTCTTGAATGCTATGCGAGATGGTATAGAAGGCAACTGACAGATCCAACAGGACAAGCATGGCTGATTGCCCCAAGGCCAGTCTAATGTTGTCTATAACCTCCACCAGTGAGGTTTCAGTGCTATGGGCAGCCCTGAACCCCGACTTTGATGGGTCAAACAGTCTATGACTTTCCAGATGGGTGGTAAGCTGCTTGTTGACCAAGGACTCAAGAACCTTTCCAAAATAAGGAAGCAGAGAAATTGGGCGGTAGTTGCAAGGTACCTTAGGGTCAGCAGACGTTTTTTTTTAGAATTGGCTTAACCCACACTGATTCCATCTAACAGGGACTGCTCGTGCTAATGACATATTAAATAAATCTGTAAGGTTACTGATGAGCAAGGGGGCAATATTTGAGAAGAAGAGGGGTGAAACCGGGTCCACTGGAGAACCCGATTTGATCTTTGCCAGGGCGGTTGAAACTTCATCTGGGGTAAGTGCAGTGAACTCCAGTTAAAGGGGGAAGGTGGGGTTGAGGTTAATGTCAGGGTTGTTTTCAGGATTTTTGATGTCATGGTGTGGAAAGGAATTATGAATTGTAATAATCTTTTCTTCAAAAAAAAGTTGACAGCGTGTCTACCCATTCTTGCGAAAATGGCTGACCAGGAAGAAGAGTAGTAAATTCCTTCCATATTTTATAAAGCTCCTTGTTGGAATTGGCAGCTTTGTTAATTCTGTTAATAAGATACAACTTTTTGGCATGTCTGATGTTGTCTAGGTAGCCTCGGTGGATATGTTTATACTTTTGCCGATCTTCACTACTCTTGGTTTTTCTCCATTTACGCTCAGCATTCCTACTAGACAGTTGTTCAGTTTTTAGTGATTCTGTGAACCAGGGTGATGCCCTAGGCTTGAGCTTGTCTCTTGACAGAGGAGGCACAGTGTTCAAGGCCAGTGTGATTGCATCCTCAAAGTCTGTTACAGCTTGATTGATATTTTCGGTGTAGAGTAGAAACGGAGGTTAAAATGAGCCAAAAAGGTCGGTGAAGTGACTTTCGGCCAGGGCTGTATGCCCCCTTCTTAAAAAACACAGTGAGCCCTGGGGGATGGGGTACCCGGGTCCATGAATGGCCTGCTGGGGAGGAGGGCTGCGTGCCCCGCCCCTTAAAAATTACATTAGACCCTGGGAGATGGGGTCCCTAGGACCAAAAATGGCCTGGAGATAAGGGCTACGCACCTCTACCCAAAAGAAGAAACATTCATCACCCCCCGGCCCTGGCCCACCCCAGTGGTTTGAAAAAAATCACGGAGCCCTTTTGAAATGCAGCTTTTTAAATGCCCATAGGGCATTCCCATTTGGGAGTATCTGGAATGGGAACTCCCTTTGGACATTTAAAAAACTGAATGTCTGTCCATGATTGCTGCCATTATAGCAGCAATTGAGAAAGGCATGTTAGTCGCAACCACATCTAGCTGAATAAAATTGATGCTTTGTCGAATCTGTCCCAATGGATTTTTTCCTTTCCTTTGGGACTTTGGTGTGGAGATGGTGTTCTTATGCAGACATCACTCTATAGCCATTTTTAGCCCCTTCAAATATATAATATCGCTCAAATTACTAAAAATCAATAACTCTGCTCACAATTTCTACCCACTGGTTTCATGGCAGCTTACCATCTGAATGCTCATTTACGTCTTGATAGGATTAAATTGTACAGATTCTATTCCAACAAAATGGCATTCTGGAGTGCCTCACTTTTGTCTTGAATATGAATTGTTAGTTGTTCATTAGAACTCTGATGTCATTGCAGTTGATTGCTAGAGAGTAAATTGACAGATGGCTGTTGGTATTGAAAGTACATGTTTCAGTCTGCATGTCAGAATTTGTTCTTGAAATGGATGAAAAAGATATTTAAGAACTTCTAAAAAAAAATCCCTGATTTTAACTTTCTTGAGAACTAGTCATAATATTTTATGACATGAAGAACCCCCTTTTTTCTTCATGTACTGCAGTATCTTCTTTAGGAAATTCCTTTCAACTTTACAGCTTTAATTCCATCAAGATGACATTCAGATTTGACACAGTTTTGTGATCAATTCTGAATGTTAGCGATCTAGTTGTACATTCGAACTTTGTGGGACACAGCAGGTGATTGATAGCGAGTTAACTGACAGACTGACGCTTGATAGAGCGCCATGTTATTCTGAAATTGTAGGGGTGCATTATAATCACCAGTAGTCATCACCCGCATATTTAGAGGACCATGTGAATGTGTGGCTTTTAAGATGTAGTACTAGGCTGGGATCAGTGCAATAGGTACATGTGTGCTCATATTATTTGAAAACTAATGTAGTGCTTTAAACGAGAATATGCCTTAAGTAATACAGAAATTATTGTTTTGTGTTTAAACTGTTGCATTAGAAATAACGTGCCATATTAGAAGCAGCCCGTGTAAGTTGCTTATTAATGAAAACATGTGATACTCTAACATGAGAAGGAAAATGCCTTAGAAATATAATGAAATGCAATTCTTATGTTGTAGTATTAGAAATGCATTTAACCTTGTTAAGGCCAGAGACATGAAAACGCCAGCAGAGGCCTAACTGTATTTTCTTAGCTTAGCTAACGATGTAGCCCTGAAATGCATATTTTACCTTGGGAAAGGCTCCTTTTCGCAGCAGAGTTCGAATTGTAACTTAGAGCGTATGCAAGGTTGTTTCTCACACGTTTTTGTTGCAGGTGCAAGGACATGAGGCTTATTAGGTAGAGTAATCCATTGTTTAGTAGTTAGGTTGGTAGAAGTGAGAACGAAGGGAGTGGATCGGAATGCAGATATGCTACATTTGGCGGAGAAGGTGCCTGGGACCCAAGGACACAGCAACGGTTTTTGGATGAAGATGGAGTCTCGCTGGAAAAATCCAAGAGGTTGTACCTGCCTGAAGGGGTGTGTTTTGGGTGTGTTTACTGTCAGTCAGTCAGTCAAATTATCTTTATTCGACTTAATTAAAAGTCATACAAAGAAATTAAGAACATTTCATACAGGGAATTGTAGGACATTACAAACACATTAAAATATAACCATTCCTTCAGATACATTAATACATTAATACATTAACACAAAACTAGGCCTACCAAACATTAAAAAAGGGGTAACGGTTGGGCTAGTGAGTGTACTTTTTTATCCTAGCTGCAGCAACCAAAAAATTCGCCATACAAAAGGTAATGCGTGGGTTAACCAATGATTGCAGATAGAGCAGCGCCGGTCTCACCTGTGTGAAACCCGCCTCCTTCATAACTGATACCAGGTATTTTTTCCTAGGCTCTAAATAAAACCCACAAAACATAACAAAATGCATAGTGTCTTGAAATGAAAAGTGGTCACAGCTGCAGGGTGGGGCTAGTTCCGGTTTTTCCCATGTTTTAAAAGAGCCTAAATAAAAATGTAACAAATTAAATCTAAACTTAGTTAAAAGGAACCTGTGGAAAGGGATTGTAACAAAACCAAGGTACGGTGCTAAGGAGAATGAGTTAACAAGTAAATAATGACCCCTAACTGAGGGTTTCACGAGCTCCCTTTCCTCACGTGATGCTCTCGCCCTCTCCATAAAGTGCTTTTTGACCAGATCAATATCTCGAACTTTGATATCTTGGGGGGCAGTGAAAAGTTCAGGTCTCCCCAGATCTGAAAATGCCTTCGCCAGGTAAGCCAACCAAGGGATTTTTTTATAATGATCTAAGGATAAGACGTCAGACATAATCTTATGGTTCAATGGTAGATCATCATTGAGCCAAGTCTTTAACCAAAAGATCAGTGGGGCCATCTTCAACCCATCCGTAAGAAAATCTAAACCCACCTCCATATGAATAGAGTAGGTTGGTGTTGACTGCGGCAGAGAGAGAAGTGTACGTATAAATTTATTCTCCGCTCTCTGGATTGGTTCCACATTAACATAGCCCCAGAGTGGAGATGCGATGGCGACTGGTTTGCTCTTGTAAATTTTTAATAGAGCTTCCATTGGCCTGGCACCCAACCTACCCGCAAAGCCAATGAGCGCGGCTGATGATCTAATAACCGCTAACCTCTTCGCCCTCACTTGAGGAAGCCAAGTTCCTTTCTGGTCAAACAGAACCCCTAAATAGGGGAAAGTGGGAACTCTCAAGACCATATCCCCTCCACACGTGAAGGTTTTAGATCTCCTCTTACAGCTTTCATGCCCCACCACCATGGTGTGCGACTTACCAGCGTTTATTTTTAAATCAAGCTGTTCCATGAATGCACCAAAAGCATTTAAGAGGCGTTGGAAGCCGACACCCGTGCGCGCAATTAGCACGGCGTCGTCCGCGTACAGGAGCGCTGGGATCTTAACAGCTCCTGCACGCGGAACGTCGGCTTCCTTCTCCTCCAGATGTGCACCCAACCCGTTTATATAAATGGTGAACAGCAGGGGGGCCAAGATACATCCCTGCCTTACCCCCTTCAGGGATTTAAAGAGGGACGTACACCTACCCTCGTTAGTAACCCGCACAGCCGCAAATAACTCTTGATGTAGGGAGGCCATAAATCTTACTAGCGCTTCGTCAATCCCCATCCTCAACAGTGTCATCCATAACTTGGCCCTATTCACCAAATTGAAGGCCGAGGAGTGGTCCATAAATGCAAGAAATAGTGACCCCTCCTTAGCCACCGTATACTTTGAGATCAACAAGTGTAGGTTAGAGCATTGTTCCATTGTACCTTTCCTTTCTCTAAACCCATACTGGATCTCAGATAGGCCCCCACAGTTCTCAACATTTTCCCTCAACCTGGCTAAAAGGACTCTGCCTAAGATCTTCACTGACGAATCTAGGAGAGATATGGGCCTATAACACCCGGGATCATCCCGCTGACCCTTTTTAAAAATAGGGACAATAGTAGAAATGTCCCAGGAGGATGGTGTAGGGTTACTATTAACAGCGTTAAAGACATTAGACAATACCTCTGCCGACAACTTCGGGGAGTGTAAAAAGAAGTCAGCTGGCACCCCATCGGGGCCAGGCGCCTTGTGTTTGGATGTGGCCAGAATAGCTTTCTCCACTTCTGTACTATAAAAGCGTATAGGTGTGGTGTCTAGGGTGACCAGTGAAAAATCTTGGGTTACCTGATCATTCTCCCCATATACGTTTTTAAAATGGGACAGCCACTTGTCATCAGAGATGACACAATCCATAGCCTCATTTACTTGGTCAGAGAAAAGTGGTTGTTTAATTATTTCCCAAAATTTTCGGCTATCTTTCAGGACAGCCGTGGATAGGAGATTTTCCCAAGCTTCCCTTCTGATGCTGTCTTTTCTTATTTTAATGGCTGACTTGGGTATGTTTACTGTTTTGGGGATTTTGTATTAGGGACAGCACCCCGAATTGGAGAGCTGACTTTAGAGCAGATTTCGAGGCAGAGAGCAGAATGTAGACTTGGAGCAGGACAGGCAGGAGAGGGGTGTAGGAAGGAGCATCTTAGAACGAGCTCAGTAGCTTTGGCTACTTACCTATCGAAGTGAGCATACTTCTTAGGAAGTCTTCACCGCTGACATCATTTTCTCTTGCCTGGGAGGGATGATACGCATGGATGCCACTTTAGAGCTAGTGTAGGGACAGACTAACCTTTTCTTTCTTTGAGTAGATGCAGTCAAAACTACAAGTAGTGACTGTAATAGTTTGTCTGATGCTTCTTGAACTTACCCGGATATTCATCTTGAGTCGTCTGAGACTCTTGCGTAGGATTATATTTGTATTAGTGCCGGTCTATTTCTTGAACCTCTTGCCGAGGTGTTTGTATGTTCAGTTATTTTTGGCTTTGTAATAAAACTTTTTAATTTAATTTCGTAGTCAGTGGTCCTTTTCGAAATTGGATTGATTCGTTCATTTGAAAATTGTCATGAGTATGAAATTAGTGATCTTCCCTTTACACTTCTTATCAGACAAAAAGGATTCAGTCGACCAGGGATTCTAAGGATCGGTAAGGTAAAAATCTATATGAGAATCCAAGCGGTAACACGCTCCTGTTGGAAGTATATGTTTCTCAACATTTCAAAATGTTTTACTGACATGAAGGCGGAAGATGTTTTAGAACTTATAGAAAAAATATAATTATTTTACTTTTATAGAACACTAACCAAATTCTATTACAAAAATAGTCCCGTCTTTTGTTTCTCTACTGCAGTCTCATCTGAGGGTAGTGCCTTCCGTTTTACAGCTTTGATTCCATCAAGACAGCGTTCAGGTGTGTCACACTTTTGTCCTAAATACAGAATGTTACCACTCTAGTCCATTAGAAAACTTGGTGGAGCTGCAGTAGAAAACAGTAGAATCAAATGACTGCATGCTGCTGGTGGTGGAAGTACACTTTTTTCTCAGAATATCATATTTTGTTTTCACATGGCTGTGGAAGACAGTGTGCACTTACTTATGGAATATTTACAGTGATAATAGCTTCTGGATCATCTTCCATGACGTCTACGGGTAAATCATTAGAGAAAACAGTTTTCTTTCAAATATGGGTGATTAAATATCAGCAGAGGGTCAATAGTTTTCACAGATCAAATTCACCTGAGAACTCACTAGAATTCCTAAAATAAGTATAACACCACAAACAAATGATTTCTATTGTGACTAAAATCCTTTATGTGTGTCCTTTTTCATGAAACTTGGAAACCTGGCATTCACTATAATGCATTTAATTCATTTTTAGGATGATGGGACCGTGTACCTAAGCCATGCAATGGCTGCCACAACCTGAGGTTCCTATTGTGTCTAGTCAATCAGGATTGACTAGAACTCTTGAAACTAGCCAATCAGAGCACATCTGGAAACCAGCGGTCCTGATATACCCAAACTTATAACCCCTTCATACCCAACCTAAGCTCCTCGTAAAATGCAAATTTCTCAAAACCCCTTAGCAGATTTACACCAAATCACCAAATGCAAGCTTTCTGAATAAAATTCTAACTTTCTACCAAACTTGGTGTAATGCCATTCAGCTTTATTTCATGTAGCGGAGAACAAAGATTCCTATGGGTATTAACATAGGAAATCCTGGGCCTTCCTTGATGGGTCAGCATGAAACTTTCCGTGAAGGGGCAAAGGTTGATGAACATCATTATAGTAAAGTTTCATGAAGAGTTGTGAAATAGTGCCATAGTTATTAGTGGAAGAAACACTCTTCCTGTTGAAAGTATGACCTAACTATATGGAATTACACAAAATTACCAGAAAGCATGCTTTTTTGTGATTTGGTGTAAATCCCTTCAGTAGTTTGAGAAATTAAGATTCAAAATGCATGTATATCTGGAAGGTTGAGCATGCAGGACTCTTGCGGGAGTCCCGCTGGTATGCAATTTTAAATGATAAAGCGATTAAATTGACGGAAAAGGCTTTTTTTTCCTAGTCATCTGTTTCGCTGGACTGAAAGGCTCCTGCAAGGCCCACTGTAATTGAATGGCCACAACATAAGGAGAAATATTGCAACTGACATTTCAGGACATAGGGACTCAGTCATTGTCCCATATTTACAAAGGTTTTGCATCAGGTTGGTGTTACCTTTTCAATGCAGACCCAATGCAACTTCTTTTTGGGGATTTACAGATCAATGCAAATTGGTATTTGCTTTGGTTTATAAGAAAAAGTAACGCAAACCTGCATGAAGTGATGCTTTGTAATACTCTGCACTCCCCTGTGTTAAGGGGGCATTATATGGGTGGTACATGATTGTTCCTGTGCTACCACCCATGTTGACCCAAAAAGCCTATCCACTGAGAATAGTAGACTAGTTTTTGCACCACAAATTAACGCCACTTGAAAGCAGGTGTTAAAAGGAGAAATGCTTTCATTTCTCCTTTCTCTTGAAACTTTGCAAGTGTGCTGCACTGTACAGCACACATTCAAAGTAAGAAAAGTTGTAAAGTAAGTCCAGGCATAGTGTTATGTACTGAAAGGGTACCTTTCCAGTACAGAATCTATGCTAGGCTCAAACGGACACCTTTGCACCATGGCGTACAGATGAGTGCTTTGCGTTCAGCAGTAAAATTCTGTGCTGGTGCTAGGGGAGGAGAGTTTCATATTTTTGTAGTCAGTCAGTCATAATCATTTTATTCGGTTAATTTAAAACATAAAAGTATACTACAAAAATGTATTTTTAAAACAGAAATGAAATGTGAGCAACAAACATTATCTTTCAAACATGATAAAATATCTAACTCACATACTTTACATAATTAACATTTTTTTATTTTCTCGGACATAATAATCAACCAGGACAACATACAATTCATTTTGTTTAAAAAAGATTGATGTATACCAGATCATGGGGTTCCTCTTTTTTTCCTTTTCCTAACCGCCGCAACCAGGAAACTAGCAATATTAAAGGTTTCCCAAACATTATTCAGCATCTGCAGATAAGTTAGGGCAGGCCTTACCTGCAGGAAGCCTTTGCCCTTTAAAATGGATAGTATAAAACGTTTCCGAATGTGCAAATAATGCTCGCAGAACATAAAAAAGTGCAAGGTATCTTGGGTAGAGAAATTATTGCAGGTGCAGGGACCCAAATCCTCCACCTTTCTCCACCGCTGAGGTTCGGCCAGTAAAAAGTGCAAATAATTAAATCTAAATCTATCAAAGAGGAAACGGTGATGGGGCTGTTTCTACACCTAAATAGGGTTCCATAGATAGTACGGTTTGTTTTCAATAGTTGTGGGCACGTACCATTGGTTTCATCAGCCTTCTAGCCTCTCTTTCAGTGTGAATCATGTATAAATAGGATTTCTTGGCCCATGACAAATCTTTCTCTGGTGAGTTAAACAGCTCCGGGCATCCTATTTGCGTGGCTGTCCTTTTAACGTAACTCAACCAGGGGATACTAATTGCTCTGTTCAAGGCTAGGTAATCACGTATTATCTCACAGTTCATTTCTAATTCAGGATTGATCCAAATCGTTATCCATTTGAGTAAGGGGGCCATTCCAATCAGGTCTGACACAAAACCAGTGCCAGTTTCTTAATGGACAATGTAGGAGGGTGTTGATTGTGGAACTGCTAACAAACTTCAAAAAAAATAATTTTCCACTATTTGAAGGTCCCTTGCTTCCTTACACCTCAGATCTCAGAGCCGTAGTTTGACATAGCAATACATTTTGCTCTGTATATGTTTAGCTTTGCTTGCACTGGCTTTGGCCCTAGCCTAGGCACAAAATCAAGAACCGCCACTGTCGATTTAGCCATAGCGTTTCTTTTGGCTTTCTTTTGCGGTACTCATGTACCCCAATCATCGAATAGGACACCTAAATACGAATATTTAATTACCCAGGTTATTTATTTTCCTTTGCAGTAATGCATTTGGCGGTTTCTAGGTTTAGAGGCCATAATCATTGTGTGAGCTTTAGAGAAATTTACAGCTAAATCCAGCAACCCCATAAAATCTGCAAACGAGCTTAGGAGACACTGTGGGCCAACCGCTGTACGGGCTAATAAGGCGTCACCGCCCAAAACCGAATCTATATTGTTAATGTAGAGGGTGAGCAACGGGGGGGCTAAAATGCATCCCTGTCTACCTCTTCTGATAATGGGTATACCCTGCATGTGATTGCCCCTTTGGTCAAATCTTACTGTGGTTGTAAGTTCACTATGCAGATCAGCTAAAAAATGTATAATATTCTTATTCATGCCCAGTTTGAGTAATACATCAGCGAAATTGGACTATAGCATTGTGGATCTCCTCTCTGCCCTTTTTAAAAAACTGAAACAATAATTTTTTACCATAATATCACATTCAGCTTAACGAGATCAGCCGGAACACCGTCCGGTCCAGGAGCTTTGTTACTTGTCATTTGAGTAATTGCCACGGCTACTTCCTTTTCAGTGAAAGCCAGAATATATGCCTCAACCGCAGGCGGTGTGCATGAGAAACCCTGATCATCCTGCTCACCATACATATGTTTAAAGTGGTTAAACCACTGCTCCTCTGGTATGTTATCATATTTCAGTAGATCTGGCACTGTCCTTGTTTCTCCCTTTCATGCAAAACAGCACAACAACTTTGGGCACTGCACTGCGCTGCATAAGAGCTTTCCAAATCTTGCCCTAGTGCCCTGACAATTACAAAAAATAAGATATAAAGGGCAATGTAGGAGTATCCTACACCTTTTGAGGAGGTCCTCGCCCTGCACTGCTGATTACCTAACATATTACATAACTCAGACATTCTATCACATTAATGATAATCTGATAATCTCAATATGATATCTGAAATGACATAATTAGCATCAACACTGTACATGGCAGGGGAGTGAGTTATAGTTATTTGAAGTAACTATAATAACTAGTGAATTTCAGTGTTTTTTTAGTTTAAAATGTTACCTTTAAACCAACATTTTCACCTAACTATAATGTCACTTGAACCTTTGTTTTCATTCAATGAATATATATTAAGCAAAACTCCTCATAAATCAGGAATAGCGGCAGTCAGGATAATAATTCAAGGCAGAGATCAAGATTGCTTAATAAAATGGGGGACTATGGGGCTTTTTATAGAGCTCCAACATAAATGCCCAGTCAGATCATGCAATCTAAAGGTATGCAGTTCCTCTCATAGTGATGCCTGGGAAAGAAAGTACGCCAAGCTTTCCTTGTTTGCAAATTACAAACTTGGTGGGGTTTGGTGCAGGAAAGAGAGTGGGTCACTCTCTTTCCTGCACCAAACCCCACTGAGTTTGTAATTTACAAACAAGTAAAGCTTGGCCTACTTTCTTTCCCAGGCATCATTATGACAGGAACTGCATACCTTTTGATAGAGTAATTAAGATTGACCAGTATCCATATCGGGGTCAGCTTATTTTTGAAACCTTTCATGCTTTCTTGACAAAATGAAGGAGTTATTTTCACTTAATTGGTATCCTGCATGCCACTATTTCAGATTTACTAGTATGTAGGGCATGGTTTCCCATGACCGACACCAGCACAACAATTATGAACTGTAAAAAGCAAACTGAAGTTGCATGACAATAGACCCAGTATTCCCTCTTTTAGGGCCTGGGCCTTAAAGGATTAACTTGGAAGAAAGTATCTCTCTGTTGGGAAGGAGACAGCTTGCATGAGGTCGATTTTGACCCAACATTTTGAAAATGTGAAGCTTACTTAGCTGAAATAGAAATAATTACTTGATCCTCAGCTCACTACATGAACATGCTCTGCAAGGGCAAAAACTGTTATATCAAGCATTGGCTGGAGAATATATATATATATATATATATATATATATATATATATATATATATATATATATATATATATATATATATATATATATATATATATATATATATATATATATATATATATATATATATATATATATATATATCTCACTCCACTCCTTCGAATGTCAAAAAGAAGATATCGCACTCCCGGGGTGATATTCACACATTTATTTCGTGACCCATAACAGACGCGTTTCGGCGGAAGTGCCTTTTTCGATGTTAGTGGCACATCAGAAACGCCATGTTTTTCAACAGTATTACTTCAATAGAAATAAGGAAAGGACTAACGCTCCCTAGCTAATGTGAGCGCCATTTTGTAATGGGTTAATCCCGCCTGTATATGCACGCAAACACTTCATTAAAATGATATTTCATTGTGCCATATTGATAATTAAATCAACATTGTACTCACATTATGCCTAATACATAAACAAGTATTTCATTATGATTTTAAAATACTAAAAGTACCAATGCGAAGCAACCCCTTTACGATCGCATTTCATCTGGCAGATTCTATAATGCCGTGGATCGGCTGTTGTCCTTTCCTTAAACATTTTGTAAACTTTACAGCTCTCATGCCACATTATTTTAAAGAAAAAACTATTTCAGTTTTTTATCATGATTATTTGACACATCGGGAAAACCTTAATAATCTCATGTATCATTACACTTGTCAGGATGCAGCTATGTATCATTCATACAGTTGCTATTCACAGTTGCTATTTTTGGTTTAGAAGGATAAAGCAGTTGGATCTGCAACATTACTATCACCATAAATCAATTGTAACTTTCAGACATTGACTCAAAAGCCTATGTGCACCGATAGTTCCTCTCCACAATTCAAACCTCATGGGTGTTTGGTGAGCAGATCTATTATATAACGCGACTCAAGTCTACGCAACTTTTTTACTCTGTCATCCCCCCGCACACTCAAAGGTACATGATCCAGACCATAGAACTGTAACTGATTGCGGTCACTTTTATGTTTCTGTGCAAAGTGACGCACCACTGGATACGCCTGATCAATTTTATTGATGGCCCTCATGTGCTCCAATATCCTGATTTTTAATTGGTGGATCGTCCTGCCTATATAACGAAGCCCGCACGGGCAAGTAAGGCAGTAAACTGCATAGGGCGTACTGCATGTGATAAATTTATTGATTTGTCTGATTCTGTCTACGTCTGGAATTGTGTACGATAGGACCCTCCTGCTGTTGGCACATGCCTTGCATTTACTGCAGGGATAAAAGCCCATCATTTGTTTCAGTGTGCTCACTCAATTCAATTCAAAGAAGTCTTTATTCGATTAATACATCATAAAAGACATACATTACAGCATACACAAGAAATATAAAATTAGTATAAACAGAATAAAAACATCTAAGACCATATTAAATCACTCTTGGCGGTATTCCTCCCTGTTCGCGTGCGCTGCGAGAGTTTGGTAGCTGGCCAACCGACGCCGCGATCGCGAACATGTCATTGGGACCCGAAACAGGAAATTGGGAACGCGAACACGTCATTGTGACCCAAAACAGGAAATTACAAACGCGAACACGTCATTGGGACCTGAAACAGGAAAAAGGCATCGCGAGCAGGCTGGTTATGTGGAAGCAACATGTTCGCGACCGTTGCGACCGCATGCGCAAGTTCTCGTTCCCGAACTGGTAAAAAAATCTCACACACTCACCAAAAAATAAATTCGCAAGCTCGCGGAATTTGGCAGATTTTTGCGAATCATGATTATGAATTCGCAAATTTCGCCAATGCTTAAAGAACATGCCAGTTCTTCGTTAGCATTTTCTTTAAATGGTTAGCTTCTGCCGAATAAGGGGTTACCATCCAGAACTTACCCTTATCTGCTTTAGGTTTCTCTTTGTTCAATAGCAACTGATTTCTCTGGATGCCTCTCACTTTCTGTAACGTGGCATTAAGTGCTATTGGACTATAGCCCCTTACAATAAACCTGGCTATACTTTCAGATGCAGCCTTTTCAAACTCTCCCTCCTTAGAACAATTTCTTTTCAACCTGAGTAATTCCTCGTAAGGAACACTCTGGAAGAGTTTGGAGGGGTGACTACTGGTTGCATAGAGTATCAAATTACCCGCAGTGGATATACGGTACAGAGCGGTTTGTATTGTCCACTCCTCCACATATACCCTCAGACCCAGGTAGTCCACTGCCACTGGACTCACTGTACCTGAGAATCTCAGATTTAATTCATTGTGGTTGAGGAGATCAATATATCCATGTGCCGACTCCACTGTTCCCTGCCACACAATGAACAGGTCATCGATATATCTACACTACTCTATTACCTGGCCTGCAGCTGTACCACATTGGTAGGTTTTGGGCACCCGCTCCTCCCAACAACCAACAAACAAGTTTGCATAGCTGGGGGCGAAGCAGGTGCCCATCACCGTACCAGTTAACTGTTTGTAGTGTTGGTCCTCAAATAGAAAGATGTTATTTCTCAAACAGAATTCAATAAATTCTATTAACATTTTGTTGTGTTCAGAGTACCTCAATTGACGTTTTTCTAGATAAAACCTCACTGCTTATACCCCATACTCATGGTTTATGCAGGTGTAGAGACTGGTGATATCAAGGACCATTAATTGGTAGGTGGAATCCCATTCAACATTCATGATCCTATTCAGAAAATCTTTTGTGTCCCTTATATATGAATCCAATTGTGCCACCAAAGGAAACAGATAATGACCAACAAACATTGATAAATGTTCTGTTAGTCCATTTAGAGACGAAACGATTGGTCTACCAGGTGGATGTATACTGTCCTTATGCAGTTTAGGAATGTGGTAGAAGGTTGGAATACCAGGATTGGAACTGCGTAAAAACAAATGTTCTTCCGGTCCCAGCATTTTCTTGTTATACCATGTGGCAATCAGATCATCATACGCTTTGATGCTACTTTGATAGATGTTACCCGTTACCTTTTGATAACAGTTCGTACTTAGTTGTTGTAATGCCTCTTTACAGTACTGTTCCCTGGTTTGCAGCACCACATTCCCCCCTTTATCAGAGGGTCTTATAATGATGGATTGATCCTGCATTAAGTTCTGGAGTGCCTGCTTTTCTACACTTGACAGATTGTTAGGAAACACTTTATTTTTCGCCTTCACTCTGAATTTTAGAAGGTCATTCGTCATGGCTTCAGAGAATATGTCAATGGCATCCCATGGCATTTGAGGGTTAAACAAAGCTTTAGGATTAAAGGGGCTCTCCTCACGTTCTTGCTCAATGCCCACATTGGCTGCTCTTTCTGCCATATCACTATTGGATGTCTGCGTGTCCTCAATTTCCAATCTAAGATTTTCAAGAAGCTCTATTGCCGGTAAGACTTTTCCAGTTAGTGCGTCTGTTGCAGTCAACCTAGATGTTGTGCCCTTATGTTCTCTCACATTTGATCTGATTTTGAAGTATTTATGAAGTTTTAATTTTCGCACGAAGCTGAACAGATCTATTCGAGATTGCGTGTACTCTAGATGATTGCTGGGACAAAATGTTAGTCCTAGAGTGAGTACTTTCAATTCAATATCCGTGAGAGATCTATCCGTTAGGTTGACGTCTTTTCGTGTTCTTCTTGCGACTCACCCAGCCGGATACCTTGCTCCTCCCTCTTCCTGCCGCCCCCACCTCTGCGGGTTTTTCTGCATCTCCTTCCGGGGGTATGTTCTTGCCCCCCCCTTAACCAAGATTGGCGGATGATTTTGAATTCGTCGTGAAAAGGGGTAGGAACATTTCTCTCTTCCACTGATCTTCCTGGTTGCTCGTCACTCGACTCATTTTCCGTGACGTCCGACTCAGAATTTTCAACTCTTTGTGGCACCTGTTTGGATCGTAGGCTTAGTTCTCTTCTCTGGCCGTCAAACTTCCGGGCGAAGGTAAACACCCTCACCCTCAAGTAATCATTTTCGTCCCGGATGAATTTCTCTTGTTTACGAAATTTAATTTTCTGCTCATACTTGAGTAGTCTCGCCTTCATTCGACCCATCAGTTCCTCTACTTGTTTTTTATCTTGTTCTTCCTTCAAGAGTTCATCTTCCAATTCTTTAATCTCTAGGAGTGCTTTAGCCCGGTCACTCCAGGCATACTTCACTAGTATGCCCAGTGTTCCTTGGCAATATTGCGCTGTGTGTTCAGCCCAATCTGTAAGTAATGGTGGGTCAGGATTCTCATTTGAGGGCAAAATATATACCCCTAGGCCCCTTGGAACTCGTTGTGCGTCGATGTAACTCTGCAAACTGGTGGCCTCCCAACATTTGCGCGTCTCACGTTCATAGAGACGCTCTAATTTGGACATGGTTTCACTCAATCTATTTCTTGGTTGTCTATGATCTGAGGCATCTGTATACGCTTTCCCTGCATCCTGACTTTTAAACATATCTTTGGCCGTCTCCGACACGATTTCTCACAAAACATGGCTTGTGCCGTGATTACTGTGCCTTGGTCACTTGCATGTAAAGTCTTTTATGCGTATTGTTCTCCCCCTTGCCTTGCCGCTAATACTGCACAGTTCATTAATGTCAAACTCAACGTCTGGACTCACCGGTGCTGGTATTTCAGAACCTCCGCGCGTCCTTCGAATCGCTCGGCGTCCCTCCTCCTCCTCCTCCGGCAGAGCTTTCCAGTATGTGACGATGACGTTGCAGCAGATGCGGAGGTGCCTCCGAATTAAAAGCCCTCTCCTGGTTTCCACATGAAAGAGAACGGAGGCACTCGCAGGCGGGTGTGATATAGCGGTTGTGGACTCCGCTAACAATATCTTGCTCCACACCTTCGATTTTCAAAAAGAAGATATCGCACTCCCGGGGTGATATTCACACATTTATTTTGTGACCCACAACAGACGCGTTTTGGCGGAAGTGCCTTTTTCGATGTTACTGGCACATCGGAAATGCCATGTTTTTCAACAGTATTACTTCAATAGAAATAAGGAAAGGACCAACGCTCCCTAGCTAATGAGAGCCCCATTTTGTAATGGGTTAATCCCGCATGTATATACACGCAAACACTTCATTATAATGATATTTCATTGTGCCATATTGATAATTAAATCAACATTGTACTCACATTATTTATGCCTAATACATAAACAAGTATTTCATTATGATTTTAAAATACTAAAAGTACCAATGCTAAGCAACCCCTTTACGATCGCATTTCATCTGGCAGATTCTATATATATTAGATATAGATATATATATAGAGAGATATATATATATATATATCTCTCTATATATATATATCCACAGTACTCCTCACAAAGAAAGAGCAGAAGCCCATGGGGAACATCGTAAACTTCCTTTATTTCTGCTGTTTGGCAAATGCATTTCGGCCTGCCTCGGCCTTCATCAGTGCCAGGGTCTTTTCAGAAGGCTTTGCAAAGTGCGGTTTAAATTATATCATGCCCCACTGCAATTGGTGAATGTCCGCTCCACCCCTTATGATGTCATGTGCACCTGTGCAGTCCATGCAGTCCGGTGGACTACGACTCCCAGGATGCCTCTTGAGCCCTCCAGGTAAGTGGTGCACGGAGTGTGCTTCCCGATGTCAGCAAAGTTGAGCGGAGGGCAGGATGGTTCGCACTGCGTGGAAAGCAATGTCCCCTGCAACTTGAAACTCCGGTTGCTTCCTCGGGTCCCCACAGGACTGACTCAGCCCACATGCTCAATCTTCAATTAGGCAGGGGCAGGAAAACAGTGCCTCCCGTCCTATCGAGGCTAATAGCCTCAATGTACCACCAATTAGAGTCCCGAAAGTGCAGGAGGGCTTGTGACCTTTAATTACCATTGAACAAAGTTTTGCCGAAGCGGGTGCCAGGTTTAGTCCAAACCTGCTTGTGAGTCAGGGGCTTCTGTACCGCATCTCTGGCCGACGCGTAAAAATATCCACAGTACTCCTCACAAAGAAAGAGCAGAAGCCCATGGGGAACATTGGAAACTTCCTTTATTTCTGCTGTTTGGCAAATGCATTTTGTCCTGCCTCGGCCTTCATCAATGCCAGGGTCTTTTCAGAAGGCTTTGCAAAGTGCGGTTTAAATTATATCATGCCCCACTGCAATTGGTGAATGTCCGCTCCACCCCTTATGATGTCATGTGCACCTGTGCAGTCCACGCAGTCCCGGTGGACTACGACTCCCAGGATGCCTCTTGAGCCCTCCAGGTAAGTGGTGAACGGAGTGTGCTGCCCGATGTCAGCAAAGTTGAGCGGAGGGCAGGATGGCTCGCACTGCGTGGAAAGCAATGTCCCCTGCAACTTGAAACTCTGGTTGCTTCCTCGGGTCCCCACAGGACTGACTCAGCCCACACGCTCGATCTTCAATTAGGCAGGGGCAGGAAAACAGTGCCTCCCGTCCTATCGAGGCTAATAGCCTCAATGTACCGCCAATTAGAGTCCCGAAAGTGCAGGCGGGCTTGTGACCTTCAATTACCATTGAACAAAGTTTTGCCGAAGCGGGTGCCAGGTTTAGTCCAAGCCTGCTTGTGAGTCAGGGGCTTCTGTACTGCGTCTCTGGCCGACGCGTAAAAATATCCACAGTACTCCTCACAAAGAAAGAGCAGAAGCCCATGGGGAACATCGGAAACTTCCTTTATTTCTGCTGTTTGGCAAATGCATTTTGGCCTGCCTCGGCCTTCATCAGTGCCAGGGTCTTTTCAGAAGGCTTTGCAAAGTGCGGTTTGAATTATATCATGCCCCACTGCAATTGGTGAATGTCCGCTCCACCCCTTATGATGTCATGTGCACCTGTGCAGTCCATGCACTCCCAGTGGACTACGACTCCCAGGATGCCTCTTGAGCCCTCAAGGTAAGTGGTGCACGGAGTGTGCTGCCCAATGTCGGCAAAGTTGAGCGGAGGGCAGGATGGCTGGCACAGCGTGCAAAGCAATGTCCCCTGCAACTTGAAACTCCGGTTGCTTCCTCGGGTCCCCACAGGACTGACTCAGCCCACACGCTCGATCTTCAATTAGGCAGGGGCAGTAAAACAGTGCCTCCCGTCCTATCGAGGCTAATAGCCTCAATGTACCGCCAATTAGAGCCCCGAAAGTGCAGGCGGGCTTATGACCTTCAATTACCATTGAACAAAGTTTTGCCGAAGCGGGTGCCAGGTTTAGTCCAAGCCTGCTTGTGAGTCAGGGGCTTCTGTACCGCGTCTCTGGCCGACGCGTAAAAATATCCACAGTACTCCTCACAAAGAAAGAGCAGAAGCCCATGGGGAACATCGGAAACTTCCTTAATTTCTGCTGTTTGGCAAATGCATTTCGGCCTGCCTCGGCCTTCATCAGTGCCAGGGTCTTTTCAGAAGGCTTTGCAAAGTGCGGTTTAAAATATATCATGCCCCACTGCAATTGGTGAATGTCCGCTCCACCCCTTATGATGTCATGTGCACCTGTGCAGTCCACGCAGTCCCGGTGGACTACGACTCCCAGGATGCCTCTTGAGCCCTCCAGGTAAGTGGTGCACGGAGTGTGCTGCCCGATGTCAGCAAAGTTGAGCGGAGGGCAGGATGGCTCGCACAGCGTGGAAAGCAATGTCCCCTGCAACTTGAAACTCCGGTTGCTTCCTCGGGTCACCACAGGACTGACTCAGCCCACACGCTCGATCTTCAATTAGGCTGGGGCAGGAAAACAGTGCCTCCCGTCCTATCGAGGCTAATAGCCTCAAAGTGCCGCCAATTAGATTCCCGAAAGTGCAGGCGGGCTTGTGACCTTCAATTACCATATATATATATATATATATTATTTTTTTTCCAAAGCGGACAAGCCCCTCCTCAGTGGGCAGGAGAGTGCAAGGTGGAGTGTGCAGGAGAGGGAAGGTGGAGTGGGCAGCATAGGGCCAGGTAGGGTGGGCAGGAGAGGGCAAGGTGGAGTGGGCAAGAGAGGTCCAGGTAGAATGGGCAGGAGAGGGTGAGATAGCGAGTGGCAGGAGATGGCAAGGTGGAGTGGGCAAGGTGGAGTGGGCAGGAGAGGGCAAGGTTGAGTGGGCAGGAGAGGGCCAGGTAGAGTGGGCAGGAGAGGGCAAGGTTGAGTGGGCAGGAGAGGGCCAGGTGGGATGGGCAGGAGAGTGTGAGGTAGAATGGGCAGGAGAGGGTGAGGTAGCATGGGCAGGAGAGGGTGAGATAGCGAGTGGCAGGAGAGGGCAAGGTGGAGTGGGCAGGAGAGGACAAGGTGGAGTGGGCAGGAGAGGGCCAGGTAGAGTGGGCATGGGAGGGCAAGGTGAAGTAGGCAGGAGAGGGCCAGATGGAGTGGGCAGGAAAGTGTTTTCACACACACCAGAGTCTTCAAAGGATTTGACAAACATAAAAATGATTAGCCTGAGTCACAGATTCAAATGGCCTGAGTTGCCCTTAGAACCAGTTACTGGTGCAAGCTCATAAACTAAAGGCAAGATGCTAATTCATACCCTAAGCTACACAGTGTAGGAAACTGTGTTACCTGTTGGGGAAGGGGTTGAAACTCTACTCAAGCAGCAATCACAGTTCTTGGCAGGGTGAAACACAAGTAAACCCCAAATTAACCTCTGCTTAACCCTCTGGTAGTTTGGTACAAAGCAATCAGGCTTACTCAGAGGCAATGTGTATGGTATTTAAGCGGCACTTCAAACAGTAATAAAGTGAAAACACTACACAAGAAAAAATCCTTACCAATTTAGAACAATAGAAAGGAATAGAATAAATTGAGACGAAAACAACAAAAATGCATTCAGTGAATTCGAAGCTATGCAATTTCAAAACTTATGGTAAGTATAGGTCCTAAAAGCATAAAGCACCACTAGCGGTTATCTGGTTGTGCGAGGTCAGGTAAATGTCATAAGTTCAGATTGACCATAATGGAGTGCAGGCTGGATACAGGGCCTGGGTTAGTCACACTAAAACAATTACTTTGTAAGTCTAGCGCGAAGAGTGTAGGTCTTGTTGGAGACGGCCACAAGCAGCTGGCCAGGTGTCGCAGACAGTCGCAATTGTAGCACGAAGATGCTGTTGGGCATCAGGAACGTTCTTTACTGAAGATATCATTGGTGGTCACATTGGACTGTCAATGTTGTAGCGCGAAGCACAGATTTCGTGCTGGCAGTTGTTGTAGCTCGTATAGTTCGGTTCACCTGAGCTTCGCATTGGCAGTCGGCAGGATCTTTGCACAAACAGGCCTGTTTGTGGTCACACTGAATAATTCAAGATTTCCTTGTTTATAGGAGGGGAGCTCAAAAGATGCCACACAAAGGTTCCAGGACCTGAGAGGCACCTCCTAGGGATCAATACCTTATTCCAGAAGAGGCCAGTAGGACCCAGGCAGATCCAATTGCAGTACAGCCAGCAGGTCTGCTGGGCAGATGCAGGGAGGCCTGTGGAGCTTGTTATGCTCAGAACAGTTCAGTCAGCTTGGAGTTACTTCAGCCTCGGATGAAACGTGCAGGCTCAGTCTATTTTATCAGCAAGCAGGGCAACTGGGCCTCCGTCTGTAGTATCCACATGTTCAAGAGTATACTGAAGAGTTGAGTGTCAAGGTCATATATTTATACTTGGTGGTGCCAGTTTTAAAATAGGAGTAATTTCCAGAGGGTTCCGCTCGAGAGGTGTTTGGAAGTTCTTTTTCCTTTGCCCAGGCCCCAGCTTGTCTGGGGGCACAAAGACTAGTGTGAAACCCTTTGTGAGCATGCTGAGGCAGAATCTTTGCAATGTGCATGTGTGGTAGGTGACAGCTCCGCCCTACTATTAAGTCAGACGTGGTCAATCCTGTCAACACCTATTCCCCCTCTGTCTCACTCTCTTGGAGTGATACTAAAATGACAAATGCCAGCTACTCATAGTCACGTGACCCAGAATGCAGAAACCAAATGAGTGGGACGAGAAAATAGCAACTTTCTAAAAGTGGCATTTTCTGAATAAATCCAACTTTACCCATGAAGAGGGTATTAATTCTCTAGAGACCAAACTTGACATTCCTACCTGCTCTCAATTGAAAGGCACCTCTTAAAAAATATTTAAATATAATAGGATAACCCAGTGTTATCCTATGTGAGAGGTGGGCCTTGCAGTAGTGAAAGACACATTTAAGAGTTTTTCGCTACCAGAACATGTAAAACTTAAAAGCACATGTCGAATTTTATAAAATACACTGCACCCTGCCCCATCGGCTGTTTAGGGTCTATCCTGGGGATGACTTATGTATTAGAAAGGAAGGTTTAGGCTTGGAAAATAGTTCATGTAGTGAGGTCGAAATGGCAGTTTAAAATTGCACACACTGGCTGCAATAGCAGGTCTGAGACATGTTTAGAAGGGCTACTTGAGTGGCTGGCGCATTCAATGCTGCAGGCACACTAGTAGCATTCAACTTGCAGGCCGTCTGCACGTTGTGCCACTTTACTAGGGACTTACACCCAGCTGGCACAATTTATTTACTTGTAATCCAATACTAGCATGTTTAAAGGAGAGAGCACAAGCACGTTAGCACTGGTTGGTAGTGGGAAAGTGTGTAGAGTCCTAAAAGCCAACCAAAATGGGTTCAGAAAACAGGTGGATGAAGGCAAAAAGATTGAGGATGATCCTGCAGTGAGGCTCAAGTGCTACAGGCAGGTTTTGAGAATTGTAATATGTCTATTTATTATGACATGCACAAGCAGGTTTTTAGTCTGAGAAAGCATGTCATCGAATTTATGCACAAAAGTAAACAGGTTTGACTGAAAAAGCTTTTCTGGTTTTTCACGTCTCTGGAGCCCAGTTTCAAAGGCGGTTCCCTGCCAGAGACATGCACTCCCTGTGGGCAATCATAGGCTAAGCACTGTAAACTTGGGTGGAGCAGGTTATAGTTACACTAATGCAAATAAATACAGTTTTATGCAACTACACTTGCATCATTCCACTTGTCACTCTGAAGGATCTTGGCTGTTGCTTGAGCAATTACAGCTAATACTAGTTTCACTGGATTGACACAATAATATAACATCCAATGATTGTTTCGGTTTGATATCCATACCAACTAATTTCTGCCAATAGAGTGCCCTGACCACTTAAAGAAGGTTACCTGTGTATCTTGAACACATTATATGAGGAAACAAGCATTGGCATAGCCAATAGGTTGCGCCTTTAGGACCTTATAAGTGTTTAGCCATGCAACAGTTGATGTTGTTGCACCAAGGATATTGTGCTGCATAACTAAAAATGCGATACCTATTGGCTATGCCGTGAACGCATGGTTAAGGCGGAGTTAGGCACCATCCGTGTTGCTGTGATATAGTAACTGTATCTGTATGCTATCATGCCATAGATTGCTTTGCGGTACAAAAGGGGGTGGTGATGGACGGAGCATCTGAATCAATCAAACACTCACACCCAGTCAAAAGATCTGGGTTTAATCCATCACCGTTCTTTAGCCCACTCTGCCACCCCAGTTCAGACATGGCTATATGCAAATCAGTCTGACCCTGTGCCTCATGGGAACAGTCCTGCCCGAACTGCCAAGCCATTGTACATAAAGGAGGCCAGACTCGTGTGGAGCTTGGACGGGTGAGTATGTTTCCACGTACAGTGTACAACATGTGATTGGCGCACTATGTTCCAATTTAGTGCAAATCTGGATTCTGTTGCTGTAAAAGGTGCCGGGTTTGTAGAACAAGAGCCCGAAGGACCTGCAGGATTCTGAGGGATCGACTACCGTGCTGCTCAGACTGGCGAGTTCAGAGGCCATGCATGAGCATCCATTGCTTGGCCTCCCTGCTAAAGTGCAGAGCTTGTTGTGATAGTGGTTCGAGGAATAGAATGAGAGGCAGATGATGCTCCTGGTTCTGTAATGAATCTGATAACATTTACAGTCACACCCTAACGGGAAAAGGGGATTAAAAAAGTGCCCTGTTCACGCCAGTGAGTGAAAGACTGGTATAGCTGGACAAGAGGTAGTCAGTCAGATGTCAGGCAGGAGTTAGTCTGACTAGCAGGACTCTAGAGTGCTAGTCATAGTTCAGTCAGTTTGGTGAATTCAGATCTAAGTAAGGTCTCTAAAAGGCCTCTGGAGTGAGTTATCTTTCGGACATGTGACTTCGAAAGATGGGTAGCGCAGGTATCACCTTGACCCTTGGCGGCAGGCAGGCTCTCTTAATTTGCTTGCTCCAACTAAACTTAGGGCAGTATCCATGCCATGAGTGATATAGCGCCAGTGCTGAAGTGGGTGGTGGCCTCCTAAAAAACGTTTGGGTACCTGCACTTATTTATATTTTATTATTACTCACTGAGTTCCATGAATTTCATGGGGAATGTGAAATAGGACGAGGCGAGTGGTCCTGGGGAGTGGGCAGGAGAGGGTCAGGTGGAATGGGCAGGAGAGGGTCAGGTGGAATGGGCATGAGAGGGTCAGGTGAAGTGGGCAAGAGAGGGCCAGGTGGAGTAGGCAGGAGAGGGCCAGGTGCAGTGGGCAGGTGAAGGTCAGGTAGAGTGGGCAGGAGAGTGTGAAGTAGAATGGGCAGGAGAGGGTGAGGTAGCATGGGCAGGAGAGGGTCAGGTGGAGTGGGCAGGAGAGGGCCAGGTGCAGTGGGCAGGAGAGGACAAGGTGCAGTGGGCAGGAGAGGGTCATGTAGAGTGGGCAGGAGAGTGTGAGGTAGAATGGGCAGGAGAGGGTGAGGTAGTGTGGGCAGGAGAGGGTCAGGGGGAGTGGGCAGGAGAGGGTCAGGTGGATTGGGCTGGAGAGGGCCAGGTGGAGTGGGCAGAGAGTGTGAGGTAGAGTGGGCAGGAGAGGGCCAGGTGGAGTGGGCTGGAGAGTGTCAGGTAGAGTGGGCAGGAAAGAGTGAGGTAGATTGGGGAGGGGAGGGGAGGGTAGAGTGGGCCGGAAAGAGTGAGGTAGGTTGGGCAGGGGAGGGTCAGGGGGAGTTGGCAGGAGAGGGTCAGGTGGATTGGGCTGGAGAGGGCCAGGTGGAGTGGGCAGAGAGTGTGAGGTAGAGTGGGCAGGAGAGGGCCAGGTGGAGTGGGCTGGAGAGTGTCAGGTAGAGTGGGCAGGAAAGAGTGAGGTAGATTGGGGAGGGGAGGGTCAGGTAGAGTGGGCCGGAAAGAGTGAGGTAGATTGGGCAGGAGAGGGTCAGGTGCAGTAGGCAGGAGAGGGTCAGGTAGAGTGGGCAGGAGAGGGACAGGTAGAGTGGGCAGGGGAGGGACAGGTAGAGTGGGCAGGAAAGTGTGCGGTAGAGTGGGCAGGAGAGGGTGAGGTAGAGTGGGCAGGAGAGGGTCAGGTAGAGTGGACAGGAGAAGGTCAGCTGTAGTGGGCAGGAGAGAGTGAGATAGAGTGGACAGGAGAGGGTCAGGTGAAGTGGGCAGAAGAGGGTCAGGTGGAGTGGGCAGGAGAGGGTCAGGAGGAGTGGGCCAGAGAGGGCCAGGTGGAGTGGGCAGGAGAGGGTCGGTGGAGTGGGCAGGAGAGAGCAAGGTGGAGTTGGCAGGAGAGGGTGAGGTAGAGTGGGCAGGAGAGGGCCAGGTGTAGTGGGCAGGAGAGGGCAAGGTGGAGTGGGCAGGAGAGGGCAAGGTGGAGTGGGTAGGAGAGGGCCAGGTAGCGTGGGCAGGAGAGGGCAAGGTGGAGTGGGCAGGAGAGGGCCAGGTGGAGTGGGCAGGAGCGTGTGAGGTAGAGTGGGCAGCAGAGGGTAAGGTAGTGTGGGCAGGAGAGGGTAAGGTAGCGTGGGCAGGAGAGGGTCAGGTTGAGTGGACAGGAGCGGTTCAGGTGGAGCGGGCAGGAGAGGGTGAGGTAGAGTGGGCAGGAGAGGGTGAGGTAGCGTGGGCAAGAGAGGGTCAGGTTGAGTGGGCAGGAGAGGTTTAGGTGGAGTAGGCAGGAGAGGGTGAGGTAGAGTGGGCAGGAGAGGGTGAGGTAGAGTGGACAGGAGAGGGTAAGGGGGAGTGGGCAGGAGAGTGTGAGGGAGAATGGGCAGGAGAGTGTGAGGTAGAATGGGCAGGAGAGGGTAAGGTAGAGTGGGCAGGATTGGGTCACGTGGAGTGATCAGGAGAGGGTCAGCTGCAGTGGGCAGATGAGGGTCAGCTGGAGTGGGCACGAGAGGGTCAGGTGGAGTGGGCAGGAGAGGGCCAGGTAGAGTGGGCAGGAGAGGGTTGGTGGAGTGGGCAGGAGAGGGCAAGGTGGGGTTGGCAGGAGAGGGTGAGGTTGAGTGGGCAGGAGAGGGACAGATGGAGTGGGCAGGAGAGTGCAAGGTGGAGTGGGCAGGAGAGGCCCAGGTGGAGCGGGCAGGAGAGTGTGAGGTAGAAAGGGCAGGAGAGGGTGAGGTAGCATGGGCAGGAGAGGGTGAGATAGCGTGTGCAGGAGAGGGTCAGGTGGAGTGGGCAGGAGAGGGTGAGGTAGAGTGGGCAGGAGAGGGTGAGGTAGAGTGGACAGGAGAGGGTAAGGTATAGTGAGCAGGAGAGAGTGAGGTAGAGTGTGCAGGAGAGGGTGAGGTAGAGTGGGCAGGAGAGGGTCAGATGCAATGGGCAGGAGAAGGTCAGGTGGAGTGGGCAGGAGAGGGTTTGGTGGAGTGGGCAGGAGAGGACCAGGAGAGGGTCAGATGGAGTGGGCAGGAGAGGGTTAGGTGGAGTGGGCAGGAGATGGCGAGGTGGAGTGGGCAGGAGAGGGCCAGGTGCAGTGGGCATGAGAGGGCCAGGTGGAGTGGGCAGGAGAAAGCCAGTTGGCATAGGCTCTTCCATACTGCCTACACGTAGAAGCCACTCACAGTTTCCAGCCACGAGAAATACCTGCTTAAACTGAATCTTTTTAGGTTAAAAAAAAGTTCACCAAGTTGCAATTTTATGCACTTGGCGATTTCACACGATCACAGCAGTGGTCTGTCTTCTAATGGACTTATTCCTGTGGTGTATAAAACACACGCTGTCCATGCAGTTTACGCAATAGCAGTTAAGCCACATCTCTACGTTAGGCCAGATGTGGGAATCACACAGTGGACTGCTAATGAAGTCGGTTGGAGCGGGCTCCACAGTTGGCATGCACTTAGTTGAAAGTACGGTGCTTATTTCTGTATTGAAAATAAGTTATCACCCGCGGATTCTTGGGCCACCTTTCCAAACTGAGCACAGAACTTTCAAGAAAAGCATCTTTAACGTCTGGTGAAGTCAATTCAGAAGGAGTTTGAGACTATCTCGAAAGTTTTACATGTATAGTAAGAGAGATTCGAAGGACAAAATATATGTGCCTTTTGTACAAAAACGTAGCCTTGCTTTTAGGGCTGCCAACATTTGATGTATTTGCTGCAGTACATTCCGTCATTGCTTGGAATTTGAGTTTTTGGTAGCTAGAACTCTCCTGAATATTCTTGGAGGAGAGCCATTGCCGCGAAAGTGAAAGTAATGGCCAGCGAGGAGGAAGAGATAAGAAACAAGGCACTAACCCCATGAACGCAGAAATCGTAACGTGTTCCTGAATTATTGAACACTCAACCCACAAAAAAAGAGGTCTGCCTCGAAAAATTCTTTCCAAACAAAAACATAACTAGGACGAGTGGGGGTGATGTGACACCATCCCCCACGCGCTCCCGTAGGAGAATTGGCAGTCCGAGAGAGAGGAGTGTCTTTGAGAGACTTTGATGTGCCATCGTTGGTACCCGCTAGATCGGAATAGCTAGATCAAGTGAAGCTTTATGGTCCTGACGAGAACTCCACAATTGGAAGGAGTTCGAAACGCGTAGACCAGTTTATTTTCTGCCATAAGAGTGTCATACAAAGTCTAAAAGTTGTTAGACTTACAACATTTGTGTTATAAAATCGCGTTCTATGGCTTGTATTTGAAAGGTTTAAAAAAGTTTCAAAAGGAAATTTAAGGGTATAGGGTGAATGCTGATGGTGTGGTGTGGTGGGCGAGTGTGAATATAGTATGAAAAGAATGTGAGAGTGGAAGGAATGGAGAATGAGGAATATTTTACCAATTAAGATTTTTGAGGTGCAATGTGTAAAGATTGAATGATGTGTAGAAATTTATAATTTTGATATGTGAAAAAATTAAATAAAGAAAAGGATTTATTTCAGACTGAAAAGGTGGTCTATGGCATATGTTGTTGGATTCTCAATATGGCCTCTCTAGAGTAAATGAGCAGGAATAAGGTAGCAGTATTGGCATGTGTGTAGTTCTCTATTACAACGTTCTTAAGCATGCCACAAGTTGACAATAATTTATTTTGAATATTGAACATTTTGAACATTGGAAAGAGGAGTTGGCCTAACGGCTAGGGCCATCGACCTCGAATCTGGGGAACTGGGTTTGAGTCTCTGCAATGACACTGAACACCCTGTGATTCTGAGCAAATCACTTAATCTCCCTGTGCCTAACAAAAATGAATGTGTCCTCGTTTAATGCAACTGGTGCTATGTAAAGCGCGCTGATACCCGATTTGGGTCAAGTTGGCGCTATATAAAACTCTGTAAAAAAAAAAAAAGAATATGCTCGGACCGAGAGGTCTTAGTGTTTTTCTGAAATTCCTCTGCAGACGATAGGAAGTATGATACCTATCCCTTGCTGAGATACTCTGTTATTCTGGAAGTATTCCAAAACTTGGTGCTGCCTATAGATGCAGGACCTCTGACTGTACCTCATCAAGTACAAATACTCACGTGGCAGCCTTCCCCTGAGATGGTGCTGTGCCATGTCTTGCACTGAAGTGACAACATTAATACATCATTAATATAGGGAAACCCTACATCTAATTACTTCCAATTTCTGCTGAATACCGTGGGCAGAATGAGCTGAAGGGATTTCCCTACAATAGCAAACCGACTTTCCATGCCTCTATAGAGCAGTTGCGGCAGCCTTTGAAGGTTTGACTCATAAATGATGATTTGGAAAATATGTTTCCTAAAAGATGGAAGTAAGGACCACATAGAATGCTACCTTGTTGTACCTCAAATGCGGATTGGGGATCATGGCCAACAAGACCTGTGTTGCCCAAGGTTCACTGTGGTGTCATCTTATCAGTTACAAGCTCTTGGAGAAACCAATATGAAGGTCAAGCATTGGATCAGACTTGAGCTTGAGGAGCCCAGACCTGCCACTGGAAAAACCATGGCACTCGTATTATTAGCTATGTGTTGTAATGAAAGTAATTCCTCTCTAGAGGAAAGGCATACTCCAACTGATACATACTGGTAGGGTGAAAAGGTGTCCCGGATTTGCCGGGAAGGCCCCAGATTTTCATCAGCTGTCTCGGCAGATTTCAGTAAATTTAGCTCCTGTCCTGGTTTTTAGAGAGGGTCGACAGAAAACGGCAGGAGGTGCTTTTTTATGCTTTGCAAAGCAGGGATAGTTAGCAGTTCTTTCAAGTAACCAATTTAATTAACAGGCAAGCTACTGGGTTTAAAATTGCATTTTATGTAAGTTCTTACTGCCTGTTCTGTAATTCTCTGTTGAGGACCGCTGTCATTCCGTGCGCTCGCTTGAAGTAAACATGTAGTCCTTCTTCTATTTTTGGGAAATGTCCCGGTTTTTGGCTTTGAAATTCTGGTCACCCTACATACTGGCTGCTTCAGGGCTAGGTGGACATTTGGTTTTTGGTTTCACACCAGGCACTGGATCACATGCACTACTCGGCCTCCACCAATCGGTTCTAAAAGGCTTCCAAGTCAGATGACGCCTGATAGAGCTAAAAATGTTTAGACAGTATTTACTTACACGAATGTTAACATGTATCTTGACAATAACATAGATAATGCTTATCAAAAACCAACTGTAGGAAGTGAGCAAATGTGTAAAAATAAAAGTGCAGCTTATTATTCAGCAGAAAGCTCTCATTTTCGTCCTGCTTACATGACTAGGCCTCTTTTTTTTCTTTTGCTCCTCCTTCTTTCTCTCCCTTCTCATTGCCTTTAATAAAATAATGCCTTTTAGAACTGCTGATTTATTCTAGCATTTAACTGTAGTAAGTGTCATTGTCAGAAAAAGTGCTATTTCAAGAAAATATCTTTCTTTCCTATTAAATCAAGTGACCTGCTATGTACTTTAATAAACAAACTGTTTAGTAGAATTAAGGCTTGTTGATGAAAACATTTCTCATGATCTAACCAGGACATTGCAAATAGAAAATGTTTCATTTATTAGACTAGTCCATTGAACAATGGGACGTTGAACAACTAACAGAATATGCTTACTGAAGGTTCTCGTGAGATCCGTCTTTAAATGGATTTACTGTGTAAAGCTTTAACAGTCTCTAGAGAACTTTATGTCAACTTGCATGCTTTCCATAGGACCCGAAAAGAGATGCTTCGGACCATCGGAAGATGCTTCTTCATTGGCTAGAAATGACATAAGCACCTGTGTTTTGCAATATATGTTTGTGCTTTTCTATAGTATGGTTTCCTAACTAGAGAGTCAATGCACTCTATGCACACCCACCCTGCCATGGCCATTTACCTGTTTTTCTTACCCTTCATGAGCAGACTTTTTCATTTCTGCAGAATCATTGCTACTGCTGTGATTTTTCAACTTAGATTAGCAGTTACTCCAGCAACAGTTGGAGGACCTCGGCTGAGTTTCCAGATCACATCTTAACTAGGAGTTCGCTCTCTTGGAACTATAGCTTGATGCTCCAAACCCTTTTCCAAAAGGAACTTTTATGGGTTTCATGTTGGGTTAGGTCTATTTAGATTAAGATAGGTATTATATCCTTTTTGGAACATGCTGTGATTTTCTGTGCTGCCTCTAAACAAACTTTTCTGGATATATCTGTAATAGTATATATATATGAATAATCAGAATAAAAGGGAAAACCTATTGCTAATCTCTTAATGAGAAATAAACCTCTTAAAAATGTCACCAAACCTTTCATCATTTAGCCCTTAAGAAGTCACGGATGTGACGAAACGCATTGGCAACAAGCAATCCTGTTATTTTAATTGAAACATTGAATAAAGAAAGTTTGAAAATCTTCAATCAACTTCTTTTGAGATTCTTATGTGTGGGAAGTTTTCTTCTGGACATCGACAATACTTGTGAATTATAGAACTTTGACAATTTAGTACTTGTACACAAACCTTGGTGCGGGTCAATTTTTGTGGTATATGTTTAAGTGACTGTTTAGTCACTATCAGGAGATATATATGGGTCACATCCTCGACCTTGTCGCACGAGGAACCAATTACTAGATAGGCATTACCAATAGTGAAAATTCGTGCTTGTCATTATAGCTCTGACCCTTGAGCGTTTTTTGTTTTATGAAACCTTTCATCATTGACTGAAGTCAAAACTGCTGTAAGTTAATTGATTTTGATTTGTGCTCTATTCCCGGACGCTGGCAAAGATTTGTCGACATAGCGATGGAGTTGGCGCAGAATTGAACATCTCTGTTGTAAGCTAAGGGTGAAACTGTTTAAAAATGTCCATGCTATCACCCCCATTTACATACCATAGTTTACAGCATAACACTCTGGATGAACAGTGTCAGCAGGCCAAACACACAGCGCATCACTGCACTTGTGGATTGGAGCAGCTCAATATTCATGATGCTCAATACCTCTGCAATTAGAACACATGCGCTGTCATCAATTTCTGTGCTTTCTGCTAAACCTATATGACTACTGTCAGTCTAGCAACTGTGGGCTCATAGTTGACATGAGACCTTCTTTAGCCAAGAGTTTCCCCGAGCAGTACCTAGTTGAAGTTAGCAGAAAAGTATGGCAAGTTCATAATTAAATGTATTTTAAAAGATTTGGACCATTGCACATTTTAGCCATTGTGTAGTCCACCCTTTGTTGATGAGGCTTTTGATAGTCTCAGCGCCTATGGTGTCTCGGAAAGTAGTTGGTCCCTACTTGGCCTGGCTGGGTTGATTTCAACTAATAGTTGGTGGAATGCCTGAATACATCTCAGCCATTGTTAACATTTCAAATCAGTTGTTTGTGCATTGTTCGAATACAGACAGGGACCAATTTTATAAAAATCACTCTTGCTCCAAAAGGAACAGTCCAATCCAAACTGCCAGGCTGAGTCCCTTCTACGTGGGAACTAAAGCAGGTCCCAAATGTTTTTGTTTATGACCACACTGATGTAAATTCTGAGGGCTTTCATAACACGTTTAAAATACACTTGCCACATGTTGGAATATTCGATTTACACCTAAAGACTTAGTACCACTTCACGAAATGTCCCTAGTCAATCTTTTGCTTCTGTAATCTGCACTGAACCTGGTGTGTGGGAATCTGTATGTTTGTTTGTGTGTGTAACACTGCACTGCTGCTGCAATTGTCTTAATGTAATGTGTGACAAGGTAGGTTGCATTTTGCTGGCCATAATGTATTCGTACTTCATTCTAGGAAAACTAGAAAAATCCTTTTATTATACACAAAACAAAAACCCCTGGTTTGCTTCTCACAGTCAATTACAGTGGCAGCTGCTGCCGGGAAGCAGCAGTGGGGCATGGAACGACGAAGAGGGGGAGCAGGGCTAAAAGCAAATGTACTTACCTGCCGGCTGGCCGGCAGGCCTGCCACCGCCTCTCCTCCATCCTCCCCGTCCTCTTCCTGGCCTGTCCTGTGTAAACAGGAAGCAGGAAACACGCGGATCCTAGACTCCCCAAAGCCAATCACAACGCTGCAATGCAGAGTTGTGATTGGTCTGAGTGCTGTGGTTGGGCCTGTCATCTGAAGAGCTCGAAGTCACCTTGACAGAATGGGGTAGAAGTTCCAGTCATTCATCATCCTGAGGGGAGTTGCAGACTTTAATGAAGAATAAAGTCCACCAGCACTGTGAGTCTAGCTGGCCACAGCATACACCTGAACAACCGGACTGGGGCGCAAGTGAGTTTGTCAGTGCAAGCTTGAAAGCCTGCTCAAAAAAACAGGATGGCAGCATTAAAGATAACACCACATTCATACTATACAAAGTGTTCCCTAGGGGTGAAACTGGTGTGTGTATCTGCTTTTTGCATTCCAAGGTATTTTGTTAGAACTGAGGTGGCCACATGCCCTTGTACGGCCACTTCTGTAATATAGATTGAACAGGTGCTTAATTAGGGGCCTATTATGATTGCGGTTTTCCCGCATCCTCCGAGCCGGCGGAAGGAACCGCCGGCCCGGAGGATGCGGGAAAACCGCCGCGGAGCCTAGAAAGACCCACCGCCATATTAGGATGGCTGGTGGGTCTTGCATTCCGTCCGCAGATTTTCCGCCGCAGTCGCCTTCCGACCGCGGCGGAAAAGCTTTAACATGGCTGGCGATCAGACACCGTCAGCCATATTAGGATGGTGTAAGATGTATGCTTTTCCGCTGCGGCTTTTACGCCGTGGAAAAGCATACGGACCTTCACTTCGGGGGCCCGTTGCGGGCCCCCTGGGTGAAGGGGGGGTGGGGGATGCACATGGGGGGTACCTATGGTGTGGTTCTGAAAATTCTGGATTCGTAGTCGTTGTGGACTCGAGAATCAAAACTTCGTCGAAGTATGACAAATTTGGTATCAAAAGACCGAGAATGACGAGCACAACATGTACATATATTTTCAGCACATTCGAGTGACGATTTCACCTCGAAATCGTCATTGCCGTTCAGAACCCTTGGCTTCCATTTTATATACTGCAGCCATCTTGTGTGTTGCCCTTTTCATAGGCCTTAATCCAGCTGAATTCGATTCCACAAGGACACGTACACCTTAATCGACTTTCCTATGACCTGTACAAGTTGGAACCATTGCCCCAGGCCAAACTCGTTAGGTCAGTTCCCCTCCCAGTGGCCGAACAAGATAGCATCAAGGCTCAACAAGCCATAAAACCATTGCAGCGCGCACACCTGCCTTATCTCGCTCACATATGTCTCTACTCTCTTTTCTTCACTTGCTTTATGATGGGGAGGTGCCCGTTTTTATTGGGGGTCCAGCGATATCTGATGAAATGTTGGGCCTTGCCGAGTGATTTGTTGTGGGCAGCACGACGTGAAATATGTACATGTCATCATGACTCTCTTTTCTTTTGTAACCAATAACTGTAAATGACATACTACAAATTCGAAGAATGTTTGCCCGAAGCTGAAAATTGTGTATAAGAAGAGAAGCCTGACTTTGTAAATTTGAGCAGTCTCCTGAGAATATACTTCCCGTGTGTTGTACTTCTAGGACACTTGTTACCTTGGTTGCAGCCAATAAAATCGATCTCTGACTTCACCTAGAAGACTCTGAGTTTCTGTAGGTCTGAATCAGGAGGAACTCGAGGTCTCTGGGTGTACCCTGACACCGCTGGGTTATCGGTTCTGTGCCGGTTCCTACGAAAACCCAGTACCTCAATTGGCGCCCAACGTTTGGGGCGATTCCAGTGGTACCAGTCAGCCAGAGGTTCGTGAGGAGCTTCGTGTGAAAATTCCGGAGGACGGCCAACCACCTCATCGACCCCTGCATGTCGACGTGGTCCGAAGGTCTTTGCTGCGAGGTTCCCCGCTTCCCGACGGCTACGACGGACTGCTGCCCTGGCTATCGCCCTGATTTGGACCCTTGAAGTTTGGTAGAGCGAAACACTAAGACGAGTCTTCTGGTGACGTCATCGATATTTCAGTTAAGTATAAGTGGAGCGTCTCCCAGTCCTTAGTGGTTCTTAAGTTTTGGGTATCCTTTGGGATAGTTTTGTGTTGGTACTTGCAAGCACCAAAACCGAAGGACTCGTGTATTCACGAGAACTATCGTAATCGATAATCCTTCGAAGTTTGGAACTAGACTAGAGAGCGAAGATGCCTAGTCTTAGACTTGGAAATTTGTTTTGTCTTGGTGGTAATAATAGGGACTCCCGATTGGAGGACTCATGTCCGGGTCCTCCGGTTGGAACTCCAACTTACGAGTTATATGTGAAACATGGGGTAGGCCCCATCACATACAATGAAGTGTGGATCAGATACACCAGAAAAGATGGTGTTTTAAAATGGCCCCAATACGGTAGCTTTGACACCGAAATCCTAGATAACCTTGAAGTCAAACTATTCAAAAAGAAAGCCCGGCCGGCAATGTTTGACTCTTTCCGCCTATGGCGTAAGGAGGCCAAACAAAAGGAAATTAAATTAGCAAAGAAAAATAAGAAAGAAGGGAATATTTCAGTAATGCAAGCTGCTATGCAGTTTAAAGACAATGAAGAAGAGCAGATGAGTGAGCAGTTGCACAGGCAACGTAAAATGGTGATAGATAAATGCTATCCAGTCTTGCCGCGTCTTAAGCAAGATGCAGCAAAAGAGCGTGAAAAAGATCCATTAATATCACATTTATTAAGTTCGCCACCACCCTATGCACAAAATACCACAGCTCCTCCGCAACCTTTAGTTGCACCCCCTGTAGTTGTTATGCCTGCTCCTCTACAGCACCCACCAGCTACTCTTCAGCTGGCTCATACTTCTCTGGTGCAGCCTCCTCAAGGCTCACCGACCACATCTGCTCCGCCTATGCCTCCTATGATTTTACCTAGCGCTCCTTCTATTTCTCCTGATGTCTCCTCTGCTATTGCCTCTGCCCCTGCCTTGTCTCACCCCGTTTTTCCACCCGTTCTTCCTTCAGTTTCACCTTCCTCTTTGTGAGGATTTGGAAGACAATGATTTAGAATGCATCCCGCAGGAATTGTGTCATGCACGGTTTAAGTTTGGAGAGGGTATGATTGTAGGTCCCGATGTCGAGAAAGCGATTGAAATATTGTTATCCTGTCGGTGTAAGGGGAACGCTTCTGGGTCACAATCTGAGCATGGTACATCTAGTAGGAAAAAGGCGCGACAATACCCCATGAGCGAAGTTCCCCCGCAATGGAGAGAGGGCGACACAACTGTCAACCCCCCTATTCTGCCCCATTTTCAGCGTGTATGGGTACATGTCCCATGGAAACGAGCTGAAGTTTTAGCACTCAAACAGACATTACCTGATCCGCGTAAGAATCCTGCAGGGTATTATAAAGAGTTGTCACAAACTGCTGGATCATGTATAATGAATTTAGCCGATATAGATATGCTATTTGGGAATGTTGTTCCACAGCCTTTATGGAGTAAGATTCGTCATACAGATCACGATCAGGAATTAGGTGACTCATGGGCTGATATTGTTGCCACAGATGCCCGACAAGTTGGTGGTGCCAAGCCTGACCCTTTGATAGCAGAACTCCCTGGTAAAATAGTGGATTACATGAAAACGATAATGCCTGCAATACGTGTAAATTGGCATAAGATGTCTGCATGCAAGCAGAAGAAAGAAGAAACTGTCTCAGATTTCTTCACCAGGTTTGAAGAAACGTTTGTCGATCACAGTGGTCAAGACATGACCACAGAAGGTGGTCAGAGATTGTTCGTCGATAAATTCGTGCACAATCTACTTCCAGAATTATGTAAAAAGTTAAAGGATTCAGAAAGTTCTTGGGCAGTTTCGTCTTCAGCGCAGATATTAGCCACAGCCCAATATTACGAAAATAGAGACAAGGACGAGAAAGACAGAGCAGAAAAGAAAACTAAGGAGTTGAAAACGAAGGTTTTGTTACAACAAGCATATCCGCCACGTAGTGGTGGTAATCAGAATAATAGTGGCAAGAATAACTATCAGAATAATTTTCAGCACCCTCAACAGTATCAGAGGAACTCGCAAAGAGTCGAGTATACTCAGCCACGTGTCACTGTGGGCCCCAATCAGTGTTTATATTGCAAGGAAGAAGGTCATTTTAAGAATAATTGTCCAATTCTGTTACAGCGTGCAAATGGTGGTTCAAACACAAGAGGTCGAGGCGTTCAGCAAGCCTTTAGAGGTAGAGGTCGTGGAAACGTCCCCCAAAACGCACGTCCACTTCCACCACAAAATTCTATGAATAGGTTTGATCAGCAAAACAACACATCTGACAGAACAGCTCAATACTATGTTGATGATTACTATACAGAAAGTGAGAATTGGGAAACTTATGATTGCTAGGACAGCCATAGACAAAGAGAGGGAGTTGTTTCAGTTCCAGTAGATCAGAGTGGACCATACGTTGAGGTGATTACATCAGGTGTGTCAGAACCTTTTCTTTTGGATACTGGTGCTATGAAGAGTTCTATTATGCACTCCAAACTCCCTGGCGCACCTTTGTCTGGCGAAACGAACGTTTCCGTAGGTTTTTCTGGCGCCCCAGTTAGAAATCCGATTTCTGACCCTTTATCTCTTTCTGTTGGTCCTTGCGAATTAGAAGCACCCCTCATTCTGACAACAGGTTGTGGTGAAAATTTGCTAGGATTGGATTTGCTAAAACGATTATATGCAACTTTGTACTGTTCTCCTTCAGGAGTACAACTTACTTTAGGTGAGAAAGTGATTTCTCCCATGTACCTGTCAAGAGATAAACTTCCAGCAGAATTGTCGTTTCTTCCAGATATCCTTTGGGCCGCTGGTCCTAATGATGTGGGTCTTTTAGAAATACCACCATATGTTGTAACATTGAAAGCCAATGTGAAAATGCCACGCATTCCCCAATACCGAATTTCTAGTGAAGGTGAAAAAGCGTTGCTAGCGATCGTTTATGAATTGATTGAAAAGGATGTGATTGAAGAAACAAGAGGCAACGTTTGCAATAGTCCTGTTCTGCCTGTTTTAAAACGAACTGACCCTTCTCAGCCACCTGTTTACAGATTTGTGATTGACCTCAGAGAGGTGAATAAAATAGTTGTGCCACAATTTCCAGTTGTCCCCGACATTACCACGTTATTGACTATGATTCCAGCTTCTGCCTCCTGGTTTTCGGTGATTGACCTGAAGAATGCTTTCTTCAGCATCCCAATTGCTGAGGAGAGCAGGGATATTTTTTCCTTCTGTTTAGGAGGTCGCAGCTTCCGCTTTAAACGCGCTCCTCAGGGCTACTGTGAAAGTCCATCAATATACAGTCAAGCTCTGAAAACACAGCTTGATACGATTGTTTTGCCTAAAGGTGCTACTCTTGTACAGTATGTTGACGATTTGCTTATTGCTGCAGATACTGAGAAAATTTGTAAGAAAGCAACAACGTCATTGTTACGACATTTGTGTGATTTACATCATAAGGTGTCACTTTCCAAACTTCAATACTGCCGACAAGAAGTGACCTACTTAGGTCACCTCTTGTCGAAGGAGGGATGGAAACTGACCCCAGAGAGAATTCAGGCAATAGCGAAATTGAGTGTGCCTAGAAAACAAAGAGAAGTACGTGCTTTCTTGGGTATTACATCGTACTGTAGACAGTGGATTCCAAATTTTTCATTATTGGCCAAACCTTTGGTGGCATTAACATGTAAAGGTACACCCAATCCCATTCCTTGGTCTGAAGAGTGTCAGAAAAGTTTTCTCGAATTGCGCACAGCATTATGTTCGGCTCCTGTGTTGGGTACCCCCGACTACAGTAAGACTTTCACATTGTATGTCCACGAGAAGGAGGGCCGTGCATTGTCTGTGTTGACTCAGTTGTTTGGAGGTAGGCAGCGTCCATGTGCCTACTTTTCGTCGACTTTGGATCTGGTAGCTAAAGCATTGCCAAGTTGTTTAAGAGCCACAGCAGCAGCAGCTGTCTCTATTCGACAGTCTGCTGGTCTAGTAATGAATAATACACTAGTCGTGATGGTCCCACATGCAGTAGACACATTGTTAAATAGGACCAAGACACAGCACTTAACTAGTGCTCGTCTGTCAAGCTACGAACTAACACTACTAGTGAGTCATGTGCACATAAAAAGGTGCAGTACCTTAAACCTAGATACATTGTTGCCAATTGCAGAAGAATCAAATGTTTCAGAACAGCACGATTGTTTTCTTAGAACAGAGGAGGAAACGAAAGGGAGAGTAGACCTATCAGATACTCCTCTTGCTGAATGTGATGGTACGTTATGGGTGGATGGTTCATGTTTCAAGCTCCCGAGTGGTGACACAACTGCAGCATATGCTGTCACGACTTTGCATACAGTAGTTGAAGCTGCACGTGTGCCACATAATTCGGCTCAAGCAGCAGAGTTAATTGCACTTACGAGAGCATGTGTGTTGTCTAAAGGAATGAAAGTGACTGTCTATACCGACAGTCAGTATGCATTTGGAGTGGCTCACAGTTTTGGGCGGTTGTGGAGAGAACGTGGATTCCTGACTTCGCATGGAGCTAAGATTCAGCATGGTCAGTTGGTGAATGAGCTTCTTGAATCACTGACCCTGCCCCTGCAAATGGCGATTGTGAAATGTAGTGCTCACAAGAAGGTGACTGACGATGTTGGTCGTGGAAATGCATTCGCTGATGAAATCGCGAAAGAAACTGCAAGGAATGTGATAAGCCGGATGTATGTTGCAGAACCTGCAAGATGGACTGGTGATGTGGGAATGTGTGAAGACACGATGGAAAGTGTGAAATCTATCCAAGCTGAGGCCACAGAGAAAGAGTTGAGCATGTGGAGAGAAAGTACGGGTAGGATGGATGCAAATGGTTGTTGGGTTGAATTGTCTGAACACCAGAGATGGTTGTTACCCGATGCGTACGTGCTTGCAGTAGTTACAATGGCTCATGGGATGGCTCATATTAATGTGAAAGGGATTTGCGAGTTGTTGGCTCCAGTATGGAAGAATTCAGGGATTCCCAAGTGTGCAGAGAATGTTGTCAAGAATTGCATGGTATGTTTGAAAAACAATCCTGGTAGGGGAACCCCAACTCCAGCTGGTCATTTTGCACCTCCTACGTATCCGTTTGAGGTTTTGCAGCTAGATTTCATCCACATGGAGAGGTGCAACAACTTAAAATACGTACTCGTTGTTGTTTGTGCTTTTTCAAGATGGGTAGAAGCCTATCCCCTGAAGGACAATACTGCCTTGTCCACAGCAAAAGCCCTTGTGAAAGAGTACTTCCCCAGGTTCGGAATGCCTAGAATGGTCTGGTCTGACAACGGGAGTGAATTTGTGGGCAGTGTAATGAAGAATGTATGTGAAGGACTAGGTATCCGGCAGAAGTTCCATGCTGCAAATCACCCCCAATCAGCTGGACTAGTAGAATGTTACAATGGCACTCTAAAACTCAAACTGGCCAAAATCCAAGCGAGCACAGGTCTTAAATGGCCTGACTCTCTACCCTTAGCACTCCTGTCCACCAGAATGACTGTGCATTCACGAGTAAAACTTAGCCCTTATGAGTTCGTTTTTGGCCGACCAGCCAATATATGGGGAGTGCCTAGGCCCAAAAAGTTTAGCGAGCTTGAACACCCTGTTTTGCTTGATTACCTGTATAATTTGACGGCTAAATTGCGTGTTTTGCATCAACAGGTTCATGACACCCTGCCTCCGGTCTCTGAAACTCCAGGACATGCTATTGAACCTGGATCCTGGGTGCTGGTAAAGAATTTCCACAGGACAAAAAACGACCAGCCCAGGTGGACTGGACCTCACCTCGTCCTTCTTTCCACAAGATCTGCGGTTCGGGTGGAGGGAAAGGCCAACTGGGTCCACGGGATCCATTGTAAAAAAATTGCTTTCCCTCTGCCTCATGACCAGTGGGTCCAGAAGGGTGTCACTGACCCAGAACCTGATACCGTGTCACATGCCGTCCCTTTTAATGATTTGCACATGAAAAGAACTGACTGTGAACCAGAAACTGAGAACATTTCGCACAAGGCTGTGCCACCATCCAAGTTATTGAACACTGCAGAGCCTGACCTTTTGTTTCCGGATCAGACAGTACCTGGGAAACAACGATATCATTTGAGACCGAGAAAAACGAACTTATAAACTATTTCTTTTGCAATTTGAGACCAAAACCTATGGACAAATAAATACATTTTTTTCCCCTCCAAAGTACTTTTTTTTTGGAAAGCGCAGCTCTCCCATCTAGGAAACTTGCTTATTTTTGTTTTTCGAACCGCCATCCGGGTTCCGCTGCTAGGGCCGCGGTTGGTTAAAGTCTTTGGGGTGCAGCTGACGACGTTAGGTCGGTAGTTCTGGTTGGTCCAAGGGAGTTGCCCTAGACTGACAGAAGCATCCCTTAGCAGAGGCAACCTCCCACCGCGGGCAGCACTTTAGAGAGGATGGAGTTTCCCGATGTGGAGAGACCTGCCAAACGAACGAACTTTAAGCGAAAATTATGCACAGCAATGACAAAGAAAAGTTTTATAATATTGTGCATTTGTATGTTATTTAGTATGATGATATTTTTAATAAGTTACGTTTTATTCTCTTTTCATGTAACATTTTCACCCACTGCATCGCCCATACCTCCTCCTACTGTTTCCTCTCATTCTTTTCACCCCCTTCCTGACCATGAATCCAATAGAAGGTTAGAGTTCATTAATAACTCCTTTGTTCAGCTTTTACACCAACACCAACTGGTAATGAACACAACTAACTGCTGGGTTTGTGGCCTTATGCCTCACACTACGGATAAAGGTATCCCTTATCTAGCTCTGCCTTTCAGTCGTAATGGCTCTGTGTGGGCATACAGAACGATGTTCATATATGCACGAGAAATCCAACCCCTACGTTCAATAAAAGACAACCCCAAAACTAGCGCCCTAGTCAAAGGGATAGTTGATATGATTAGGGAAGTAATTTCTTATTAGAATACTCCAGATGACGAGATATCTGCATATGTAGGTTGGAACGTGACCGGGTATGGAGCCACTGTAAGTGAGAAACAGCAAGCGAAAGGATCTTCCCCGATCTGGACTGTACCCCATCAGGGCAACCTGTGTCTGCAAGGTTTTGGCAAGAATCCCAGAGCTCAGTTAGGGAAGAGTATCTGTACAGAAACTTATGTTTTTGGATCTCAGACTTCCCCTGCGTTTTTGGCCGCTAAGGGTACTTATTTCATCTGCCATGATAGAGCCTATACATGGTTGCCCCCTGACTTTTCGGGCTCATGTTTTGTTTCATTCCTGTTGCCCCCACCTACACAGCAGCGGCAGACTACCACCGGACAAGGATAGTTAGAGGTGTCTTGAGTAAAGAAGATACTGCGGGTCAAGAATTTGGGGATTTTGCTAAGGGTTTTCTGCTGTTCTGGGGATCTATGGCTAACAGTAGAAACATAAGGCAACTGACGAGGGTAGTTGAGTCCACCGTGATTGAAACGGCCGGTGCCCTTAGTAACCTGACTGCTGAGCTCCAGTCGGATCGTCTTATGACCCTTCAGAACAGGGTCGCTCTAGATGTCATACTTGCAGACCGAGGTGGGGTATGTAGATTGATCCAATCTAGTTGCTGCATTTTCATCCTGGATAACGCTCCAACCTTGTACCAGGCCATCTCCAAACTACATAAGATTTCCGAATCTATACATGTAGATAAAGGAGATTGGTCGTTGATGGGATGGTTCTGGGAACTGATATCTGCCTGGGGATGGAAAATTCTGATGGTCATTGGGATGGTCTTAGCCATCCTTTTCTTGTCCTGTCTGTGCATACAGTGTGCTCCTGCAATATGTGGCCTCTGTGCTACATCATGTGTAAGGAAGCCTGTGTCAAGAGATGAACTAAGTACTAGGATGATGTTACAGCAACATCTCAATGACTTCAGGAATATAAACCTAGACTCAGACTAACATGAGGATAGATTAATTGCCTACGTAAGGGCAAAAGGAGGGTCTGTGGTTCTGAAAATTCTGGATTCGTAGTCGTTGTGGACTCGAGAATCAAAACTTCGTCGAAGTATGACAAATTTGGTATCAAAAGACCGAGAATGACGAGCACAACATGTACATATATTTTCAGCACATTCGAGTGACGATTTCACCTCGAAATCGTCATTGCCGTTCAGAACCCTTGGCTTCCATTTTATATACTGCAGCCATCTTGTGTGTTGCCCTTTTCATAGGCCTTAATCCAGCTGAATTCGATTCCACAAGGACACGTACACCTTAATCGACTTTCCTATGACCTGTACAAGTTGGAACCATTGCCCCAGGCCAAACTCGTTAGGTCAGTTCCCCTCCCAGTGGCCGAACAAGATAGCATCAAGGCTCAACAAGCCATAAAACCATTGCAGCGTGCACACCTGCCTTATCTCGCTCACATCTGTCTCTACTCTCTTTTCTTCACTTGCTTTATGATGGGGAGGTGCCCGTTTTTATTGGGGGTCCAGCGATATCTGATGAAATGTTGGGCCTTGCCGAGTGATTTGTTGTGGGCAGCACGACGTGAAATATGTACATGTCATCATGACTCTCTTTTCTTTTGTAACCAATAACTGTAAATGACATACTACAAATTCGAAGAATGTTTGCCCGAAGCTGAAAATTGTGTATAAGAAGAGAAGCCTGACTTTGTAAATTTGAGCAGTCTCCTGAGAATATACTTCCCGTGTGTTGTACTTCTAGGACACTTGTTACCTTGGTTGCAGCCAATAAAATCGATCTCTGACTTCACCTAGAAGACTCTGAGTTTCTGTAGGTCTGAATCAGGAGGAACTCGAGGTCTCTGGGTGTACCCTGACACCGCTGGGTTATCGGTTCTGTGCCGGTTCTTAAGAAAACCCAGTACCTCAATGGTACCCCCCTGCATTTGCGTGCACAAAGCAGCAGGCACCGCGCAGTGCCTGCCGCTTTGTGCACGCAAATGCGATGCATGCATCTTTAACATTGCAGCGGGTGCAGCTTGAAGCTGCACCCGCCGCAATGTTAAAGATGGAGGATGTGACCGCCACCCTGGCGGTCACATCCTAATCTGCACGGAGGGAACGCCGCAGCCCATGCGGACGTTCCCTCCTACTCTGTGGTCGCGGACGGACTCAAGCCCGTCCGCGATCCTAATCGACCCCTAAGTGTTGGAGTGATCCTAAGGTGGTGCTCTCATTGAGTGGCAACATGACTCACAGCAAATGTGGGAATCCTTTCCCATTGTCTGTGCCATATTACAGACTTGAGTCAAAAGGCAGAAGAGAATTTCAAGAAACTAACTGACCAATCATTTAAAGATGGTGCGACAGTCAGTGCGCCACTTGGGGGAGGCACTTGGGAAGGGGCACAGGGTCTCCAGGTATCTCCCCTCAGGCACACTCCTTCAGGCTAGCAAAGACTCACAGATCCAATGCCAGGGACATTTCTACTATAACGTAATAGTGAAGCACAATACACCAGTTCAGTACCATGGTTAATAGTCATAGAAATGAATGAAAAATGTGTATGAAAAATGTCCTAGCTACTGTAAAAGGAAGTTTTAATTCTATTAAGGAATCAGAGGCGAAGATTATGCTTTACCCTTTCTTCACTTTTTTTACAGCAGCCATTTAAAAGTATCTGCAACAAACCACATTTCCCATGCAACACCGGGAAAGGGTGAAAAAACCAAAGGAAAATGCAGAATAGCCAGTCCACAACTGCCCAATATTAAGGCAGCATCCTCTTCATAGTCTTTCATCTCTTAGTGCCTCTTTCGTCATGCGAGTCACGCTCTTTTCTCATGAATCCTGTTTCCCAATCTCCTGGAAGAAAAATTGTAATAACCAATGGAAATTCCCAGAGAGGGCTACCTTCATAAGGTAGAATATACCATATTCATTTTCTGAATCAGCATTAATTCACCATCATCATGCCAATAAAGCATAACATAGATACTTCTTATAAGGAGGGTCTCCTGGATGAGAAAGCTGAGGGTGGGCTAATACTCACCTCTGAGTCCTTAACAGTATTGATACTTTCCTTTACGATAGTTAGGACATTTTTCATTCTATGTCAGTGCCGAGACAAATATTATATGCTACTGTAGACCTTATTTACCACCAACTAAGCCATATCTAACACTGGCTTGAAAAACCACTCTTAAAGGTGGAAACCGAGAACCAGTCAGCAATGTTTATTATATCTTCCATTTGAGAACATACACTGAATGCCTTAGAGGCCTTTGCACCTTGAGTGGAGTGTGCACCAAAGATGTTTAGATCCACTCCTTTCTCCTGCATGACCTAACGGACTATGGTGGGAGAGGACAACGCCCTACGAGGTTTCCTGAGGGTAATTAAAAGTTGCCTTTCCCCCTGAGGCCTCAGTTCCACCAACATTTCCTCATAGGCCTTCAGGTATCAGACTACACACAATTTGGAAGAGTTGGGGTACGCCGGATCTTCTATGACCCTAGTATTATTTGTTGTATGCCTTCTGAGGGTGAAGGACACTCCAAGGGGGAAAAAGGTCCTTCCAGTAATGTCCAAAGCCCGGACGTCTGAGTCCCGCCTGCAGGATACCATGCAAAGCAGCATACCTAGCTTTCCAAGAGTACCTTCTGTGGCAAAAACCTATTTGGTTTCCATGACAGGACAAGAATTAGCATCTTATTAATGTCCCAAAGAGGCAAGTATCTTGGCTCGGGGCAGTGATAATCCGATGTCCCGTAAAAGAAAATACACGACCGGATGTTCCCCCACAGAGGACCCGTTCATATGCACATATCTTACTGTGATGGCTGAGCGGAAGGAGTTGATGGAGCAATACGCCATCCTCTCCTGTGCTACACTAGGCAGAACATTTCTGGACTATGTTTATACCAACAGAATCACAGCCCCGTTGCGCACACCAATGACACCATCTTGTCCAAGTCGACCGGTATTGCTTGATGGTGCCTGTGGACCAGGCCTTTGATAAGATGTCCTCCGCCTGTTTGGAAGGTAGCAGGAGCAGCTATCTACTCCTGTAATCAACCACACCATCTGGTGCGGACTCTGATCCGTATTGAGAAGGAGAGTCGGAAATAGGTGGAGAGAAATTCGAAAATCCCAAGAAAGTTCCAGAACAACCGGAAACCCCACTGGAGGTCTCCAAATCGGGGTGACCAACGGTATGTCCTCACTCTGACACCTAATCTGAGCTGATGCATGTGTAATCATTGCGAACGGGGCAAATGCATACCTTGTCTTGTGTTCCCAAACCTGTAGGAATGCATCTGTGGCAGCTGTCATGGGGTCCGGCCTCCAACTGAAGAACCTGGGCAGTTGGAGATCCAATCTGGAGGCGTAGAGGTCCCCCGAAAATGTACCCCATTTGGTCTGCAGGTTGGTGAAGACTTCCGGATGGAGTTTCCAAAAGGCTGGTGTCCCGGAAAGGACAGGTCTGCCAATCTGCTACCTGGTTCTCCTGATCGGGACGGCATTCCGCCATCCCAGAGATCCGATGGGCTAGGCAGAATTGCCAAAAGTTTATCACTAGGTCCGAGAGTACCCTGGAATGGGTGCTTCATAGGTGATTTATATACCTGACAGCCAAAATGTTGTCCATCTTCAGTAGGACCAGCAAGGGAACACAAAGGAACCAACCACTTGCTCCAAACAGTTGATGTGTAATCTCTGTTCTTGAGGAGACCACAACCTGCGTGTGGAAAACTTGCCACACTGAGCACCCCAGCCTGACCTGCTGGCATCAGACTCTTTAATGAACTCTGGGGTCAACCCAAAACTTGCTCTCTCATACCATGCCTCCATGTAGAAAAGCCAACAACTGAATATGTGAGCCCTTTCCACAGGTGTACTGCTTTTAATGGCTGAAGGGCCCGGTAATGCTGGGGCACTGGAAATATGGCATGGATGGAAGACGATAGGAGATGAACCAGGGAGGCAAGCTGTCGCAAGGACAACCAGAGCTAGTGTTCTCTGCAACTTGTGACAAATATTGGTCACCTTCTGGGAGGGAAGTCTCAGGGTTGCCTCAGTAGAGTGTATAGCGAATCCCAGATAAACAACTTTTTTAAAGGGGAGTCAGAAGCGACTTCTTTTCGTTTATGACAAAGCCAAGACTTTGAAGCATATTGATAGCTAGCTGTAGCTGGGCCAACAACTGCTGTGGATCTTGTGTCAGAAGGAGCATGTTGTCAAGATAAACAGTGAGTCAGATCTTATGCGGGTGCAAACCCTAAATGTTCCACCTACAGTTTGAGGACCTTAGTGAAGCACGTAGGGGTGCAGGAGAGTCTAAATTGCAGGGTTGAAAACTGATGCCGCTAAATAAATTGGACTAACTTCCTGTGGGGCAGAAAGATTGGAATGGCTAGATATGCCTACTTCAGGTCCAGTTGGACCATCCAGTCTGCGGGTGGTAGAGCATTACGAAGGAAGTGGATCCCTTCCCTTTTGAGGTGGCAATACATTAGCCACTCATTGAACTTGTGTTCGTTTATTGCGGGACTCTGTCCCCCATCGGCATTATCTTCAAGGAAAAGGTTGCTTATGAAGCCTTGTGGATGGGGACAGTGGGGCAAAAGGCCCCTTTTTTGAGCAGAGAGATATCCTCTGCATCCACCAGATCCACCTTATGACGTAAGAATTGTAAGGGGCCGGGGCATGTAACCTGATGCAGGGACTCATAGAACCGTATGTCGAACCCCTGAACCTGTAGGACCCAAACATCACATGTGATTGTCATCCACACCTGGAAAAAAATTGCTCGGCACCACCTACTTTTATAAGGGAAGAAGGGTGAACACTCTCGGTATTGAAGGTAGCATCAAAACCCTTGTGTCCTTTTACTCTGAAGTGCCGGCCAAGGGTTGGATATGAGTTTCCAAAACAGCATTGATCCTGGTACTGGCCATGATTGAAGCCTTGCCCCCTAGGAGTATACTATGAGTAGGCCTGGCTGGTCGAGCGGCTTGTGCCTCGGCCAACCCCGCAAAAAACACTTTTAATAGAGGACTGGGCTTTGTCTAGTGATGTGAAAGTATTAACACAGCTCCTGAGCTCCTTTAAAAAGGGCTCACAAAATAGGCCCCCTGCGCCACTGTGCCCACCTGGAGTCTGCCACGTCTCCTGATATAGGGTCCATCTTTATGAGAAAGGTAGTCTCCGCTCATAGAGAGCGCACAATTAGTGTTGTCCATGAAGGCGATTGTGCGCTGTGCCCACCCCGATATAACCTCCGGGAAAATGAGGGATCCTGAGGCCTTGGCGTCTTCGGCCACATCCTGGATCTTGGTCAATGGACCAGGGGCATCCAGGATTTTATCCTGGCACACCCACCAGGACCTATAGATGCCCTCTTTGGTTTTTTTTTTAAAGAATTTGGCTAAGAAGGTGGCCATTCTAGGGTCCAGTTCAGAGGTCAGGGCTACATTCCCATCCAAAGAAGGATGAGGGCACTAGGCCTTGAGATACTTGCAGGCCTCTTTCTCCAGTGGGGCTCTAATTCTTTCCGCCATGTATTTTGCCACCTTCGTGGAGGAAGCCCACTCAAACCAATTGGGTGGAGAAGTTCCGTTGGATCAAGCACGTCAAACCCATCGTCCGGTGCACTAGAGTCAGGGACAGAGGTGGTGAGGAGAGGAGAGGGGCGCCAAGGCTGGAAAGGGACTGCATCATCATCCTTGTATCTATGTGCATTATCATCCAGGGGAGGAGATGATGCCGGGTCAGAAGACACATTGTGCTGATCCAGGGAGTCCCCATGCATAGGAGAAGGCTGGTTTTGAATCAGGAATCCCTGCCTAAGATGCGCAAAGGCGTCATGGTCCACAACTGCCTCACGGCAACATTTGGCCGGGACTGGGTCAGCATTTGCAAGATGGGCCAGAGGGAGGAGATCAGGGTCATTATGGCCCTGGTGTTTGAACATTTTTTGCACCTTGGCACACAATCTGCCGTGACAAGCACTACTCCATTGGTGTCAAGACTTCCTCCACCATCCAGTATATGGATGCATATACTGCATCATAAAACTCTTAATTCCCACTGTGGGGCAGTCAGGTGTCCCCATCATATCGGACATCGCTATCCTCCTCCACGTCCCCGGTCAGGGAAAGCACGCAATCCCAATAAAGTAAAGAGAAAAATTAAGTTGAGGTGCCTAAGTAGTTGCTTCTCTGTAGCCCCAATGGGAAGCGCCTTGTGTCAGGATCAGCGCAAATCACTGAAGTTTTAGGTGCTGGGGTGTAGCAATTCAGTACGGGGCAAGCCACAGGTTAACAGGTGTCTAGGCCATGGGGACCCCACACCCCTGGTAGTAGCTAAACAGCAAATTGGTGAAATAGTGCCCTGGGAGCGTTTCACTGCGAGGCTGGAGCCGCCTCAAATACAATGCAGACCCTTAGGGCGTTATAGGAGAAAGAACAGGCAATACCTGCCCTTGCAGTCAAAGGGCATCACAAGACCCCTATAGCAAGGTAGTCACTGTACAGGGACAGCAAAGGCTCAGGCAGGCGGCGCGCGATCCTGGCTCCTGACAGGAATTCCAAAATTACATGATGCCTGCCATAGAGAAAAGACGCTCCAGCAGCGCCCTCTACTAGAGGGAGTGCCTCTCCGCACTCTGCAATAAGGGTTAATAGTATATGGTTGCTAAGTAGTGGAAAAGTGGGCCTGTGACCTTCGCGCAAAACACACACAGAGTTTTAAACACATAAAATGACTCAAAATCAAAGCAGAAAGAAAAAAAAGTGTGACTTATCTGGCTGGCTATAATGCACCAATTATTTTCACCATGGCAGGTCAAACGGATCTGGCCAAGCTAAGCAATTCAGAATGCATTTAAAAAACTCAAAGAACACAATGTGTCCTAGAGCAAGATGTAAATCATTGTGCAGAGGGACGCCATGGTAGCTAATATGTCAGAATAAATTCCGCATTGCGACTCGAATTGCATTGAAAGTAACTTAAATTGGTATTAATTTAATATAAAGATGGAAATTAATAATTTCTTTTTTATTTCAAGTAGTAGAATTTACATAAGAATAACACAAACATAAGGACAGTATGTGAACTCAAATAAGAGACAATGTGCTTGTCTTTACAGTACTTATTACATTAGTACATTTAACCTCATTAAGCACAATTGAACTAGGGAAGGAAAAAAAGAGGGAAGGTGTTAAGACTGTGCATGAAATACCACGTTAACAATATCTTATATGCACAGTGGAACAAACAGTCAACAATGGAATTGGTACATTACATCAATACAGTGAGCGAGTGAACTGGTACATTAATTGAATTCATGTGGTTTGAGTTACTGTCAGTCATGACTGTAAGAAAACAAGGCTTGCATGCTCATTGGGGCATATAAAACAAGTCCTAGTGAGATAAATGGACCTACAGAGTTTCCAATTGAAGAGTAGTAGAGTCAGTGAGCCCCACATTGGTTTATGGGGTGGACGCTTGGGAGATTGTTGTAGCAAGGTGTTATCCGCCCTTATAAGAAAGGTGAGCCATTCGTGCCACATATGGAATTGCTCAATGCTGGAATTTTTCCAATTAGTGAGAATCAGTTGGAAGGCAAGAGTCAGCATTAGGTCTGAGATTTATCTGCTTCATTATTTATTTGAGGGTTGAACAGGCCTAGCAGTATGTAAGAGAATGAGCGACTGGGTGTTTTTGATACATTTAAGAATGTCGCCCCAATAGTTCTGGAGTATGGGATAATAAAAGAGCATGTGAGCCAAGTTGTCAATGTGTACACCACAGTTCCAGCATGTGGAATCTTGTATCAGATTAGGTTTGCGAAGTTTATGGAGGGTCCAATAACAGCTGTGGAAGATCATGTACATGGTTTGGGAATTCATCCGTGAAATCCAGTAAAATGGGATCTGTAGATATGCTTCCAGTCCCATTTTATATTAGCTTTTAGTTGGTTCTGCCTCCCATTTTTGCTTGTTTCATTTGATAGGTCTGGGGGATTTAGGTAGGAGTAACTTATATACTTTGGATGCTACATGTCCATTTTGCACAAGTTACTGATTAGACTAGGGAGAGAAGGACTGTTCTTTAGTGTTGGATGTTTCGATAGCTGGACTCTTAGCCTCAAATATTTATGAAAGTCGAGGTAATCCAGCCTGAAACCTGAAACGTGATTGTAAGGTGGACAAGAGGAGAAGGAGGTTGTCATCAAAGATGTGCTTGATCAAGTTTATTACTTTCTTTTTTTTTTTATAATTTTTTTATTGAGCAGAGAACCAAAAGATAACATAGCATTGGTCGTCAGAGAGCAACAGCACTCATATTTCCGAATTTGACGCACATAAATCATATATACATTTACACCTATATCATATATACAGTTAAGAACTGGAACCCTTCAGACCAAGATATACACATCCTCAAATGAAAAATAAAACAAAACAGAGAGTCCGGAACACCCTATGTTCATAAACATCAAGAAAGCAATTAATTACACCCTCCACATCTAAGACTACCCTAAAGTGAGTAGTGCCATGTAATCATCGAGAATACGACTAAATCAGTTGGTTAATCAGTAGCTGTTTTCATTTACAAAATCTTGCCATTGTTACTACAGTACAAACCCCCCCCCCTTCTTTGGGGTTTAAAGTGCAATGCATTAAAGTGCTTAATGTTCTGAAGTGCAAATGTGCTAAAGTACTAGAATTCCTGTAATACAGCCAAGTTGTCAAAAAACTTCCAAACAACTGTGAACCTTTTTGTTGCACCAACCCGTTTAGCATATGCTTCCTTAAATCTCCTCATGATTACCATTTTATTTATCCATTTTTGGTGAGATGGAGTCTCTTCCGACCTCCAATTTTGGAGAATTAATGAGTGTGCTACTATAGAGCAGATTGATATGTACGTCTCTTCAGCTTTTGTCAGATCTGACCTAGCTTTAGAGAGTCCAAAGAGAGCCACTTCTGTCTCAGGGTTGATCTTTATTTTAATTGACTGGCTCATTGCTAAAAAAATGTTTTTCCAAAAGGTCTCAAGCTTCGGGCATGTGAAAAATGTTATGAAGCCAGTCTCCCTCACCTTGGGAGAGACATCGAAAACATTTATTATCGAAAGCATTTATTATCTACTTCCGGATGACATTTGTTTAGCTTTTTCGGAGTATAATAGCTATTGTGACAAGAAGGCCATCCTTTTAAAATTAGACGCTCTCAGGGCCTTGCTTCCTATTTGGGCTATAGCCTGCCTTTCCTGATGAGAGAAGGAACAATTCGTCACCCGAGTTATTTTCCTAAAAAATTCATCAATCAAGAGAAGTGCCTTGTGCTTCATAAGAAAGGAATACCAATTTCCCACTCCCTTCAATGTTGCTTTAAATAAAGCATTAGCCAGGGGGAGTTGGAGCCCTGCTTAATGGAAATATATATTTCTTAATAAAGTTTGTGATCTGCATATATTCCAAAAACCCTGGCTTAATTCGGTTCCCTACCCTACCTAACACTCCTTCCCAGGGAATCACTGTATTACCAATGAGAAACTGGCCCAGATTCTCAAAGCCAATATTTTTCATCTCCTGACATGGCTTGAATGAATATGCAGGCCAAACCCCCTACATTCATCCAATTTCAAAAAGGCAAACCCAGAGATGTTTGCCTGTTTAAACAGCAACTGGAGTCCGTTGGAATAGTCACGAACGGTCTTATAGCGGGACTTTTTCAGTAGTTTAGATGTTTTTAAGAATACTGGGATTTGTGTGCGGGCCTCAACAATCATATTTTTTTCAAATATGTGTCCATCTGGTCATTAGGTTCCACTAGGCATGCAGTGAGATCTAATAACGCAGCCTCGTAGTATGTGCGGATGTTTGGTAGGGCTAAGCCTCCCTGATTTGTCTCTAATTGTAGTATGGGCAATTTAACCCTAGACGCCTTTTTGTTCCAAACAAATTCCCTAAACATAGAGTCGATTTCCTTAAAATATTTAGCATTAATTATTAAGGGTACATTGACAAACAAAAATATTAATAATGGAAGAATTGACATTTTTAGGAGTGCTACACGACCAATCAATGTCAAAGGCAAGAGGGACCATTTGCCTAATAAGGTTTTAATTTTGATTTGCCCAGCTACATAATTCAGATTGAATAATTGATCTATGTGGCACAAGACGCTAATACCCAAGTATCTTATTGGCTCATCTTTCAGAGCCTGAGTTCCTAAAATCGTGAGTAAGCAGTCACCATTCGAGTTAAATAATAACATCTCCGTTTTTTTAAATTTATTTTATAGCCTCCTATTTGTTCAAATTTGCTCAATTCTAAAAGGGCTTCTTCAACTATCTGTTTTTCCGGGCAAAGGTACATAATTATGTCGTCTGCAAATAATTTTAATTTTGGCATCCCTTTGCATGAAGCTCTAATAAGAGAATTTCCACAAATTCGGACAGCAAGGGGTTCAATGAAAAAAGTAAACAGAAGAGGGGACATGGGACACCCTTGTCTAGTACCGCGGTTTATTTACACGGTCTCTACTGCGTCTCCGTTAACTATCACCCTGGCTTGAGCACCTAGGTAGATATTTTTTAGCATGTTTAAAACTTGAGCCGGAGTACCAAATTTACCTAGACCAAAACAAAAATTGCATCCCAATTTACCAGGTCAAATGCTTTTTTTAGCATCGACCATGGTAATGAGGTTGGGTATTTTATTGTTTGTCACATAGTCAAGTGCTTGAATTAAAAATTGAGTATTTGTAGACATGTACCTCTCTGCTACAAACCCAGTTTGGTCACAGTGAATAAGCTCGTGGGCAATAGGCGTAAAGCGCTGTGCCCAGATTTTCATTAGTATTTTAAGATCCGCATTGACAAGACTAATAGGCCTATATGAGTTAATATCTTTGCCATTTTTACCCTTTTTAACGAAACTAACCAATATAGATTCCTTAAAACTTGGGGGAACACCGCCTCCTTGGGTGATGTTATTAAAGAGATTTACCAAAAACGGGGTCAGCTATTTTGAAAACGTTTTTAAAAACTCTATTGGAAGGCCGTCAGCACCGCAGGCTTTTGCTCCTGGAATAGACTTAATAACACCTATAATCTCTTCTTCAGAGATGTCGAGCAGGAGCTGTTCCGCCCTGGGCCCTGAAAAAGAAGGAAGCTCGAAGCAGTCATAATATTGGCTGATTTGACTTGCTCCAGCTTTATATCTAGTTGTATATAACTGGGAGTAATTACCTAAAAAGACTTGAGCTACCTCCTCTTTGCCCGTTACAGCTAATCTAGTTTTGGGGTCTGTAATTTCTGTAATGGTGGATGCCTCCTGTTTGGATTTCACTCTACCAGCGAGCAGCTTGCCAACCATCTGACTCTCCTCATATACGCGCTGTAGATAGGTTCTAGAGCTAGCAATCTCTTCCAGAGTAAAGAACTCTTTTAACTCATATTTGGCTCTATCTAGCTTTGCTTTAGCATCCCCTATACTTGCAGACTGTGCATATCTTATTTTTGTTGCTTCTACTACGGCCTGCTGGAGTTTAATTTTCTCTCTCCTTGATTTCACTGAAGAGGCGGATAGTGCAATCATTCGCCCACGAAGGGCAGCCTTGAACGCCCCCCAAACTGAGAAAAATTTGGCCATATTCACGTTAATCTTAAAAAATTCAATGATCCAATCTTTTGTATCAGCCACCCATTGATGGTCCTGCAAAAGGAGCCGATCCATCTGCCACCTGGATCTTGGCCTCTTGTTTACCCTAATTTCTATATTAAGTTTAATGAGAGAATGGTCGGAAAATATATTAATATCTATATCAGAGGTTGTACAGCCCAGGGATTGTGATATTAAGAAAAAAATAATTTGAGAGGCCGTATGGAATTGATTTGAATAGCATGAAAATTCCAATTTGGATGGATTGGCAACACACCAAGGATCCATCAAAATGTGCTCCTGTTTTAATGCATCAATCACCTTTTTAGTTTTTGGTTTGAGCTCTTTTTTATTTTTATTCAAGGTATCTTTCTTTAAATCCTGAATAAAATTAAAATCCCCTCCCATTGTTAATTTCCAGGGGACCCCCCGTAATAATTCACTATTTTTACACAGGGCAGGAGTGTCATCCACAATGGGGCCATAGTAGTTGTTGGAATGCAATATCGCACCATTTAATTTGGCCTCCACCCATATCCATCTCCCCTGAGGATCTCTCTTCACTTGGCCAAACTCCCATGGGAGACCCCTACAAAAATAAATCGCTACTCCTCGCTTAGCCAATCCTGCAGAAGCCAAAAAGGCATGCGAGCACATTCTTGGGAGAAATATTCTAGGAGAGTTCGTTTTTAAATGTGTCTCCTGTAAACATAATACTTGGGGTACAAAGGAAGCTAGCCATCTAATTAGGGCTCCATATTTTTGTTTGTTCAAAATTCCGTTTACGTTAAGCGAAATAATATTACATTTACTCATCATTAATAAACCTACTTCTATAGGCCACACCAACTCCATCAAAACTTTGCATTCTCCTGGCCCTTATTCCAATCAAAGCCCTGCTACTGCTCATTTTACAACTGCTTTCACTACCCCCTCGAACCCTTCCCTCCTACCTAATGTGGTCTCTTCTGGTCCCGCAAACCACATTTCCTCCTTTCCACTTGTGGGGTGCCCTGGTCCTGCACCCTAGGTGAGCAACCCGACCCCCCAAACCAAGAAAAAGACCCAAGGATAAGAGCTGAACCGTTGTACATATTCGTACATCCAGTCAAAGCAGTTTCATCTCGCAGAAGAAATATCCCTCAGCAATTCCTGAGCATCTTCTACCCGTGAGAGCATATGAAATTTGCCTTTAGCCAACACCCTTAACTTGGATTGTTGCGCAATGGATGCCTGAGCCCCTTGTGCTTTAAATAAAAACAAAAGCTTGACAAATTCCTTGCGTCTACGGGCTGCCGTTGCTGACATGTCCGAGAAAATCTGTCATTTGGAACCCTCATCAATCAAAAATTGTTTCTGCTAAATTGCTTTAGTTAACACATCTTCTTTGATTCTATAATCTGCAAAATTAATTAAAATTGTACGGGATATTTGGAATTCGAAATTGGATGTACCGGGACCCGATGTGCCCTTGTTATTGTAAGATCCCCCGAAGAATCAGGGAGTACTTTTTGCTTGATAAATGTTTCAACCCAGCGAAGGGTATTGGTACCATCTTTCCCTTCAGGCACTCCCACGATGCGAAGATTTGAGCGGCTTGAGTGATTTTCCAACTCCTCTACTTTAGACTCTAAGGCGATCTTTTCCACTGTCACCTCATTGATCTTCTGTATTGTAGAGCTCATCTGATCTTCCAACTGAGCTATTCTTGATTCCGCCTCCACAAGCCTCCCAGGAGTGCCGGAGATTGATTCCTCAATGTTTTCGAGTCTGAGATGGAGAACAGCTATCTCATGTGCCTGGGACTTTTTCATTTCCCGGATCTCCTCCAATATCAGATTAAGCAAATCTTTCACTTCCATCTGCTGTGAATTGACCATAGAGGATGGAAAATCTGGATTTTCTTGCAGTTTCTCTTGCAAGTTTTTATTCCCATTCTTGCTTGACTGATCCTGCATTCGCTGTGGGCTTTCTCACTGTTGTTCTGGGCTATTTATTGCAACGGAAGATTGAAGTGGCAAGTCTGGCCCGGCAAGTTTTTTTACTGGGAGGGATGGTGTATTCCCTTTTCTTTGATCAGCTGAGGCAACCGGTATCAGGGCTCGAGGCGAAACCTCTACAGGTGGAGAGATATGCAGCCTTGCAAGGGAATCAATTGTTACAGCCTCATCTGGGGTAGCAGGAGGAATTGTAGTTGCCAGTGAAGGAGATGTAATTGCAGGGGACTTTATAAGCTGAGAGCTCTTTTTAGTGAATAACGGAAAGTCTTAGCTATTTTTTGACTCAGCCTTGTTGCTAGCTGATATGAGAGATTCGCTAGGTCCCTCTTGTACTCCATCATGTAATCCATTGGTTCACATCCCCCTCCCCTTGTACTCCTTGTGGCTCCTTCAGCTCTTCCGTGGAGCTCTCAGAGCATGAGACTGATCCGGAGCGATTTAAGGCACCTGAAGCTTTCGCTGGGGCTAGTATCTCTTTAGCCAGTGTTTTGCGTTTCTTCGCTTTCATTCCTGTCGCAGCTGCCACCGCATTCACTTGTCTTAAATGTCTTCCCATCCTGCTTTAGGCTTTTTTAACTTTCCCCCAGCTGCTCACCCGTGTACTGATGGCAACGTCAAATATCCCAGGGGAATAACCAAGGAAAGTTCGAGACGCCACCCTACTGCTGTCGCTCGGTGATGCAATAGGTGTGTAAATGCTGTATAGCAACCTTCAAATGATACAGCCCCCCCCCCCCAAAAAAACGCCTGACTGGGACTGTATAGCTCTATTTTTAACCTTTTTACAGTTCAACTGTTTCTTCAGCCTCCCAAAGCCTCCCACAACATTGTGTTCAAAGTGTCAGGCAGAAAGGAAGGCACATTAAGGGTCCCAAACAGCAAGAGGAAAAAAAAGCGCTGAAGTCTCTCAAGTTTTTTCCTCCTTTATTTTTTCCTTCCTTCGTCCCCCGGTACCTGGTTGAGCAGAGTGATATTCAGCGCGTGATGGCCATCTGTTCCCAGTCAGCTCTGACCTCGCCTATCGGTCGAAAGCAGCGTGAATTCCTTGCCGGGTTTCTCCTTGTGCTGAAGCACTCTTTGCTTCACTCATTGCTCGCACTGCATCCCTAAATGCAATGCAGTGCGTGCAACAAAATTCGTTTGATTTATTTAAATGTTTACTTACCTGCAAACCTCCATTATCCATACATTACTAACCCCCACCCTGCCCCTCCCCCTCCCCACGTCACCGCCCCGGCAGGTACTCCCCTACCGACCGCGGCTGTCATGAACACTCCTGGCAGCGAGAGCAAGAAGCTGACTGGCCTCCCAAAAACTAACAAGCATTTGCAGGTCGCTTATCCCTGATGCTGTTTGCATTCTCGGCGTTCTCTACTCTTCGCCGTTACCAGACCATCTCCCCTGCGGTATTTCCCTCTGGGGGCGGGGTCTCGCACACATGAGCTATGGAGAGGCGGGAATCTCCATAGCCTGCAGGTTTTGTCTTTGGTTAGATCTGGAATCTAAAGCCCAAGTTTATTACTTTCTTCGACCAACCGGGCCACAACATGGGATGACCCTCAGGTTTAATTTTGAGGATGAGCCATATGGATGATAAGTTGGAATTGTGGATCTTTATTTTTGCATGGTAGTTCATTCTTAGAATAGCCTTTTTAGTGTTTTCATGATATATTTATAGTGGGGGAGGTGACGATTGTGCATGTAAGGAACACATTAATTGATTTGTCATTTAGAAGTGATTGTTCTAGTTTCACATAAACTGGTGAATAACCTGCTTCCTTAACCGCATGCGTGCGGCGGCTTTTTTCGCGCTGTGCGGCGTTTTTAAAAAAAACGCGTTACATGACGAGCTGAGCTCGTCATGAGCATGCGAGCGGCGCAACTCATGACGAGCTCAGCTCGTCATGAGCATGGAAGGGGTTAAGGAACAAGTTAGTACCCTGCTTGAACAAATACGCTGTTTGGTAGTTTCCTAAAGTAGGGAGACCTATACCGCCATTTATCTTTAGAGAGTCTAGGTTTTTTGAGTGAGATTCTGGGTTTCTTTCCTCACCTTAAAAATATATTAAACGTGTTGTCGATTTTTGTTAGGAAATTATCTGAGAGCGACATAGGGAGATTCCCAGTGAGATAATCGACTAAGGGAGTGATCATCATTTGAGGGACTCTGCCCTACCCCACCATGAAAGAAATTTGGGCGACCAGTCATCCTGGAGGTCATTAATTAAAGTATAGAACCTTCGTTAAACTTTAAAGTAGTGATAAGGTCACTGGTAAATTCTATTACTAAGTATTTCATGCAGCCTTGTTGCCAGGCGAGGACCGATTCTCCTTGAATATCTTATAGGTTCATGGCTAGGAAGAGACCTTTGATGAAAGTTTGACTAGAAGGTCCACCTGCTTCATTACCCTCATGTAGCTATAAACAGGACGCTACTAAAGAAATGTAAACTTAAAGACCAAACTGGTCAGTATGTACAGCATGTATGAAAGGTGAGGGAAAAATAAAGATACCTTTAAAAAAGAAATCACGTTTGCTGTGCATTCAAAGAGAAAGGACAAATGTCAGGCTATCTCTTCTGATAAATTGCTGCTTTTATCGTGTAGATTGGTGTTTACTTTTCTTTCTAGGACTGTAAAGTTGGAGGATTTGTTGAGTGCACTATCTGACAATCTTACTAACGTACAGAGAGAGAGAAATTAAAGGGTGTCTGGTGTGAGTTTACTTCCTAACACACAATAAGATGTAAATATCTATAAATTACAAATATTTAAAGATATATCAGAAGATAGGAAAGTACAAATGAAGTACAAGTTTTGTATTTCTAAACTATAATGGAGACAAACATTTTAATTGGATCAAGACATATCAAGACATTTTACTTGGTGATGCAGTAATGATAAACATTTCCTGAAACCTGATTTCCACACGTTGTTTGTGCACTATGTTGTTTTATCAGTATAACTGCATCTCAGTGTGAATGTTGTGCCATTTCAATATAAACTGTGCGATTTGTAAATGTAGTGTGCTACCACACCGTGATTTAGGCCCAGATGTAGGTAAAATAGATTTACCGATTTTAAATTACCGAATCATACCGATTCGGTAATTAAAAATCGGTAAATCTAAGGGGTTGAGATGTAGGAACATCCAGATGTTCCTGCTACCGAATTGGTAAAAATCTGTATTTACCGATTCGGTAAATACCGACCGGTAATGGCCCATTCATTCCTATGGGCTTTGAAGCCCATAGGAATGAATGGGGCATTACCGGTCGGTATTTACCGAATCGGTAAATACAGATTTTGACAAGGGTGCAGGGGGTGTCACTTTGACACCCTCTAGCACCCCCAAAAAAGATTTGGGGGCCATGTGGCAGGCATACCTGCCCTAAGGGCAGGTCTGCCTGTCATATGGCACAGGTGTGCATGCACACATGTGCATGCACACCGGAATCGTTTTTTTACCATGAAGTTGGATTTCATGGTAAAATACCGATTCTGTAAGGCTTGTGGGACTCAGAAGAGTCCCACCTACATATCAATAATACCGAATAGGTATAAATACCGAATCGGTATTTTACAGATTCGGTAAATTTACCGATCGGTAAATTTACCGAATCTGTAAAATAATGTGTCCCTACATACCGATTACTGAATACCGGTCGGAAACGGCCGAAAATACCGATTTTCGGCCGTTACCGACCGACCTACATCGGGCCCTTAGTGAGGTATTTGTAACAATCTACTCCAAAATGCACCGCTGGCTACATACCATGCTTACCCCTCTCATCGTGAATGGGCATGGCTCATTAGTTGTGCTTGTGTTTTGTGAAACACTTGCATTCTAAAACACACTCCCTAGGACTTCAGTGATGTAATATTGATGGCCGCACCCCACTTTGAATATTTTCGAGCACTACTGTTCTTTTTGCCGGTAGAATTACGAGAATTCACTTAATCGCCATATCTGTGAAATTACCAATATATCCGTTTGTATTCAACATGTCTGATACAATTCTCTCCGCAAAACCATTTTTTTGGTTAAATTAGACCCACATGACATAACTATAGGAACTGAATAGCCTACACCTGTTAGTTAAACGTCCAGATATCTGCAGGGTTTTACCCAAATACTCGAATCCAAAGCCATGCATTTACTTGGAAATTTTGAAAAAATACAGCAAGCTTTCACTCGATTTTTTTAAAGCGTGTGATAAAGTCCTGCTTTTTGATAAACCGGTCATAGAAGAATCCTGAGTTCCTGAATCCTTAACCCTGTCTCAAATCGCTTCAAACTAATGATAAATGGTTTCCCACTACAACAGCGCCCTCACTCGGCGTTCCGTGGTATGCTTTAATGAAAACGACAGGATAAAACGCCATCGCTTGCAGATTTCAAAGAGAAGGGTCTCGGGTGAGGGGGGAATGTAACAAAAAGCCCGGCACACCTCTCATCTCCTACTTCTATTCTTTACTGTTCCCACAGGGTCCGGGGCGAGGGGCAGGATACGGGCTAACATGGATAAACGAACGGCATGACACAACGTCAAGCAGGACTTGGGAACCCAAACGATGGAATGTGAACTTTCCGAACCACATCAAGAAAACGGACTACCGCCCCCCTGCGGCACCCCCCCCCCCTTCTCTCTCCCTTTCTCCTTCCCTTTCCGTCTACTTTCTTCCTCTACTCATGTATAATCCTTGCTCCATTTTATATACAATAAAAAATTACAGAAATAAAAAAAAAAAAAAAGAAGAAGTAAAAAAACCTCAAACGACTTAAAAGGGTTGTAACTGCGACTGCGAAACGCTTAAAGAGACAACGTTCTCATCTCACAGAACAGGCCACACTGATAGCCTAATGAACCTAATGAAAACGCCATTAGTGAACAATGCATAACAACAATAGAAGTGATCGTTTCAACCCTGCACTTTGTTATACCTTTTCATTTTCACAAAGTAAGCATATTTCGTGTAGTAAGGTTGGGATGCAATACGACTACATGCACAGTGTAATGTGCTAATCACTACCATAGTTGAGTGCGGGAAGTGGGGGCCATGACTCATGCGAGGTGAAGTGCCGTGCCCCTTCCCTCCCTTAACAAAGATAACACATTTAACATTGCACGCTGCATATATGGTTGATGTCACTGCATTTTATTTTGTCAACAAGCTGTTAACCAAAACCAGAATGCAAGGGTTTACATATGTGCAATGAGGTAAAATAACACTAAAACGCCTAGTGACTATTTGGTTCCTCTGTGTAAAGTAATTGTAACGTGTAACCTGTAGGGCATTAAACACTATTAATCCACGTCAATTAGGGTGCACTGTGGTAATTACACAAAATGTGGCTATTGCACTGCAGCAATAAATGTATGAATATTTAAATAAAAACATTTGTAAAACTAACTACACAAACTTTGAATGATGGAACAGTCTCCGCTGAACCACATCAGCCTATAATGTAAGCCATCAATTACACAGTACCCAACAGTGGCATTTAGTTTGCTTTCAGCTACCTTAAATGTGGGAATAAGAGAGTTAAGACACAGGGAGATTAAGTGATTTGTAAAAGGTCACACGATTTGTGAATGGGGAATCTGGAATTTAAACAGCAAATTCAGTCTAACTCAATTATTGCCTCTTTAATTGCATTGTACCATCAAATGCAAATAGATATTGAGCTGTAAAAATCAGATTTCCTTACAAAACAAATGAATTTATGTACCACCACATTTAACAATTTGCGTGCCTTCTGCATATAAAAATACTTGCATTTAAACGTGATTATTCAATGGTACTCTCCACAGGTTAACATGTATTTTTCTAGATACCTTCTGAGAAGAACATAAGCAGATTCCAGTCCCAAAGGTGTATACATTTGGAACTATACGGAAGACGAGAAAAGGATTTATGGATGGGTCTTCAGCACATGCTCCTTGGCACATGCATGTGTGTTCTAAGCTTCAAATGTGATGCTTGCACTGCGTGACTTGGTGACAACCTTCATCTGATGCCCCCACTCAGCAGCGTGAGAGCACATTGGTGCCAGTCTGCGCCAGCCAAGCTACAGAGAGTGCTTCAGACTCCATGCCCATTCACTTGGTGGAGACAAACAGCATATGTTCCAATTAGCACCAGTTCCGAGGATGGGCATGCGTGAGGCAGGCATCTGCCCACTGCGAACTGGAGTGAGCCCACCAGCTCATTGAACATGCGGGCCAGATGGGAATGAAATACCATCACGGCAGTCCAGGGTGAGAGTGAACCGGAGACCGGAGAAAAGTGCCACCGCTCGGCACAGACCTGCAACTCTTACCTTGATGATTGGAGAAGAAACTTTAAGAAAGTCTTAAATCTTAAATGACTGTGTGCAGACTCAAATGCATAAACGCTGCACTACACGAAGGAAGTGGGTTATCAAGCCAATCTATTGAAGACTGTATTCATGTGTAATGCAGCTTTCAATTCAGTTTAGGCATATGTATTTTTTTATCAACAATGTTATTGTTTTTTAAACAAAAACTACCAGCAGCAGTCAAGAACAATATATTGCAACCTTCATCTGAGATTACCTTTTACATGCACAGGAAGACGAGGTTACATTACACAGTCCTGCGAGTCTTATATAGTTATACATTTACAAGGAGACATGTTTAATCTATCTGCCCCAGCCATTTGCCCCAGACTTTGCAGTATTTAGCTGGACACCCTCTGGACTTATACAATTGTTTCTCTTGCGCAACACACCAGTCTACGCCTTTGCGCCATCTTGAAATGCCAGGGGGCTCCAGATCGATCCAGCTAGTCGCGATGTCTTGCTTGGCTACCATTATGTCTGAAAAAGGGGTGAGTGACCCAATAAACCCTTGCGGGCTTGGGCAAAAAGTGTATTTTAAAGAGATGTGCCAGCAAGGGATTTTATTTCAATAATTGAAAAATTGAATTTAAGACCACAGTGAGAAGTGACTGAATCAATTACCCACACAAAAGTCAATTAGTGGCTGCAATTTTTGATTTACAATTGAAGCAAAATATGAATGATGTTACCACACTAACAATATCAATAAACATAAAAAGAATGAATAAACACAAAAACCAGGATTTTAGTCAAAGGCTTATTATTTTCTTTGAAATGAATAAAAAGGGTACTGAAAAATGCATGTGGGATAGAGGAGGAGCATCCTATATACGCCTACCATAAATCACCAAAACAGTCAAGACTGCTAAGTAATGTTAAAACAATGATTACAAATCAACAAGATATATGAAAATCAATGTAGATACATGAAAATCAAGCAGAATTTGACTTTGTAGTCGACGTCTCGGTCTTTGGGGATGATTTCATAAGACCATCATCAGGACTTCATTGTAAGCATTTAAGGGTGGTGACCCTGAAAAGGAACTGTGAAGAAACAACAGTTGATTACAACCTGGTTGTGTGTGCTGGTGAGTAAATCTAAGCAGAACATATCAAAGAATATACAGTACTAATAGTTCAAGTAGTGCACTAGTGACTGCAAAGCTATATACAAATAACTGTAAAGCTATATACAAATATGTACAAAGTTGATGATCGGTGTGGCGACCACACTTGTAACAACTATTTATATTGAAATGTGAATGAGCTTACATGCAGAAAACACTGCCTAGCCGTCAGTGTAGATGGTCGAGAATTTTTTGACAGGATACTATAGTGCAATTGAGTCCAGGCCTTAAAAACGTATTCTGGCACTAGAAAGGGAAAATAGCTGGTTCACTATATTGAAATCCAGAAAGTTATTTGAAAGAAATAAGCCCGATCAGAGGTGCATTCCTACCTTGTATGGATGATATTTGGGTCAAATTTTTAAAGATCCAGATATTGACTGCCGGTTTAATTCCAGGCGGCGTATGTGGAGTTTGCACGATCTGGAGGTTAAAATTTACAAAGGTCGTGTTTGTCAAGGGCAAGGTGCTCAATGAACATAATGCATACTGGAATCACGTTTTGATAGATATACAGTAATGAATTCTCACACGGCCATTGTCTGATGAAGCAGTCTAGTGTAGAATTATAAGCAGGGACTCGATCGAAAATGAATACGTCTAAGAGTGGAACCTCTTTATAGAAAGTGGGATTTACAACGTTATACATATCGTCTAGTTCGAGTGCAGGCATATTTTAAAAATTAGTTTATGTGAAGGAACGGCAGTGAATAACATTCATATTGCAGCCTAGTTGAGTCGTTCATTAACATATTAGAATATAAGTGTCCCGCATACCCGTATTAAATAAAGAATAAAGACAAGTGGCTAAGGGAAAATGAATCGAGGGAATAAACGGAACGGTCAGTGAACGATATCGTGGCTCTAGCAACTGTAAGCCACATTAGTTATTAAGTCACTTACTTGGGTAATTGCATAAAACGGCACGGCTCGCGTTTTTGCAGCATCAAACGAACAGCAATGTGTACGCGGATGGAACCCGGAAGCTTAGGGCTATCGTCATTTAAAGTAAATTCGCGCGGGAACTGCCGGTGTTTAATTGGATTGCAAGAAAGCAAGGGCGGCTTGTTCTTAGGTAGAGCCCAGTATGGTAGTCGATGCGACGGCCATATTGGAGTGTATATTTGTATATTATAATACCTGGGTTTTGCGTAAAGAGTACAAGCATTGTTAATTGCGTTAGTTTTAGGCATGACTCAATCTTATCTAATTTTATACAAACTTCATATACCTATATGATTGTTCTTCTAAGGCAAAATCTGGTACATGTTGGTATTTAGACAAATTTATCAAAATACATGTTTTAGTATTGCGACAACACGGGGATGATTGTGTACATTATATTTATACTGGATAATTTTATCAAAGTGCACGTATTAGCATCACAACAGCACGAAAATAATTATGTACATTGATATCTCTGAATAATCATTCTTTGAGAACAACATTTAGGAACATCTAGAAAATGTGGGTGCTCCTAATGGGTATATTTATCACAGTATTCGTTATGACATTACATCAACAGAGAAATAATTATATATCAATTCTGTCACTCTTATAGTGTATGGAGTCCATGAATGGCATTTACAAGAAGGTGCAAGCATTAAGGACAACGTTAAAATGAAGCTGTCGTCATCTATGGACGCGCACAGTCTTTAGTTGTTGAGAATTGTGCAACAGATTCAATCAATATTACTCTGTAAGGACACTTGGAACATATGCAAATATTCTCAGAGCTTCTATCATGTTGGTGCTCATAATTAACTCATCTGACTGAAGGAAGGGACATATAAGATCAATTCAAACAGGCAAGCGTGTGCCATTCAGTGAATGAGTTCAATCCTTTTCTGACACTAACGGCAAACTCAATCCATCGGTTTTCTTTGATGGTCAGAATTCTATCGATATTTTTCTGTCGGATTGTGGGTTTAACAACTTCAATGACCCACCATGTCATATCCTTGTCAGAGTGTTTAAACAAAGAATAATGATCAACTAGTGGGGCATTTTCTACTTTGCATCGAATGCGAGATTGGTGCTGTAGAATTCGCTGTGGCTACCATTATGGCTGTGGTAAGGAATTGTTTGTCACCCCGGGAGCCATCCAGGCCATCCGTAATTCCCAGGAGTATATTTAGGGGGTTATGCGGGACCTCCCAGCCCAGGAGTATAGATATTTTTTTAACTTGATACAGAACACCTTTGGGTCCCTCCTGAGCTACATCGTGTACATCCTACATTCACCACCTCTACTATCACACTAAATAATGTTTTGTGAAACATTTACAACCGAGGCAGATTGGTAAATAGCTACATTTTTAAAACTTGAAATAACCTGGCTCTCTTCGAATTCCAAATGGAAGCTGATCCCAGCTGCTGGCCATCAAATAAGACACTGCTCGCCCATACGCTCTTCAATGGATGATTCTCTGCACCTTCAAAAGGCACCTGAAAGATGCAAAGGAATGTGGATAAGATCGGTGTTGCATTAAGGTGAACCTTGATCTATAGGTCATCTGATTGTGCCTAATGAGGTGTGCTTCATTGACAAACTGCAAGGGCAGAGAACTGAACAAAAGCAGCACTTTGGGGGTTGTTGGCCTAATTGAATGGGAGTCAGGGCCACTGCTTGAAGCACCATGAGATCTTAGCTATATTGTAAAAACATACATCGCAGATCCGTTTGCAGCCCTTCAGATCTCTTCATGCATCCATGCACAATATTTTGGATTGTGTCCCGGGAACTGGTTGAGTGCTAGTTATCGATAGTTGATTTGTTCTTTGGGATCAACCATCTACAGCACTAAAAGAAAAATGATTACTATTTCCAGTGCACCCACAGCTCCAAGGTTGATTCTCACTAGGGTAACTCGCACACGATTTGAAAGATCATGGGTAACATATAAGAGAATATCGCTTCTTGTGTGTACTAGAAGCAGATCCACAGTTTGACTAATGATGTGTTTTATTAATTAAATTCCTATATTTTGGGGAAGGCTTAACTTGAGAGTCCTCTGTTTTGAACCTCTGGGGCCCTCACAGGCCTTTCTTACTAATATTAAATTCATTTACCTGGCTACGGGGTTTCAGTGTTTATGTCCTCCTGTCTGTCCAGTGCCATCATGTTAAGTGCCTGTTCTCAACTATCGAGCTAAGCCTAATGTGGGTGTCGCCAGGTTGGGCCTGGATGGTAAACAACGTTGATCTGCCAGTGTTTGAACTGTGATCAAGCCATGCAAAGCGCTTCACTAGTTCACAAGAGGACAGTGATGGGACCGAGGGTTGGTGCAGCAGGCATCCCTGGTGGGTTCAGACAAAAGCTGTCACGCGCAGGAGTGCCAGTATATTTTGGCTCTTCCTCCATCACAAATAGGAGCATTAACCCGATAATGAACTGCACAATACTAGCCAGGCAGCCAGGTTCACTGGAGGTGCAAATGATCAACAGGCCCCCTTCATGCAAGCCTTGGTAAGGCTCGGGAATCTGCTTATTTGTGTGACCCCATCACCGGGCATTACCTCCCGTCCAGACACCTCTCCCCCGGGCCGGGGGCCTCTCGCTGCTGGAGGCGCCTGCCGTGGTCCATCGAAGGATGAAGGTCTGGGCGGCCCCGGGCGGAAACGGAGGTGACTGCGGCACCGTCCGCCGGGCGAGGAGGAGAGTCAAGCCGCCCCTGCTGCTCGTGAGTACCGTGCGCGCAATCCAGTGCTACAGCGCACACACTCACCACAAATCACCCGGCACTCAACTCCTGCAGACTCCCTCCACCACCAGGTGCAAGCACTGCTCTCACAAGGGCCCCGAACCAGAGGGCTCTCTGGGTTCCTCATTGGACTCTTGACTTTGGTGACTTTTGTGCATCCAGCCATTTTTGGAGATGGTCCCCTTCCCACCACGGACTGTCATGGACTTCTTTACTTTTGCTTTTGTCCTGGCTGCCATTTTGCTGCTGCTCTCGGCCGCTTTTCTCTGGACCCCGACTCACCATCTTGTCCATACCCTCGTCTTTTACCCTTTTCCCTCGTTTCCCCCTTGCCGATCCTCAAATGTTTCTTCCCTTTTCTGATTTGCCTTTTCTCCATACACTTGTATCCCTCCCACCCTCCCTTGGTGCTGTGACTGCTTCCCCCCTCCGACCCCACTTAATGGAACTCTGCTTTTCTGTTTTTTTTGTTTTTTGTTTTTTTTTCCCTGAGAAAATCTTTGTGTATATATATGTATATAGAGATAACTCTAATCACTAGTATATGCAGTAGACCTTTGTACTCTCTACCATTCCTATGTGACTCTTAGAGTATATCCATTCGTATCTCTTCCTTGAGTGACTTTACTACTTGTACATTTGCAATTTTCCCTTTCTGTTTGTATCTCTTCCTTGTGTGACTTTACATCTTGTACATTTGCAATTTTTTTCTGTCTGTATCTTTTATGTAACGCATGTAATTCTAAGTCCTTATGTTTTGCAACTGGTTCTTAGGTAAAGCGCTCTGACACCTTCGGGTAAAGTTCGTGCTATAGAAAATCGCATTAAAAAAAATCTGGTTTGCACTGATCCTCATTTTGATAGGGAGACACACACAAACAGCGAAGGTCTCCCTCTTTTTCTGGTTCAGTGTAGAGAGGATTTGGACATTTTCTGTTCAAACATCCATCTGCAAAAGCAGGCAGAGTTCACCGACTTCACGATTTGGCATTTTGTTACCCAGTACCAGCCTCTGGTGACCTAAATCTCACACAAGATTACGGTTAGGTCGTTCTCCAGCAGTGTGTGAAATATAATCTGTGTCTGTGAAATCCGACAAATGTACAATTTGTGAACAATGTGAAGTTTGTAGAGCACCCCAGCATCGCACATACGAAAGTCATTCCATTTGTGAAAATGACCTAACATGGAGAACCACAAATGGCATTATGAGCTTTTTTCTGTTAGCAATCTAAATGAAGACCCCTGTCACAGTGACGAGGGGAACGGCTCCTCTCCATGGTTTCACTAATGGCGTAACAGATGGCTAGAGATTGTCTGTTATTCTCAGTTACTTAAGCATAATGAAGTCACCTAAACTGGATGACTGGTCACTCCGACCGATAGTGCTAACATTGTGACTCTGCAAAATTTAGAAATACCCGAAAAAAGGATTTTGTAGGTATTTGTTTCTGAAAAATATTGATGATCAAGCAGGTTTGGAAAACAAATATGATTTCCGTAGCTTCCCCCGAATTTATTTTAAAAATTATGAAGCTGGCAAAAGGCAAATTATCGAGTTTCACATGCAATCTATAGCTTGCAACCAGAAACTATACTTCGCATAACATCTGTTTTTGAAAAAAGTGATTTAACAGATATTCTTAGGAAAAAACTCAGAATGTTTCGATTCCTCAAAAACAGCATATGTAAGTCCTCTTTTGGCAGGATGTATCTGCATAGTGAGAGTAAGTGACATCGCGGGGTATTCATTTTATAAAGGGTTTCCTCATAAAGCGGTCGAGCCAATGGCAGCAGAGACTTGCGGGGGGCCACATTGCCTAAATGTATTAAATGAGAAGGCTTTTAACAATGTAGTATTTCCAACCAAACTCACAGAATTAATAAAATGGTTACTTGATGGAAAAAAGGACAGAGGTGATGGACTCATGGAGACGTGAATGAGTTATTTTGGAGTGTGTCTGCTTCTGGGCAGGCTAGTGTGTTTAAAAAGTTTGTAGCGTTCCAAGTCATGGCATGTGTCTATTGTATTTATGCAATTGCTGGTGCTTTTGCAGTGCCAGTAAAGCTGGGAGAGAATCGTCACATTTCCCTTTATGCTCCTCAACAGAAACAACGATTTAAACTTGAACTTTCTTTAGCACTTCATTTTAGTTTGGAAAACGCGTACCGGAGTTTCCCATAATAAGATCATCATTTGACTTACACACTGCAAGTATATTATACTGTTAATCAACCTGTTTTTGAATTCCCTTACATATTGTATGGTATGAGGTGCCTCGAGATGCCCAAAGGTCGCCTTGGTTAACATACATCTAATAGAATGATTTTTGGATGAGGGGGGAGATCAGTTGATGGGGGGTGTTATTGAGGTGCACAACTACAGCTTCAAAAATATCCGTAAATATTAAAATATGTGGTCTGCAACAGGGCCTTCAGGAACAAAGTTTCTGGGGGAAAAAGGCAGTGAGCCACAAAGACCTCTGCCATGCAGTCTCGTGATGACGGCTCGAATATCTTTGCCTCGTCGCGTCTAGGAAAAAAAAAATAACAGTGTCAAGATACAGCAGAGCCACAGATTTTAAACCCCCCTCTCCTGTCGAGCCATCTGGATGCTTATGTCTGCTACTGGGGGCTCCAATTGAAAACGAGAACCCTCAGAGGCGAAGACTTTCTTCCCGCTCGAACGGTTGGCCAGATTTTGAATCCTAATATGAAACGCGACACAACAGACACTGGTCCCCGGGGAGGGGCCGCAGCTAGGCACAGATGGAGAGTAAAAACTGCCTAATTCTCGTTCCGTCCCCCCTCGCCCCTCCTCCTTTCCCAGAGATGTCGGTACGATGAGGGCGGGAGCTCAGATGGTATTTCCCCGGCAGATGGTGTTTTCTCCTTGCAGCTATTCACCAGCGACGGCAAAGTGATGTCAATCAGTTGATCAGGGTGTTCCGCATCCAGACATCTCCCTCCTGTTTGTGTTGATGCACGCGGACAAGACTAAGAAAGCAGCAAGTGTCACGTGACAGTCCACGTTGGATAACTCGAAGCTGTGGGTGACGTGCGTCATCGAACTAACGTGCAGACACTGTAGCGTGGATGAGTTTTCATCTTCCTACCCTACCCGAATACGAGGCCTCACAGATGGAAGAGGAAGACACAGCTGTTAGTCCAGAACCTCACTTCCTGCATGAATGCACATCAAGCTTCTACCTGGACGTGGCGGTGGGAATACATAGGGGCTTATTTACAAGCCCCTTGCGTCGCGAGTGCGTCACTTTTTATGTGGGGAGAAAGTGAAGCACTCGCTGCGCAAGGGGCTTGTAAATAAACCCCAGAGTTCCCAAATAGATGTGGGGTATTCACTCTTGCTAAGGATAGCATGCTTTACCTGGGGATATCTCGGCAACATTCTATAACATCATGGGGCAGATTTACAAGAACTGGCGCATCTCTGCAAATCAGCAGAGATGCGCCAGTTAATTTGCATCACGCAAAAAAAGCCTTGCACCACCATAGATGCGTCGCATTTACAAAGTGGCTCACTGTGCCGCTTGGATTGATAGATGCATGACACATCTATTGGCGTAAAGGCAACGCATTGCTGGAGTCATGTCACAAACAACTCCAGCAATGCTCCGGAATACCTTTTTCTATTATGCTGCATCACTCCTTATGCCTGTTTCAAGCAGGCGTAAGGTTTTGACGCAGTGGCACCGTAAAAGTAACTCAGTGAATCTGCGTCACTTTTACGAGGCTTTCTTACGTCGTAACGCCCACCCTGCATACATTATACCTGACGCAGGTATAATGTAGCGCAGGGCTTTACAACGTGACGCATCTCCCTAGATGCCCCAGGTTCTAAATATGTTGCAATGTGGTGCATTGTTTACGATGCAACTGCGTCACAGATGTGACTCAACAGAAGAGTAAAGTTGTCACAAGGGGCTTGTAAATCTGCCCCCTGACTGCATGAGCTCACACGGATCACCCTGTGGGGTCTCTCTCACTGACCACTCCCGATTTAGACCAGAGAGGCTATGAATCTCTATAAGCTATTAATTTCAACAACTTCTGTGTTACGCCATTTAAACGCGGCTTACACGATATATCTAGAGCTGTGTAGTCATGTATTCTTTTCTATGCTCAAAGAACTACGAGTAGCATATGTAGTATGCGTAAAAAATAAAAATGTTGCGCTGTTCTTGAATGTGACCATTGCTTTTTGACTGCCACTGTAAAAATGGTTGCAAGCATCACAACTCTATTGTGTAATAATAAAGATAATTATGTACGCCAGAATATGCCAGACAAACACCAGTGGCACAGAAAAATGAGATGACTTGTCGCAGTTAATGGAATAACTCTGCAAACCACATGTAAAAAAAACGAGATCACATTTGTGTAACAAAAACTGTGCACAGCCATAGATGTATCCATTCGTTATTAGATCTTGCTTACAGACGGCTATAGCTATCTGTTGGAGACCTCATGTATCAAATTCACTTGCTAAAGAGCACCCACAGACTAGGTGAGCTGTAGTTGACGATTTAAAATATTAGACGACCAGCTAATAGAAGAGTCAAAATAGAACTTTAGCCCCAATCAATATGTGAGATTTGGTAAAATTCGTTACCAAGCAAAAGTCTGCCATAAAGTTTATTGAATTAAATTAGATTATTAGCAAGACACCCTGGATGTAGGGACAATCAGTACAGCATCATCTGCAAATACTAAGGCTGGGGTAGGGGAATTATTTATCATTGAGACATCAGCACAAGCACTTTTCAAAGAGGAGTTCAGATTGTTAACATATAAAACAAAAAGTAGAGATGTAAGAATGCACCCCTGGTGTACCCTCCACAGTAAAAAAAATAATCAGAATCTTCTCCACTTGGTCAAAATCTCACCCTTGCTGTAACAGTCTCACGAAGTACATAAAGACAGTGTAACAAGGGCACTTCTAAACCAGACAGCCACAATGTTGTACACAAGTTGCTGTCAAGTCCAAGAACGTGGGGTACAAGGAGCAGCGCTTTACAATGGGGTATTTCCAAATTATAAGATTTAAATTTAGACACTGCTCCAATGTACCTAGCTGTTCCCTAAAACCAGACTGAGATAGGTTAATAACGTTATTGTACTTACCTCAATCCCAGACTCTATTATGAAGTACTCTACCAGTAGCCTTAACTGTAATATCAATAAGTGAAATAGGCTGATAGCATCTTAGCTCAAAGTGATTGCTGTTTTAAAAAAATTGGTACAGTATTCAATATTGACCATCAACTAGGTAAACGGGAGGGCACAGGATCATTAAACATGTTTGTTGTTCACCATGTGAAGTGATGATGTCCTATCTACAAAAGTCTTAGATAAAGTTGGGTATCTTCCATTATTCCCATTCGAGATTCAGATCATGCTGCAGCACAGCGACAGCTAATTTACACCTTTAAGAGCTTCTTTACTGTGCTAAATATTGCAGCAACCTTGAAGGGTGCATTAATGAGCAAAGCATGTTAAAAAATTACAGATTGCTGCTTTCAGATTACTGGTTGTTGGTTTTAGTAACCTTTTTGTATGGTTTTTGCTAAAATTCTGTTTGGTTAACACATTTCCTGGGTAACTAGTAGTCAAATATTTCTTCCAACCTCAACTGGACGCTCTCAAACCAGAGGGACACCGCACAGGCGTCATGCACCCATTGCATTCCAAAATGTAAATCGCCAACATATTCAATTCATGGCACAAGCAGGTAAAACGAATATTGGAAATCGCAGGGTGCACTACTTAAGGGTAGGTTAATTGTTCAGTACAGTACTACTGAATTCTGGGTGCACTCGTAGGGTGGTGTTATCCGTCTAAAACACCTTCAAATATCAAGACTGTTGTGTATGCGGAGCTCCGCAGGAACATCCCCTGATGAGGCACACCAATTGGGATCACTCGAAGGTGCTTCAGTTTTTTAATTATTATGAATTTTCATTTCTGTGATTATTTACAGGCAATCCCTTTAAGGGTAGTTAGCTTCGATATTTAACAGCATATCATAAGATGACCAGAGTTGTAATCCATGTACATTTAAACATTGAACTCCAATGCATTTCGGGCTTAGGCGCCCTTGATCACGGAGAGCTGGGGAGGAAGCGAAAAGGGGTGACAGTGAGAAAAAATACCAAGTTGGGAGCGGAGAAGGGAATCTAATAAGAGTGCTCTAGTGTGTGGGCAATTGACATGAGTGCACGAAATTAAAGTGCAAGGTCGGGTAAGTGGCGGGAGTGTTACCGCTAGTGATATAAACAGGCTATAAATCTACTGGTTGACATTGTTCGAACTCTTACTTCAAAGAAACGCGTAGCGTCCTTAAACGTTCACCATCAGTCATCCGTTTGCCGTCTCAGCCGCGTGTGAAACGGCCGGCTAAATAATTACATCAACATAGATGACGGACTCGTGCCCATGAGAAACAGGGGCCATGTTGGAATGGTGAAACCTAACTAAACAACATGTAGTGAGAAACACATGTAAGAGCAGACTAATAAAGGTAAATGGAAAAAGTGAAAAAAAGTAAACAAACAAAGGTAAGGATAAAGAGGAAGGTGTGGCAGCAGCAGTGTAGTTTATATTACAGGTAGCAGCTAAATTCTGTACGATCATTGAGCCCGTGGGGCTTAAGAGTCTGCAAAAGGTAGATCCATTCGAGTTCTCTCTTCAATAATAGTTTAGTGTTGTCTATGCCTTCTTTCTTAGATACAATCTCTAGGACCAGGAATTTCAACTGAGCGATGGAATGGCGTGCTTCCATGAAGTGAAGGGCAATGCTCGATTTTTCAGTTTTGAGTCTAATGTTAGACTTATGTTCATTCAGTCTGGTTTTGATTTTGCGTTCCGTCTTCCCAATGTATAATTTGCCACATGGGCATTTAAGGGCATAGATTAAGTTGGTAGAGTTGCATGTGGCGTCTACATGGAGTTTAATATTGTGTCCTTTCATAGGGTGCTGTATTTCATTGCCCCTGATTACACTATTACAGTGGCCACAGTTCAAGCAAGGCTGAGTGCCACGATGTCGTTTGGTTGGTTCTATGGGCTTCGCCAATATTTCTTTGATGTTGCGATTCCTGGTGTGGGCAAATATCGGAGGCTCATTAAAGATGCCTTGAAAGTCCGGTTCATTTTGCAGTATTGGCCAATGCTTCCAGATAATCTTTTTGTATGCTGCACTCGCGGTGGAAAATTTGGACACAAGAACCATGCGCTGCTCTTTATTTCTGTGAGTCTTAGTCAGGCAGTCCTGTCTGGATATGTTAGCCACGCGGCTTCGTGCCTCTCGTAGGACAGTCTCTGGGTAACCACGTGCCTGGAATCTATCCGACATTTCCGTCATCCGTTGATGAACCATAGTCTCATCAGATACTATGCGCCTGATGCGCAGCATTTGGGAATACGGGAGGTGTTTTTTTAGAGAGCCTTGGTGGAAGCTGGTGAAATGAAGGGCATTGTTTCTGTCTGTACTCTTTCTGTAGAGGTCCGTGACGATTCCGTCAGTTGTGTTCTTGATGTGAACATCTAAGAAGGCGATGTCAGTATCGCTGATTTGCCACGTGAGTTTGATTCGTGGATCCTTGGTGTTGGTTTCCGTCAAGAGATTGTGAAGAGATTCTTTGGTATCTGCCCACAGGAAGAATAGGTCGTCGATGTATCGTAAGAATAGTTTGGAATGTTTCTGGAAACTTGGGTTGGTGTACAAATATTTAGTTTCAAAGTTCTCCATGTAGGTATTGGCGTAGGACGGGGCAGCACAGTTTCCCATGGCCATCCCAGAGAGTTGCAAAAACCACTGGTTGTCAACATTAAAATAACTGTGATAAAGGATAAATAACATTAATTCCATCAGGAACGTTTGCATGTCAGGGTCGATGTTGCTTTTGAGAAGGATTTGTTCAATTGCCTCGATACCCCCTGCATGGGCATACACAACAGTCTTGACAAGCAGGTAAAACAAATCATCTTCTGGGCCATGGGGATCTGGGCTCCATACAGCCAAAGGTATTTATATTGCATGTGTTCTTAACTTCTGACCCTGTCCTCTACACGAGGGCAGCCCACACTCTGCTGCCGTTGTCGCAATGAAGTCCTCTCCTGGCATACCAGAGGCCGCCTTCATCTTCATCAGCTCACCAGGGGTTAGTGCTCGGGCTGCCTTAGTGCGTAAACGCCATTTTGGATGTTTTCAGAGATCTCCGTGTTCGCATGGGCACCATTTCCAGACACTTTGTTGTCTTGGCATGTAGGGGGTCATCGAGTTCCACCTCAGTTGAAGCAGCACCCGCACCGCGAGTAGTGCTCTCAGAAACGACATCATGGAATGGGAGGGTTGGGGGCTGAGACAGCGCTCCCACAGAGCAACCAACATGCATGTGAAGAGTGGTCTGTAACCACTAAGGACTGCAGGAAAGGAGTGGGCCAGATGGAAACTATACACAAGTGTGTGAGGTTTTCCTGGGAGCCACTACATCACCACTCAGTCTGAGGTTCTTTAATTTTGACTCCATCTTACATTTGTCTTTAATTTGTGTTGCCTTTACACAGACTGCTCTATTCATGAAGTGTTTCTGCCCTTTGGACTGCAACGTGTAGAAAACTCCCCTCTGTCCTTGCTTTGAAAGCAATCTCAGACACTAGCTGGCCTAACTGCATACAGAAATGTTCTGCCATTACTGATTGACCTATAAGTGCTGTAGTTGATTGACTTATGGGTTGGGCAGAAACACGACGTAAGGGGGACATTCTGGTTACATGATGTTTTTCTATTGGCTAATATTTTGCAGATCTTGTATGTCCATATTAGGTATTTTGTATGCTTGCAGAAGCTAGGACTGCCCCTTTATTTTATGCTGAGTTTGTAAATCCTAAGCATATAAAAGACCTCTGTGTTCTGTATTCTTTAGACTGCCTCATTCAGGTGCTAAAGGCTCCTGTGCGACGTAGTCTCACTTATTAAGTTTAATAAAGATGTCTTTTAATATTTCAGCTTCTGTGCCAAGTTTTTTTGTATTAGTGAGACCCCTGAGAATGAAGATTTCAGTTCTTCAAATGGCGCGGCCAACGCGGGCTTCATCAGAGAAGTGACTTTCTGTTGGAGTGATCTTGTCAGGAGACAGAAAGCTACTGAGGAGGACAAGACAGGATTCTACTAAGAAGGTACTCTGTGCATAAGGATTCTGGAGATTCTTCGTCTCTGCAGCCCAGTATATTTCTGATCTTCCTGATTTTGATCCTCCACATGATGTCACTCCTGACTGAGAACCTTTTTGGCGTAAGTATTCTTAAAAGACCGTTAGGTCATGTAGAACTTGACAGTTAGAATTTGGATAACCTTTTGATTAGTAAAAGTAAGAGTTAAGGGGGCGTGGCCAGCAGCCGATGATGGTGGCAGCCTAGAAGGAGAGCTCCGCGGCTGAAGCGGCCTCCTATACTATCCGTACATTGATCCGACCCGTCTATGACCCAGGCGGGCAGGTACTGATGCCCAGGACCGGGCGGCGCAGGTTCGGACAAGCGGGGTGAAAAGCCGACGTCGGGGAGTCAAGTTGTGGCGGACTCCGAGAGGGCCCCTGCGGAGAAGTTGAGCCAGGGAACGGCTTGGACGGGCAGGCTGGCAGGAAGTGAGCCATCCCGGGCGAAGTGCAGCCGGAAGCGCCCGCCCGCAGCGACCACGGAGAGAGTGACCCCCCCCCCGCCTCCCGCGACTACCGTTGGACCCGGTGAGCCCTGCACAGACCCCGGGGACCCTATCGCTGACGGGAGGGGTATAGCCCGGACATCCTGAGGGGCTGAGTGGCGGCGCTTGGCGCTGCCGAATCCGGGGAGGAGCCGCCATCTTGGGGGCCCGGGAGAAGTCCTGTGCAAACAGAGGCGGGTCGGACAAACCGACGGGACTGCGGTGCTGTCCTCCGGCGGTCAACTACCGCCGGCCGCTCCCCCCCCCCCCACTGTGAATAAAGAAGGCGCGAGTGTGCGCAAGGGCCTCTTGTGCGCCACGGACCCTCATTGGCGGCTGTATCCTCCGGGCCGACGTGCCAGGTAACACCATTGCCCTGCAACAGACGCAGGGGGGAGGGGTGGAAGACACCGGCAAATCGGCACAGACCGGCCCGAACAACGCGGGTGGGGCGCAACCAGCCGGTCCCCAGCGCCAGAGACTCGTCGATACCCAGTGGCTGGGGCTAGCCGTCCGTGAAAGCAATCACACCCACGCGTGGCTGCGGGAGCGCCGCCACTTTACTTGACCGGAGGAGGGTCGGAGGGCCCTAGCCAGACCACGGAGGGCCACAACTGCGGGTGGACTGTGCCCCAACTAAATCGAAGAGCCTTGCGGGGCGGACGACTGCCCCAAGGGAGTGCGGGAGCCCGGGTGGAACCGAGGGGGGGTCTGAGTTCTCGACTCACCGTTCACGATGGCCGGCAAGGGGCCGAAGAACACCGCGGCTCAATCCCGCCTGGACAGATTCGCATATGAAAAACCCGCTACCCCCCCCGCTAGACGCGAGATCGCAGACGGGCAAGGCGGTGGAGGCGGCAGGGGGCAAGAAGGCAACCCTGGACGATGTCATGCGGGCCCTCACACAGGTCCAGGCCACTGTGGGGTCGATCTCAGCAGAGATTACTCTGATCCGTGCGGACTTCCACAAGATGACGGAGAAGGTGAACACAATGGAACTTGTTACCAAGGCCCTGGTGGAGGATGTGTCGGAGCTGCAGATTAGTGTGGAACGTATCACGAAAGAAAATAAGGAACTGCGGGACAAGCTCGATGACCAAGAAGGACGCTCGAGACGGAATAACATCCGTATAATAGGTGTGCCGGAGTCGGAAGACACGAGATCGATGGACCTGTATGTGGAGAATCTAATCAAACAGCACCTGCAGCCTAAGGGACTTTCAAATGTTTTCACTGTGGAGAGGGCACACAGAGTCCCGGGAGGGCGCCGACAAACGGGGGAGAACCCCAGACCGATCATAGCACGGCTCTTTAATTTCAGGGATCGAGATGTCATTCTACAAGCGGCGAGGACTTCGCCCCCCGTTAAGATTCAAAACTCCACGCTAGCCTTTTTTCCGGACTACACGGCGGAGGTCGCGCGGAGAAGGAGAACTTTCTTCGAGGTCAAGAAAGAACTAAGAGCCAGGGAAATCCCCTATGCAATGCTTTTTCCGGCCAAACTCCGGATTGTGGCCGACAATAAGACTTGGTTTTTCGACAACCCGGAGGCAGCACAGGACTGGCTAGAGGGCTGGCGGGCGGCAGGCCGCCCTCGTCGCTCCAACAGACAGACCAAAAACCGCCATGCCGATTCTCAACAGGAGATGCAATCGACCGGCGAGGACGCGGAGCCACCTTCGACTCTGCCCACTATTCGAGAGGGGGATGATGATGGAGAACAGTGACCCCCAGAGACTGGTACATTGAACTGAATGCAACGCTGTCCGACGGTGCCGCCTTGGACACTGGGCTGAGGGCCTCCGCGGCCAAAGGAGGGGGCCGCCGACTCCGGAGAGTCCTTCACCCCAGCGTGCAAGTACTATGTTTTGGGTTGGGTTCAGGCACTCTGCTGAGTTGGGGGGGCGGGCAGTTCTATGTCCGTTGAGCAGGGGGGCAGGGAGGGGGGGAGTTGGGGGGACTGTAGTTTTTGGGTTTGTAGTTGGTTATCAGGGTCTGGACAGGAACCTTAGGATGCACGCGCGTAGAGTAGCGGAACCATGGCATGGCTTTTATTCACTCTACTTAGGAGGCTTGCTGCCTCACGATCCTGGCCGAACACTCCACTATTTCCAGCATGGTGGGAGGGGACGATAGTGTAGGGCCGGCAACCCCGTTGCACCTCATGTCCTGGAATGTGCGGGGCCTGGGAGACAAGATAAAAAGGGGGCTAGTGTTGCAAGGCATAAAGAGACTGAATCCTGCCCTGGTCCTACTGCAAGAAACGCATCTAATGGGCGCAGCGACACGGGCCCTAGATCGAAAGGGTTATAGCATGATTGTACACTCTGAATTTACGAAGGGGTCCCGTGGCACGGGGATACTAATGCACCGCTCGTCTAGGTTCATAACCAAGTCCACTAGGATCGACACACAGGGGCGCTTCGCGGCGACACATGGGCAGTGGGAGGGAAAGCCACTTAACATAGTCTCGGTGTATATTCCACCGGCACTACACGCCACAGCCCTCCCTGAGCTGGGAAAATTCCTGCTGGACCTACCGTAAGGGGATCTTATTGTAGGGGGCGACTTCAATGCGGTGGCACATAACTCTATGGATCGCTTCCCAGTGCGAACACTAACACCGGGGCCCTCCCGACTGCACGACTTCATGGAAGCACAGGGGTTGATAGACGTATGGAGGCGGTCCCACCCAGATGACCGACAATACACATATTACTCGGCGGTCCATGACAGCCTCTCGAGAATTGACTACCTCCTCACACTGGGGGGGGGCCTCCTCACTGTTGCCGAAGCCCACATCCGGCCTCGAGGGGTTTCTGATCATTCCCCGTTGACGCTGACTCTTTCCAGCCATGCACAGACACGCAAACGTATCTACCCGATCTACCCAGGCTACCTGAGAGTACCGACTGTAGCCAAGGCATTAAAGAGGGGCACGAGGTCTTATTTCACTGAAAACATAGGGTCAGTGGATTCCCCTACCACCGTGTGGGAAGCCTACAAGACGGTTCTGCGCGGGCAAGCCATCTCAGCTATAGCCCACCATAAGCTCACGCAGCGTCAGGAGCGGTTAGATCTGGAGGGACTACTCGAAAGGGCCACACGAGATCACGAAAGGGACCCGACCGAGGACACACTACATGCGCTCCGACTTTGCCAGCAACGTCACACAGCACATGTGCGCCGTAGGGTGATGGACACTATGGCAGCGACAACTCACAGGGTGTACGACGTCGGTGAAAAGGCGGGTAAATTGTTGGCCTGGTTAGAAAAGAAACGGGGAGGGCAAAGGGCCGTAGTACAATTGAAGGACCCCGAGGGCGTGGTGCAGACTGGGCCGTCTCAAATAGTGGACATACTAGCGGACCATTTCCACTTAGTGTATTCCCCTGATGTCGAGGTTTCCAGGGAGGTGGCAGTGGGGTCTCTCGATGGCGTGCCTACTCGTACTCTACCGCAGACTAGCCGGGACGAATTGGATTCAGACCTGGCGACCGAGGAGATACAGGCAGCTATCGCGGCGTTGCACCCAGGGAAGGCGCTTGGCCCTAACGGTGTGCCGATAGAATGGTACAAGACCATGGCGGACACGCTGTCGACGCCTTTACTCCACATGTACGAGGATTGTCTGGAACGGGGGCGGTTGCCGCCCAACCAGCGTACGGCCACTATAATCGCAATACCGAAGCCCGGGAAACCCCCTGATGAATGCGGATCGTACCGCCCAATCTCCCTCCTTAACGCCGAGAGTAAAATTTTGGCGAAACTGTTGGCCACTAGGCTGCTGCCTCATCTGGCGCACCTAATTCATCCGGACCAGTCGGGCTTCATGCCACACCGTAGCACGGCGCTCAACCTTCGACGGCTGCATGGCGTGCTGGCACGCGCTCCACTACTGAAGGAACAGGCGGCGGTGCTGTCGTTGGATGCCAAAATGGCATTCGACATGGTAGAATGGCAATATCTCTTTGCAGTCCTGGAGCATTTGGGTATAGGCGCGAAATTCGTATCATGGGTCAGGCTACTGTACACAGACCCAGTAGCACGGGTGACAGCCAATGGTCACATCTCGAGAGAGTTCCCGCTGGCGAGAGGCACGAGGCAGGGATGCCCGCTCTCGCCGCTGCTATTCGCCTTAGTGTTGGAACCCCTTGCAACGGTCATCAGGACCACTCAGCTGCTGAAGGGCATACGCTGGGAAGGTGACTGGGAGGATAGAGTTTCCCTGTACGCCGACGACATGTTAATCTACCTCACAGACCTCGCAGACGGTATCCCGGTCCTGCTGGCCCTATGCGAGAGACATGGCATGGCGTCGGGTTATAAAATCAACTGGGCAAAGTCGGTACTCTACTTGATCAGTGGAACTCCGCCGTCCCTTACTCCGGACTGCCCATTGCAGGTGGAACCCTTCTCCTTTAAATATCTAGGGATTCATATCACACGAGAACATACGACCTTTCGTGACCTTAACCTTCAGCCACTGTTAGTTAGGTTGAAGGCAGATGTGCGCCACTGGAAGGCCCTCCCCTTAACTCTGTTGGGTAGGGCGGCGCTTTTCAAAATGATGGCGCTGCCGCGCTTCTTGTATGTCCTAGAAAACACACCGGCGTTGGTCCCACCGTCATTCTTCCGCCAGGTGTCTGCACAGTTGTCGGGCCTGCTGTGGGGAGGTAAGCCGGCCAGGGTTGCACAGTCGAAAATGGTTAGAGACTGGTACAGCGGGGGGATAGCGCTCCCAAACCTTGAATTATACTACTGGGTATCGCACCTTAAGGTGATCAACCAGTGGATCCATGTTGCAAAGGACGATCCAGCGTTCCTGGCTGATAGGAGTCAATTAGGCCTGAACACTCTACTGGCCCCGCTTTATAATAAGAGACTGTTGCCAAAGTTGAGAGGCCCTACAAAACACACGGTATCTATATGGCATAAAGCTCAAAGACGACTAGCTTGGGAGGGGGTGATTACCAAACTCACACCGCTGTGGGACGCTAAGGCCCTAGGTACTCTGCGACACAGTAAAGGGTTTGACCAGTGGGACAACATTGGGATCTCCACTGTAGGAGATATGTGGACAAGAGAGGGAGTGATCTCATTTGCGGCCCTGAGGGAACAGTACGACATGGGAGTAAACGAAACGTACCGGTATGTTCAAATTAGGCATGCCCTTCTGGCGGTGCTGGAGCCGGGTACGGCGGTCCCAGACTCGGCCCCTTTAGAGGACAGATTGCTTACTGATTACATGGAGGCCAGTGCTACCTCACTCACCTACCGTAAACTGCTGAACAACCTACCGGATCCGCTGGTGAAACTGAAGGAACACTGGGAGGATGAGATTGGGGACCTGGACGAGACACTCTGGAACGCAGCATTAGCATCGCCCAAGGAGGCGGGTATATCCTCACGTTTTAGGCTGGTTCAATTTAAGATACTGCACAGGGTCTACTACACCCGTACAACACTGCACAGAATCCACAGAGCTGATCACCCATATTGTCTGAGGAACTGTGGGGAAGAGGGCACACTGTTCCATACCTTGTGGGCCTGCCCCAGTATACAACACTATTGGGGGCGTGTGGCGCGCACGGTGGGCCAGACTCTACACACATCATTTACACCTAACCCTAGGGTATGCCTGCTGAATGTGTGGGACCAGACAGACCTGACACAACATGGGAAGAGGTGGGTAATCATTGGCATGATGTTGGCAAAGCGAGACATTGCAATGAACTGGGGAGCGCACAACACTCCGACCCTGGCCCAATGGTGCAGAAATATGGATCTGTTAATGATGACAGAGAGAGCAGTTTACCAACAGAGGCGCAACCCACGCAAATGGAATAAGACGTGGTCACCTTGGAATGTGTATAGGGGGGAGATCTGTGAACCACTGCCTGAGGATGATGATGTTGATAGCGCGGAGGAGGATGAGGAGATGGAATGAGCGGGAGGGCGGGCGGGAGGGGGTGTGTACTTAAGTGTGACGAAAGGTGCGAGCCTTGTGACGGGAAGTGATATTAAGTCTATGATTGTGATGAAACATGCATATGGACTTTTACTGCTACTACTCACGCACTTGGTATAATTTGATTCTGACAATGGAACCATGTCTTGACCCTTGGTTTGTAATGTTCAACTCAGTTAAATGAAAATTTGGAAATGTTGCTTTGATGTTGGATGCAGCTGAATGTTGAGGCTGCGCTGACACATGTTTTTCGATATATGCTTATTGTGTGCCAGCAACATTAAAAACAATTAAAAAAAAAAAGTAAGAGTTAAGTATAAGTGGGTCGCTCCCAATCCTTTGTTCTTTGGTTCTTTGGTTTTGATTGGTTCTTAGTTTGTTTTGTCCTTAGTTCTTATTTGAAGATTGCAATTTTCAAAAACCGAGGGTCTTGTATATTTACGAGAGTATCGATAGAGATAGCCCCTTGAAGTTTGAAGCTAGATTAGTGAGCTATAAGATGCATGATCTTAGCAAATTTGGAGCTTTGTGTTGGCCACTTTGTATCCGTTTGGATTAGCCAGCTTCCCCTAAAGGGAATATCTAAATAGGTTTAGATTTACAAACATATTTCTTCCTTGGTGATTTTGTATTCCCAGGGAATTAAAATATGGACATAATACATACAAGGATCCTTTGTTCTGTGCAATTTTATGAATGAAGATATGCAGAGCGATGTTTGGTGTTCTGCTAGTCAAAGCTTGTGAATTGAGTGTGTTTTCGCTTCTTGGACATACATCAGTCTGTTGGGCTGTTTTTGCAGTCTTTTGGAACACAATTGAGAAGCGTTTCTTGTAAATATGACTTACAACTAGTATTTACAAATGGTTTGGTTTAAGTACAGTCTGTGAGCTGTCCTTTATTTCTGTCCTGAGTATTGATATGTGGGTTAAATGTGTGTTTAAATGTCTATGTGGTTTTCCCATTAGTGCAATTTCTGTAAGTGAATAGCGATGGCGCTATTCACGAAATGCATGGCTAAAAGCTCGCCGTATTGTGTGTCCTGAGTGTTTGACCCCTTTCTGTTTATCTGAAATGAGCTCAATGTGTGTTTGTGTTTTTTTCTTGATTTTTTCAGTCTGTTATGCAAAATGTTAGTTAATTAATATTAATCAGAAATGAAATAAAAATCCAGAAATGAACCATGTGATATGCTAAAATAGCTATATGTTGCTATTTAATTTATAGAGTAAGCAATTATGCACATGTACAATGCTTTAAAGATAAAATTAAAATTCACATTCACTAGGAATAAAAAAGCCCTCAAAAACGAAATTGTGTGTTTTACAAAAATTAAACTTACAGCATTTTCCTTAGATACATTGTGTTAGGTATTAACAGGCAAACAGATCAGCTGAAGTACATTCCTGCTGAACTCAAAATAATATAGAACACGCATTGATATGTTTTAGTTTGAAAAAGACTGCCAGCTTGTTACAAGCACTTAGAGACAAGCTAAATAAACAGGAATTTTTATTTAGCCAGGATTTTCCCCTCAGTTGCACAGGTGAAAACTTTGCATTTCAGAATGTTGTTTTTAAAAAGGTTTCAAAACTAAGGTTCATTATTTTGTATTATGGGAATACATTTCAATTAAGGTTTTCCTTTCTTTAAGCATTTCTCTAAGCATATTCTTGGCTCAGTTGCTAAATAATAATTAACTCATGTAATGAAGAAACATTTAAAAAGAAAGAAACCGTAAAAGATGCTGAAACAAGATAGGGCAAGTCCAGGGAAACTAAAAAGTTAACGATGTCTTGAACATTGATTGGCAATCTCAAATAAAGATCAATCAGGGAAATTGGCTTTGCAGGTCAGTTTCGGGTGATGAAAGTTAGTTTCTTACAGTTTAATCTGGTTAATGTGTACATGACCTGGGGAGGCCAGGCCACTTTGTTCGTCAGCCTAAGTGGCACAAAAAAAAAAGAAAAGAAAATGAAGTCAGATTCAAGGAATTACAGAGCCTTAATATGTTTAATTAAAAAAACTGATAGGATTATAAAAATAAGTGCTACAAAATTCGTTTTTTACTATTCATGAAGCTTAATACTTATACTGTGACCTCCTAGCATTATAATTTAATTTAAGGTATGGTATACTGCATAATGAGGGCATTAGCATATAGATTTTTACTTGACGCAGGCGTGAAAAACTCATTTTTTTCAGGATTTGCAGGAGATATGTTTAATGCCCAATCTCTGCAATTTGTAAATAACATTCTGAGGATGATTAATATGTAAAATTATTATAGGATATTTATTTTTTAGTGCCCCAAATATCAAAGTCGAATTTGGGTAAAATTTGGGCATTTTTACCATTTACAATAGCTTTAAAGTGCTTTAGGCTTCAGTAAATGCATACATTTAGGTATAATACAAATTTGCAGGTTGTTCCCATTTGGGTTTCCTTTTAAATAGGTCAGTGAGCCAATGTGCCTGGTGCAGAGGTTTGAGTTTAATATCAGGGTGGAAGGTTTTAACTTTTGCTGGACCTAACTGAGCCTTCATCCATTTAAGGTAGATGAAATGAGTACCGTTGCAAACAAGCATTTGTTCTAAAAACTGGTATGTGTGTTATTATGTACTGCGAATTATTCACAGTAACTGTTTTAATAATCTAAGTATAGAAATAAATTGTAGCCCCTAACAGGAGTAATATATATATATCATGTGTTTTTAAATAGGGTTTGTTATTGCAGGTTAGAAAGAGTTGGGAAGGTTTTTTTTGTCTTTTTCAGCCTTAGAGTGAGGTGGGAGTTAGGAGTAAGTGTAAACAGATGGAGAAATTATTGCTTGGAAAAGCAGGGCCTCAAAGGGTGTTGGCACACGGGGCACGCAGAGGTGTCTGTGAAAAAGTTTTTGGAAAGTTAAAAAGGTTTAGCATGTTTTCAAAAGATGGTTGTTACAGTTGATATTTTGTGTGTTATGTGCAGAAATGTTCGGTCGTTTTACATATTTTTGCATTTTATCCGATTATGAATTGTTCCTGGTGAGGATTTTAAGCCTGACAAATTAAGCAGGCCTGAATATTCTGTTTTGAGCTGCAGGTTCACAGTGCATAAAAGTGCATGCAATAGTGTTGTGTGTTACCGCTTATTTACATATGCTATTGTTTTGTCTATGCTTTTCGTGCTTGATATACAGCGCGTATATCTGATGGCTTGGCATATGTGTGTTTTTTGTTGGTTTTTTGCTCTGATACTAAATTTCACAGATATGATTTTTCGTGCTGTGAACAAAACAAGACAACACTTCACCAGTGTATGTCAAATTTGGCTTTAATGGTATTTGAAGGAAAATAAAAAAGAGATATACAGAATTAAAGTGTGTCATCTGCAATTAGTCACGATACTGTCCTCTTCCTTTAAGGAACAGGCAGCCCTAAAATTATGTATCCTTGATTGGACGTAAGGATAAATTATAGATTTGTGACTGTTGTACATGGTGACCTAATTTCTATATTACCTTAGTCAGTTTTTTTCTGCTTCCTAAGTAGTGTATGGCTTTGTACCATAAAGGAAACAAGGCTTCATTTTTTTTACCTAGTCCCATTTCCCTTTTCCAAATCCCTTTCACCAGTTGGTGTATTGCTCAGGTTCACACTTCCAGACTGCAGTAATGTACCAGAGACCCCATATTATGTATAATTCCCTTTTGTATGACCAGTCTGGTTTTCAAAAATGCTCTTTAGGCCTACTCTGATGTTTTTTAGTCTGACTGTTAGGGTAGTGAGGGACTGGTTAACTGACTCAATACTATAGTAAGACAAGTTTTCCACCTCAATAGGAGATACCTTACGTTTTTTTGAATATGACAAATTCAATGCCTATTCTAATTTGGTTTTTAGTTCCTTTTTCCTGCTGCTTTACTTTTTGATGGACCAGATGTATTTTAAATAATGGAAATACCAGGACTCTCTAGTTCTTGTCTTTTGTTTCCACATTTTGATCATTAGCTTTTGTATTGTATAGTCCACCTGATGCACAATTATTAAAGGGAGGTATCTACATGTCCCTGATAATATGTATGATGTGATCTCTCTTTTGAGGTGCTCTAGATAAGGAATTTAGGAACACCTATATGTAATCATTGAGAAAAAAAATGTGTTTGCCCCAATAGACAATGCCACTATGTGTGAGGACATCCATTCAGATAGAATTCCCATGTGACTATCTACCCTTAGATGGTAGAGGATACGCTCTAACATGGAAACCCAATTAAAGAGGCTAGAGGCACTTTTTTGCCTACTGCCTTTGTCTTTGTATTGCCTTTGAGAATGACAGGGTGTTCTAGACCAGAAATGTCCCATGACGTATGGCCACTCCTTTAAAGATTGCAGGTCACTTGCTTGCAGTCCCTTGTTAAAACAATGAACTGTTTTTGTACTTAATTGAAGGAAACTGTGTCACATTTTCTACGTCACTAGGTTCTGCGGGATCTTCCAGAGTCAAAGGGAGAATGATACCCTGCAGAACGGTGATAAAGATGAGTTCTAATTCTCATCAGTGTCAGCTACAGATGAGGGCTACATACCTTGGCCCTACAGTCCCATCACCCAGACAGCGATCGCCAGCGTACCATCAGTGATATCTCCAACGTATTGTACTTGCTTCATCAGAAGTCGTTGAACATCAGTAAAGAAGGAGGATCTGGTTTTGCCGCAGAACCAGAATTTCAGTGCAAAGAGCGAAAGAGAAGGATTCTTGTTGTGTTTGAGGCTTCAGTTTTCCACCCACCTGTCATGTGCTGGTTAACCTCTGACAGTGTGCAGTCCCTTGAGCCCCTTGGCCTGAGTTTTGGCCACACAACCCCTTTTCCTTTGCTCCAACGGAAGTGCAGTGCACCTGAGGATTTGAGATTGGCAAAAGGCACTACATTATGGTGCCCATGAAAGAGCAGCCCGAGCATCCTCTGACACTGAATAAGAGAGTGTTGGAGCCTGAAAGTGTTGCTGAGAGTGACAGTCTGTTGCTCTTCCCCGATTAATAGTACTTGGGTCTGCATTAGATGATCTGTGCCCTTGATCAATGAAGAGCACACTATCTGTAGTGCCTGCAGCACAGGAGATATTGGTGCACTGCATTGAGACATTGAGACTTTCAAGTGAGCTGTGAGTGTTTGCCAGGAAGGCACTCCAACGAATACTGAGTAACATCATTTTCATGAAAGGCCTGAATGTAGAGGCCCATGCGGAAGAAAACAGCAGAAACAGGATTTGATGGACAATAGAAGCCTGCCAGAAGAGGCTTCGACGGACTCTGGGTATTTCCCGTGCGATAGTATAGAATTGGTGTTTGGAGACTGATTCTTATTGTTTTATTGGCATTGTCAATAGTCACTGAAATACATAATGTTTGCAAAATAATTTTAGGATTTGCCTGTGTAATGGCAAAAGGGAGTCTGAGGTTCTTTAATTTTGACTCCATCTTACATTTGTCTTCAATTTGTGTTGCCTTTACACAGACTGCTCTATTCATGAAGTGTTTCTGCCCTTTGGACTGCAACGTGTAGAAAACTCCCCTCTGTCCTTGCTTTGAAAGCAATCTCAGACACTAGCTGGCCTAACTGCATACAGACATGTTCTGCCATTACTGATTGACCTATAAGTGCTGTAGTTGATTGACTTATGGGTTGGGCAGAAACACGACGTAAGGGGGACATTCTGGTTACATGATGTTTTTCTATTGGCTAATATTTTGCAGATCTTGTATGTCCATATTAGGTATTTTGTATGCTTGCAGAAGCTAGGACTGCCCCTTTCTTTTATGCGGAGTTTGTAAATCCTAAGCATATAAAAGACCTCTGTGTTCTGTATTCTTTAGACTGCCTCATTCAGGTGCTAAAGGCTCCTGTGCGACGTAGTCTCACTTATTAAGTTTAATAAAGATGTCTTTTAATATTTCAGCTTCTGTGCCAAGTTCTTTTGTATTAGTGAGACCCCTGAGAATGAAGATTTCAGTTCTTCAAGTCTCTCACCAAATGGGTCTGCAAGACACATAAGACCCTTAAGCCATCTACCAAGGATGATCAGAGTCAGGGGAATAACTACAGCCGAACTTCGGGGGCGGGGGGGGGCTAGCACTCCCAGCCAGGGCAGGCCCTATCACTGGTCGCACATGGTGCAACAGTCTTTTTTGGCATCCTTCCCCATTTCCTACTTCTACATGAATCCCCTCACTACCACTAACCAATAATGCACCCCATCTCTCTATAGCACATTTCTGACAAATATTTCAATTTTTTATAGCGCTACTCATACTTCAGTCATACTCAGTTCTGTGATCAGCATGGTACACTGCATGGAAATGTAGACCAGCCCAGTCAATTAAATCGGACCGGCTGCGCGGGGGGTTGGGGGGCTGCTGGTGGTAAACACTGCTGCTGCTTTTGGTGCAGAGGGGCGATATTGCAGCGTTGCTTTGAAGCTGGCCCCCTGTATCAAAAGTGGCCCCCACCAGTCCAAAAGTGCCCCCCCCCTTCCAACCCACTGAAAAACACCCGGTGCCCACTACGGCCAGTCCGTATCTGGGTACACATTCTTTGTAGTAGGCACATTAACCCTCTGTGCTGTGTGGGTGGCAGGAGTACCCAAGTGAGTGCATGGTGAGTGATCCAACAGTGTGAGAGAAGGGTGAGAGAAGTGAATGCAAGCTGAGTGAGGTGACCATATGAATTCGGGTGCAGATGTAAGTGCAGAATGGGACGAATGAATGCATGGTTAGTAATGGGCGTGTTTGACTGAGATTGCAGATTGAGCAGTGAGGGGTACAGGTGAGTGCAGGGTGGGTAGTGTGCTCATGTGACTGCAGTGTCAGGAACAGGGTGAACAGCACTAGTGCATTGTGAGTGAATGATGCTTTATTGGAGTACTGTGGTTTTAGCAGGGGGACTCTCTATGCTGCATTTATAAATCTAAAATCAGCATTTTAAATGTTATTATTAAACTTCATGAGTTTAATTATGCCCAGGTTCGGTGGGGTCAACAGGGCAAGATAACAGACCGGTTTCCTGTGACCAAGGGGGTAAGGCAGGGCTGTGTTTTGGCCCCTACCCTCTTTTCTTTGTTTATCAATAACATTATCTCATATTACTCGGAGTACCCAACCGATGCCCCTACTCTTGCTGGTACGAGGGCCCCACTTTTAATGTTTGCAGACAATACTTTAATTTGATCTAAAACACAATCGGGTCTGCAACAAGCCCTCCATAGATTCACTTTATTTTGCAACAACCATGAGCTAGTAGTCAATGTTGATAAGACCAAGTTCATGGTGCTGCATAAACATAAAATAGTGAAAGGCAGAGTAGAAATGAATAGTGCACCTTTGGAGCAAACTGACACCTTTAAGTACTTGGGTGTAACGATGGGTAAGAGGATTCACTGGAAGCCTCAGATAGAGCTACTAGCCCTTAGGCACAACCAACTAGTAGGGGCCCTTTTAAAGGAGTACCGGCTGTCTTACACCAAACCGGTAGGTACAGCATTAGCAATATACAATGGGAAAATAAGGGCCTCCATAATTTATGGTGCAGAACTATGGGACTTTGAAAATCTAGCCCCCTTAGTTCAAACCCGAAATAAGTTTATGAGATCACTGAATAGCCTTCCCCAATCATCTCCCCTCAAACCTCTATTTTTAGATCAGGGATGTACTTCAATCGAGGAGGCAGCGAGCTTTAGACCCCTAGAGTATTGGAGACGGTTATGGACAACCCCAGAGTCAGTACCCTATGCCAAAGCAGTTAAGCATATCAGAGAAGCTGATATGTCCTAAAAAATGTACTGGTTGAAAAAAATTAAGGGCACACTACTTGACATGGGGCTCAGGCACTTGTGGGAGGACCCAGAAGGGAATCAGTTCCCATCAAAAAATGATTTTAATTCTCTATACAGGGACATGGTCTGTCTTAAGTCCATGTCACTGGTGGACGGTACTTCCCTGACAGGCCTCTTTTTAGATCATAAGTATGAATATAGGTTGGAGGCCTATTGGGATGTCATTATGAGACATGGTGACAGGAAACTGTACCACCAATTTAGAGTGGGACCCCCCCCCCTTAAAAACATTTACGGGAAAATGGGGAGATGGAGACACAAAATGCACTGTGTGCACATCTCAGGTAGAGTCTATATTCCATGTTTTATTTGTGTGCCCTGCATACAAGGGTCCCCGTAACAAATGGCTAAAGCTGATCTGTCTCAATATTGGCACAAGATCATGCCAAACAGCATTGCGTATTTTATAGACAGATACAAGGGAACCTATAGTCATAGCTATAGCTAAATTCTTGAGCTGGACATGGGCCCTAAGAAGGAGTAGTTTGGTTGCTAATTTAGGCTTTAACTTGCAATAATGAAGAGGATATTATTACGATTGTTCCTTCCCCTGATGGGTATTGTGGGTATATTGTTTTTATGTAGTTCACTTTGGATAAAATTGTGTTTTCCAATTAATGTAAAATTGTATCTATCATTACTTCCTAAATATAACTGGTTTTTAATAATATTTAACTGTATTTTTTATTAAGTGTGGCACACTTGTTTTATATAAATGTATTTTATATGTGTCTTTTATGATTGGAAAACATCTAATAAAGACTAATTGAATTGATCACTGTGAGTGCAGGGTTAGCGGGTGAATGGTGTGAGTTCATGGTGATCAGTGTGAGTGCATTGTGATCGCAGGGTGAGCGTGAAACTGAAGGGCGAGAATGAGGAGTAAGTTGTCTGACTGCAGGGTGCATTACCATACACTTGAAGTAACTCAGCTTGTTATTGACGGCGGCATTAATCAGGGATTGAGGGTGAAGGAAATAAATAATGTGCTGATCCTGCAACAAACTTACAGTATCATGATTAGGACTGCCAGCTCATTATTTTGATTTCACAGATCGTACAAAAATAAGCAGTCACCTAAAGCTGTATTTTCAGCAGCACTTATCTGTTCATACTTGGAACAGCAAATATAAATAGAAAGCATTTTTAATTGTGTTCTAAGGCTGCCTAAATTATCCATGACTGATCATTAAAGGGAACAAAGACAGAAAAGTCACATTACAAATGAATACATATTTCTTTCTTTTTAACCCTATTCAGTATCAGCTCAAAGTCTTTGCAGACTCTTTTAACAACACATGGCTGCCATTTTTCTTTTGGCAACCCTACTTTATATTAATTTTCATGAAACTCATTCTCACACTACAGCAATAAATGTAAAATACAAATGTAAGGAATAGGCAGAGTGGGGTCCAGGGGGTACTTGAACCTGAAAAAAAAAACTAAGCCTTGTTAACCAGTTTACAAAGGTATGTAAATATGCAAATGGTCTTTAAAGTCCTGTGAAAAACTCCTGCGTGCCAGAGATAAGACTCCAGACACTGCCCAGCCGAGCCAACAGCAGCAAGAGCTGCAGCAGCTCGGGTTGAGACACATGATGAGGGGCTGAAGCCCTTTCAGCCCTATGAGCATTGCCTGCCTGATCGGAGTAGGTCCAGAGCGCCGGCTTCACAGTATATTTTTTAGGATATTCACATAAGATGAATTTGCACACAACAAATTTAAGTGAAACTCATTAACATAGTTTGTGTTTATTTCTAACGTGGCATAGATTCGACCCTCCTAGACACTGCTGCTACATTCTACAGACCCTGAGTCAGATTCATTGCCGCCAAGTTTCCCAGGTCCATGCATGATGTGCTGCTTCAGGCCAGTTATTTCTTTGAGTCCAAGGCTTATAGTTCTCTTTTATAATAAAGAGCACTACAAGTCCCAGAATTTGATGGAAAAATCCAGGACTCTAGCGGCACATCGAGGATGGACCTTAATATATTGGCAGAGCTGCAGGCCTGCCAACTTTTAGAGCGCCACTATGTGTCACAAGGCAACTTTCTTCACACTGTCTCCTGGAGAAGAACCAATTTTATATGATGCAACATGAAGTGAGCTGAACACCATTGCAAAGAGTGCTTTTCCAGCCATATGTGGATGCTCTCTGAAGAGGATCTCCACCAGGGAATTTGCAAACTACCATGGACATTGGTGAGCGACTCAGAACCTTTTTCTTCTGTTATTTAGGGAGCCTCAGTCACTGCTCGGCGCAAAGCTCAGCCATGCCTTCATGGTCACACCCACGCCTCCTCCCTTAAACAATTATTGTTAGATCTGGGGGTCTCTAGTTGGCAGAGGTAGGTACCAATGTCCAAATTGGGACCCTTGCTTCTAGTCAGGGTAAGGGGGATACACTCTTACATAACCCCTGCTCACCCCCTTGGTAGCGTGGCACAGGCAGACAGGCTTTTCAAAGGCAATGTGTAAAGTATTTGTACCAACATTCACAATAACACAGTGAAAACACCACAAATGGACTCCACACCAGTTTAGAAATATAAAGTATCTTTATCTAAACTACACAAGACCAAAACGACAAAAATCCAACATACACAGTTCAAGAATATGATTTTCAAAAAGTTCTAGGGTTTGCGTCCAAATAATCCACAGTTGCCTCACGTTTAGCCCAAAGTATCTGTAGATGCAAAAAAAGTTCCACATGGAAGCTGCAGCGTTGGAAAACAAGTGATGCGTTACTCCTGAGACCCTGGGGAGGTGATGCGACAGCTCCGCTGGATGCAGCGGGCGTGTTTTGCGACGAATCCAGTCTGTATGGGGAGGGATGCGATACCTTGTATGGATTCCGGTGTGCAGGTTCGGTAGGAAGCGTCTCACACAGGCACAATGCGACGATCTTCGGGACGGCAACGATCTCAGGTGCGGCGGCGATGTGCAGCGCAGCATCGATCTTCTCCTCTTGCGGCCCCTCAATGCGATGGCTCTGCGATGATGTTCGCAGTTATTTTTGTTATTTGTTATTGCGGGTTTATATCGCGCCAAATCACCTACAGGTCTCAGGGCGCTTTTACCTCATGACATAAAAACCAAAAGTACTGAGAGGGGTAGAGGAAGGGACAGGATTTACGCTAGGTTGTGTGCTGTTCTAAAAAGGTTGGTTTTCAGGACTTTCCTGAAACGGAGTAGGTTACCCTCCTTACGGAGTGCCTCAGGCAGGGCGTTCCATAGGTTCGGTAGCACAACCGAAAAAGATCTCCCTCCCATTGTAGCCAGTTTGAAACGTGGGCAAACAAGGAGTTGGGCGTCTGAAGACCTAAGATTTCTTTCCGGTCTATATACCTCAATCCGTTCCTTGATGTAGGCCGGGGCCTGCCCACAGATGGCTTTATGGGCTATACAGAGGCTTTTAAAGGTGGACCTCTGCCCGATTGGCAGCCAGTGTAGACTCTTTAATAATGGGGAGGCATGCGCTCTCCTCAGGAGATTAAAAATGAGCCTGGCGGCATCGTTTAGGACTACTTGGAGTCTGTTAATTAGCGTCTTTGGCAGGCCTAAGTAGAGCGCATTTCCATAGTCGAGTCTTGACACTATGGTGGCAGAAACCACTGTGCGAAGCATCGGCTCGGAGAGGAGAGGAACTAGTTTGCGCAGCTGTCTTAAAAGACCAGTGCAGGTACCGACTACAGTGGAAACCTGGTTGGTCATTGAAAGAGCACTGTCTAACTTAATGCCAAGACTTTTGACTGTAGTGACTGGCTGTGGAGTTGGGCCCAGCTCCTGGGCCCAGAACATGTCACTCCAGGAAGAGCACTTGGATGGTACTATCAGCACCTCTGTTTTTTCCGGGTTAATTTTTAGCTGGTTAGTAGCCATCCAGTGAACTGTGTATCTAAGTATGTCCTGGGCGTGTGACTGGGCTTGTACGGTGTCATCTATGCCCAACAGCAGCTGTGTGTCGTCGGCATAGTTGAACACCCGACAGCCCATCTCCGCTAGTGTGTTAATCAGAGGCTGCAGATATAGGTTAAACAGGAGTGGGGATAGCGCTGAGGCCTGGGGGACACCACAGGTCAGACCTCCCACTCCTGATATGCTATCTCCCATCTGGATTCTCTGGGTTCTCCCAGATAAGAAAGATTCCAGCCACCGAAGAGCTGAGCCCTGAATCCCAACCCCAGCCAGCCTGTCCAGTAGAAGGGTATGGCTGACAGTATCGAACGCCGCTGATAGGTCTAACAAAATCAGGGCGCTCGGTCTCTTACTGTCAGCCATCCTTCTGAGCTCGTCCAGCACCAAGAGCATGACAAGCTCGGTGCTGTGATGTGCGCGGAAACCTGCCTGCCTCTCATGGAGTAGATGGTTAGACTCCAGGAAGCTAGACAGAGATTTAAGCACATGTTGCTCAAGAACTTTGGACAGGAAAGGCAGCTGGGATATGGGCCTACAATTTTTTAAGGCGTTGGGATCTGCCCCCACTTTCTTTAGCAACGGTCTTACACGAGCTTCTTTGAAGCTAGTGGGGAGCCTGCCGGTGCTCAAGGATTTATTCAGTGTGGCTAGGATATGGTCCTCTAACATAGGTCGTGCCAAGCAGAAAATACTAGGAGGACAGGGATCTGCTGGGGAACCTGATTTTGTCTTCCTCATCAGCGATTCGAGGGTTAGTGAGTCCATAAGGGGAAATGATGCTAGGCAGCTGGCAGCAGGGTTTAGGATAGCCTGTTGCTCGATGGGGCCATGCCCCATATTTTTTATTTCGAGCATAATGGCGTCTACTTTATCCAGAAAATATTTCTGGAAAGTATCACAGTTTATGCTGCTGTTTATATCCTGAGCTTTTTTAGTTAATTCCTTCAGGATTTTGAACGTTTCCTTTTGAACATTGGTCGCCCTATTTATACGAATCTCATAGAATGAGGCTTTAGTTTCCTGGGTGAATTTTTTATAGCTGCGAAGCGCCTTCTTATATTGTTCACAGGAGTCTATATCCTTATTTTTCCTCCAGTTTCTCTCCATGTTACGCAGAGCCTTCCTTTGATCTCTCAAGGCGGGTGTAAACCATGGGGCTCCCTTTATTCCACTATTTTTTGTTTGGAGTTTCTCGGGTGCTAACTGATCGATGGCTGTTACTAAATAGTCCATCATGTCCTTACAGTCTTGGTCTACATCTTTATTAGATGATGTTGGCTGGACAATTCCCCTGAGTGCCGTGGTCAGTGTGTGTTGGTCCACATTTTTCCACTGGCGGGTCAGTCTGGGTTTAGGTGCTGGACGGGAGGGTAAGGTATCCAGAGGGATGTCACAGTAGATCAGATGATGGCCGGACCAGATACAGGGGAGGATTCCAGCTAATACCACCCTGGAATCTGTGGTCCATATTAGATCTAAGGTGTGGCCTTTTATATGAGTAGGGGCGTTTACGAGCTGCCTAAAGCCCAGGGAGGACATAGTTGTCTCTAGGGAACTAGCTGCTGGCTGTTTCTGTTCTTTGTCCCAGTGAAAATTAAAGTCTCCTGTGACTATGATGTTTCTATATCTGGAACGCATGTCGGAGACAGAGGACATAAAGGAGTCGTTAAAGCCTGGGGTGGCATTGGGGGGGCGATAAGCTGTAAGAACTGTAACACACATGTTATCAAGCATGATTTTTATCGCCAGCAAGTCGGCCAGATCCGCTGACTCAGCCAGTATTTTAGTTACTGCTAGATGTCTCTTGAATATTATTGCCACTCCTCCCCCTCGAGTGTTCCCTGTACGATTCTGCCAGTGAATGTCGTAATTTACAGGGACGGCGGCTATAATGTCTGGTATGGAGTTGTCCCCCATCCAGGTCTCAGTCAAGGTCAGGATGTCGATGTCTTCGTCTTGCAACAAGGTGAAAATTTCAAGACTATGACAGCACAGTGACCTAGTGTTTAGGCTAACCAACTTTAGGGTATGGGGGGGGGCTGGGGACCTACCTATCTGCGGTGCCTGGATGGCCAGTTCCTCTATGCGAGTGAGTATAGTTAGGTCTAAAGTTGTTGTGCCCCCATTCAGTTGACGTATTTCCTCCCCAGAATAGACCTTCCGTTTGAAAAGGGTCCCTGCCCCTGAGCCCGGCCATGCGCGGACGGGCGCAGACTGGCTGGACTCTGGCTTGACTCCGGCGTGAGTACGGCGTGCCCGCTGAGCGCGTCCGCTGCGCGGAGTCATAGCCGTCTATTTTTATACTGTCTAGCCCTACCCAAAATGGCCGCCACCGTTTTCCTTCCGTGTCCCAGGCAAGCCCGCCCTGAACTGGCCGGTTGCTCTGGGGGGAGGCTGAGGTGCTGTCCGTGCAGCGCGGAAGACGGGGGGTGCAGAGGTAAATTTAAAAGATTAATTAAGAACAATGCCTCCACCCTCAATTCGGTGGAGACACGCGCTGCGATAAATCCGCGCGCTGTGCAGAGGGGGGGGGGGTAGGACACAGAGGAAGTAAATTCACACAAAGCTATTAAAACAGAGTAAAAAGCGTCTGCCCGGCTCAAGCCTCAGGCATCAAATGGCAAAGTTATCTCGAGAGCAGAGTCCTTCCACTATTTTTATACTGTCTAGCCCTACCCAAAATGGCCGCCACCGTTTTCCTTCCGTGTCCCAGGCAAGCCCGCCCTGAACTGGCCGGTTGCTCTGGGGGGAGGCTGAGGTGCTGTCCGTGCAGCGCGGAAGACGGGGGGTGCAGAGGTAAATTTAAAAGATTAATTAAGAACAATGCCTCCACCCTCAATTCGGTGGAGACACGCTGTTGTAACCTTGCACTTGGTTCCGCCCACTCCCCCCTGTTACCCCCTCCCGCTTCTCCCCCACTTGGTATGGCCCGTGCTGTCACTTGAAGGCAGCAGTAGAATGTTTGAGGGTAACGATCCTGTCAAGCTGGGAGCACCTTGTGTTATATTGAACTGAATAAAGGTTCTTGAATTCTACCACGTGTGGACCGTTTTTACTACAATTTTGGCGACGGAGGAAACAGAGCTGAGCCAGGGTCAGTGTGGTGTCTCTCCCCTGGAGTGATATGAGCTTGGACATGGAAAATAAAAGGACATGAATTGGGGACGTACCTTGGGCGTTCTGAGGAGACTGAGACATAAATGAGAAGTAAGACCCAAATCGATGAAAACTGGAAGGAGCGCGAGTCCGTGAGTTGAGCAATCTAAGCTGATTGAAGGAATTTTAGCGGAAAAGGGAGCTAACTTTAATCTTTGTCACCGCATGTTGAATTTGAAAATTCAAGCTTTGCCAGTACTGCATGAGGAGTGTTGCCAGTGAACATAAAGGACTAGGATTCACCGGGTGAAAACCGGAAGAGGAAAAAAAAAATTCTGGTCGCTTTATAATCGAATTCACGCAGTCTTCAGCCTAACGGGTTGCCGTTGAGAAGCGTGTGGCGAAGAGTGAAGCTGTCGAAGTTGATGTGACGCAGCGAACGACTTATGGAGGCATTGTTTCGTTCCTGGCACTGAGTGGGCACCCTTTAGCACCTAGCTTAGTCCCCTCCGTGGTTTGTGAGGACTGGTGTGCGGGCCGTGAGAAGCAGTGAACACTCGTGAGGGAGAAGACGTAGCAGATCTTGCTCCGAGGAACAGCAGAGTTGTCGACAGGAAGTTCCCGTCCTGCAATCGTGAAGTAGAAAGAGGACTTCGCAGCATATATTACTTTCAGTGTGAATATTGGAGAAAAAGAAGAAAGCTGAAAGTAAAATCAGATCACCTCTGGTGTTTCCGTGTAATTGTTATGGTGCTGGGAAGCAAGACTCAAGTCGGTAACAGAGGGAGTCGTACAAGTCTATGAGGTGAGCGGAACATAGCGTGTAGTAAACTTATGAAACTGAACGGTGGCAGCGCGTTGTAGCTGTGTGAGGAAATTTCAGAGGAACAGAGAGTGTAGCGAGCCTTTGTTCCAGTGTTTGAAAATTAACTGAGGCAGCATTTTGAGCTGTATGAAATATCTGAGATGATCCGGGAGGGCAGTTAACCCCTGTTGCCACGCGTGAAACGGAACTGAGGCAACGCTTTGAAGTGGCGTGAGGAGATTTCGCAGGAACAGAGTGTGTGGAAAACCTCTGGGGTCCGGGTAGTAAACTGAATCGAGGCAGCGTGTTGAAGCAGCGTGAGGAAATCTCAGAGGGGCAGGGAGTGCAATAAACCCCAGTGACGGCGGTTGATACAGATTTGAGGCAGTGCGTCTAGTGAGAGATACGTAATTTTTTTTGGATCATTGACTCTGGGTTGACAAGGAACATGAATCTACAGACGTCGTGAGCAAAGCATATTCTGTGATCTCAGGGTTTCAAGAAGGGAAGTAGAAGGCAGAGCAGGAAACTAGACCTTCAAATTAAGAACCCCGGCGGCCTGAAGGAACCAACGTCAGTTAAGAAGAGTCACTGAGGGGCCAGCTTTAAAGTGAAAAACACCAGGTGAAGTAACCCGGACACATTCTCCGAATGTAGAGAAATATATACAGTATGAAAGTCACTTCGAGACGAGTCTAAATCCAGAGATCAATGTAAGAGGTATTTCGGAACGATCCAATTGGGCATTTCACGCACCGGGTGGCACAGGTAATTAATCTACGGAGCTTCATGAGCGGGAAGAGCACGAAGACTGTATCCTTAATAAGTTAAAATAAATAAATAAATAAATAAGGGCTAGAGTGTAAACTTTGTTGGGAGAGTAGCATAAACAAACAGTAAGTAGTCATCGGCACTGGGGAATATAAGAGGCCAATTAAAGAGAGATTTATTAGAAGAGGCTAAATGTGTAATTTACCGCATCCTGAGCCACTAATGAATGAAGAAGGTACTAGTATTGCGGATTGGGAAAAGGAGGAAGAATGGACAAACAGTATGGGAGCTGGAGAATGGATAGTGAATATTAACAGAGAAGGAAGAAACTTTAGGGGATCCGACAGAAACGGTCGGCGAAAGGTCTTGAATGATTTAAATATACACAATAAGCGAGAAGGGAGTGCCAAAGTACAAGGGAACAAAATATGTAGAAAAGAGGGAGAGATGGCGAGGAATAAAAGTGAAGCAAATCAGATGTATACAATCAATAGAGGTGGAGAATTTAAGGGGTCTATAGCGGATTCAGAGTTACAAAGTAATGTAATAGACAAATACAGGTGGAAGAGTGATTTGTCATTAACGCTAGGAAATGAAGTTGAAGCAGCAGATACGGGTGAAAACTTTATATTGAGAGGAAATGAAGAGACGGAGTGGTGCTACATGAAGAGAAGTACTAAAGATAAGAATTATAATGCAGAAGGAGTGGTTGCGGTACCGGAAGGAAAGGAACGAAGGAAATTAAGAACAACGGAAAAACCCAATGGTTCTGAGTCCAGGAGAGTGTTGGCTGTAAACGACAGTAGTCAATTTACCAGGTTGGAGAGTTTGAGGGTGACCACGTATCCATCGTTAGACATTGAAGTAAGGAGAAAAAAAGTTTGGAGGTATAAAAAGAAAACAGAAACAGTCATGGTCAAGTGCGAAAGAAAGCAGGAAACGTCAGTTGGAAAGGTGGTTGGAGACAATATGAGGAACATTTTTGGAAGAATTATCAGTGAACTTGATGTTCTGGAAGTAAAAGAAGGGGTTTTAGAGGAAACGTGTGGGGTTACCCCTTCCACGAGAGTAGTGGAGGAACTTTCCAAACCAACCTGCCTCAAGAAGGAGGAAGCATGGAGCTCTACAGCTCGAGTCAAATACAAATTCAGGTGGTGCAAGAAATCTGACCTCCACATGGACCCGGAAAGAGGAGTTTGTCAGAGGAGGTGTGAGAATCCACTCAAAAACGTACCAAGCCAGCACCCTAAAGGTCAGGCCGGGAGAATCTGGGTGCTCCTAGAAGGCTGGAAAGAAGATGTGTTAGGGTTTACAAGAAACAAAGCCAGATTCACAAGGCGAACCCAGGGGACGAGGTTGGAGGAAAATCCAGTCCCTGAGGAGGCATGTACAGGAGGAGGTACGAGAAGCTCAGTCACGGCGTGCCACAAGAGAAACTATGCGGGACAAAACACCTATGAGGCCAAGGAGAAGGAAGGTTCAGGTGCTGAGTATGGAAAGAGATCCGAAGTGGAAGGATGGTCTAGACCAGACAACGAGGATGAAAAGGTGGATGAGGTCTGTGGTGTTACAAGGCGCAGACGCAGTGCGGTCAGGTCCAGGAAACTACCCAAGGAATAGATCTTAAAGTTATTGTTGCTCACCTGGAAGGAGGTGATGATACGAAGGAGAGAAGTCTGGAGCACAAGAGAACTAAACCTAGGAACTGACTGGGGGATGACTGGCATAACGGAAAAGCAGGAGTGCTATTAATCATTTACCCGGCGGCGCTCGCCTGGCCAGTCTGTGCTTCCACGTTGGATTTAGGCCAGGACCTTTGGTTGGCCATCACAGAACGAATATCTCTTGTTGACAGTAATACCTCCTGGGTAATTTTGAGCTGAGGACTACCAGATGTTTGATTTTGGGTTGGCCATCACAGAACTAACAACCCTTGTTTAAAGTTATACCACATGAGACATTTTACTGCGTATAACTTGAAGTCTGAAGTGTTGGCCCCTTTGGGCTATGACTAGGGTATAGTGATTTCTTACCAGTGTCTACATCATTTCCTTGAGCACAGACACCCGTATAATTAGGAGCATGATGTCTCACAGACTCTGGTTAAGTATTTAGGGGTTCAGTGTGGATGGGAAGTTGGGGTGTCCAGCCCATGTTTTGCCCTTCTTTACCAGATTTGGCCGGGAGATTAAGGGGATTCTCATAGTTTCAGGCTTCCACCCTCCCGTTCCTGGATTTCTCCGCCCCGCCCCTACAGAGACTGTTTATCCCGTTTATATTGGTCCTCTGCCAGCTTAGGTAGAGGCCCTGGGTTCACCCCCCTTGATGTCCAAGGTTCCCACTGGGGCTTA
>NC_136057.1:1628473476-1628483476 GCF_964261635.1 Lissotriton helveticus | reverse complement strand
GCTAAATGCGCTAGTACGTTTCGTTACCCCTCTTCTTTCGCCTTGTGGCTTCATAAGGGTACAATGTCTCTGGGGAGTGCTGGTAAAAACATTAAGTGAAACAAACGTGAACTAAAGTGAATAAATCATTACATTACTGGGTGACGTGATCTTCTACTCTATCTTGTCATAAGTTCTTCCAGGTGACAGGTTCAATTGCTCGTGAAGTGCACGTGATATCTACTCTGAGCTCCTTGATTCTACCTGTTAGAGTGAAAGAAACGTATAATTACAAATGCGCTACAATCACAGTTAAAAACATATATACATTTTCAAGCTTTTCTTATTACCATTAGATGAGAACCTCTTAAACATGATAGCCCTAAGTCATTTCAAATACCATTGAGTCACACATTCATAGTGCTTTTCAATTGATACAGTATTTCCCACTTGATACAGTATTATTATTTTCAGCTTCAGGAATCATACAGGTGTACTACTAGCTCTTCGTGGTCATTATGCCCATTAGGTAGTCTCGTTTCTAATTCTAGGATCCATTTGGATTCTTTCTTTCTCAGCTGTAACTCTGTTACCCCCTCTCAGGTTCAGGTTCACCTGTTCTATTGCAAAGTATGTTAATAAGTTGCAATTGGATTTATGATGTTGGGCAAAGTGTCTCGCAACATGGTATTGGGAGTCCCTGTTAGTGATTGCCCTCAGGTGCTGCATAACTCTATTCTTAGCCATTACTGTTGTGCTGCCTACATACCTCTTTTGGCAGGGACACTCAAGCACATATACTACATGTGTTGAGCTACATGTCAGAAATTTACCAATAATCTTTCTCTTGTTCTTTCCATGAGGGATCTCAAAATCCTTTAGCATTGAACTGTACTTGCAGGCTCTACAGTGCCCGCACGGGAAGAATCCTACAAGGTTATGTTGGTTCCTATCCTTGTAATCTGTGATATCTCCCTTCGTGATTATGTCCCTCAAGCTCCGACTTTTTCTGTATGTAATGGCTGGTCTTGTACTCAGTTTAGGGCCAACAATGGGGTCGCTTTTTAAAATATTCCAATTCCTTGAAATTATTTTCTTCACCTTTTGGGACCCCCTGTTATAAGTTAGAATTACTCTGGTGGTATCATTCTCCTTATCCTCACATTCCTTTGGTGTCAAAGTACTCTCTCGTTATATTTTCCATTTTAGATAAGGCCCTATCTAGGACATATTTAGGGTAGCCCCTTTTCCTAAATCTCTGTATCATATTGTTGCTCTCTTGTCTGTACTCTTCTGTATTAGAGCAGTTTCTCCTTGCTCTTAGAAGCTCCCCATACGGAATGCTCCATTTTAGGGTATCTGGGTGGCTACTCAGAGCATGGAGGACACTATTGCCTGCAGTTTCCTTCCTGAACAATTTGGTTGCCAATCGGTCTCCTTCCGCCCTGACTTCAACATCTAAATATTCAACCTTACATCTGTCCTTATGATGAGTCAATTTTATGTTATAGTTGTTAACATTGAGTTGTTCCACAAAGTTTTCCGCTTCCACATCACTCCCACTCCATACCACAAACAGGTCATCTATGTACCTAAGCCATACTTTGACTTTTTTTAAATGCCTGCATGTATTGGGGGTCAGTGTGGATTTCCTCTTCCCATCTTCCTAGGAACAAGTTCGCGAAACTCGGCGCGAAGCTTGTACCCGTGGTCTGCTTGTACAACTCCCCATTGAACATAAACACATTGTTCTCTAGGCATATTCTTATCATGTCCCCTATCATTCTCGTGTGCTCCAGGTACATTATGTTGCGCTCATTTAAATAGTGCATGCATGCATCAATGCCATGTTTGTGTTCAATTATGGTGTACAATGGGTTAACATCCATTGTCATCAATAGGTATTCTGGTTTCCAGTCTATGTTAACTTTTTTTAGGAAATCTTGAGTGTCCTTTACATACGACGGGAGCTTTCCTACATATTCCTGCAGAAAATGTTCGACGTATTTGGAGACATTTTCATAGACACTTCCTATAGATGACACTATAGGTCTCCCTGGCGGTGCTAGTGGGTTCTTATGGATCTTCGGGAGAAAATAGATTATCGGAAGTTTTGGATAATCTTTCTTTAGGAACACATATTCCTCCCATGATAAAAGGCCATCCTCCTGCCATTTGGCTAGCTTCGACCACATTGTCAGAATGTTGTTTCTATACACTCCTCCATTACTTTTACAGTAGAATGTTTCATTCTCCAATTGCCTCATGGCCTCTTTAATGTACATATCTCTATCTTGTATGACCACATTTCCCCCCTTATCAGCTGGGCGTATTCTAATTGAGGAATCAGTCGCTAGGGATTCAATCGCTTTTCTTTGTTTAAAGTTTAAGTTAAAACCTCCTTCCTTTTCTCTAGAATAGTGTTTATATTTCAATAATTGTTGTAACGTCATGAAACGTGTCTACATTGTCGTGAGGGAGATTTGGATAAAACACAGATTTAGGTTTAAAACCCGTCAGGGCAGCTCTATCTGTGGTCATATTCCATGTCTCCATGTCCTCATTATGGCCAGATATTTCAATACTATCTCCTTCCCTAAGTAGACTATGTGCTACTTGGATAGCATTGGCATCACCTACTTCTAAAAAGGGCTGACTAGGAGCAGTAGGTTTTTGTGCATTAAGTGTACGGGTGTCTGATCTTAATGCATGCCATTTCTTCAGTTTTAACCTTCTTATAAAGCGAAAAATGTCTATTCTAGTCTCGCTGTAGTTGAATATTTCTGTTGGGCAGAACGAGAGTCCTAGGCTCAAGGTATTCTTTTCTATGTTAGTTAAATCTCTACTTGATAAATTCACTATTGTTTTATTTACCATATCATTGTCCTCCATTATTGGTTGCGCTTCTTGTAGCCCCCAAATCTGGTTCCCACTGGCTCGCGTTCCACCCCTTTTCCTTTTCCTTTGTTTCCTTCTCTTTCTCCGCTGCTTGCTTCGTCCGTCCCTCTTACCGCTCCTCTTGCTTTTCCCCGTGGTCTCCCTCTGGTACCTCTTCCTCTCTGTGCTGGAGGAGGTGAGAATCTTCCGACTGCTGCCCCCGCTTCAGCGCTCGGAATTCGTCTAAATACGTCGGTTTAGACGTTATTATTTCCATTTCAGCAATTGTGCTGGCACTGTGTATGGAGCCATCCGTGTCTGACCCTTCTGTGGTCTCTGCATCCGGTTCTTTCCCTTGGGTTTGAGGGGTTCGGCTTGCTGGAGTAGATTGTTTTATGTCGTACATATGGTCATACTTCTTGCTGTATGTGAGGATGCGACCGGAATCATAGTCATTGCAATCTCTGTGCAGTTTCCTTTGTTTCCTTATCTTTGTCATCCTCATGTTGGATCAGTCTGGCTTTCATGTCATCCTTGTACTTTTTTATACTAGTTTGATCACTCTCATTCTTTAGTTCCTCCTCAATATCCAGTATTTCCTTCAATAGTCTCTCTCTATCCTCCCAGGCATATTTCACCAGTATACAGAGCATAGTTCTAGAGCTATTTGTTGAATTCTCAAACCACTCTTCAAGCATGCGTGGATTAGGGGATTCGTGTGAGGGCGTGATGTATATTCTCAATCCTCTAGGGACCATATTTTTGTCCACATAGTCCTGTAGGGATACTGCCTCCCACCATTTGGACGTTTCATTCTTTTTTAGCTTTTCATATTTTCTCAATTTTCCAATTAATGTGGTTTCCACTTGCTTTTCGGGCTTTCTATAGCCAGCACGAACTGTGTATGTAACTGGTGGAGAGCAGATGTATTGTTGTGTGAGCAAGGGAGCAAAAGCTTCCGAAACGCGTAACAGCAATAAAGCAACACTGTGTACAATCCTGGCTTCTGAGAGTGCGTTAAAACTTGGATGTTATTGAAAAAAGAAAAAAGTGTATGTGTATATGTATATGTGTATATGTATATGTATATGTGTATATGTATATTCACTGAAAAAACCATAGGTTATAGACCATATATAGTTAGGAATTAGCATTTAAAAAACCTTATTTTACTCACACAAAACCATTGAAATTCCATATATAGTTAGTTGCACTAACTATATATCGCGCACCCGCAATCCACTGCTGATCATGTCACATATTACATCATTCATGACATGGTCAGTGACATCACTGATGACATCACTGATGACATCTCAAATGACATCACTGATGAGATCACTGATGACGTCATCCAGTGACTGTGTTTCTGTAAAGTTTAAATATGTTTTACATATTGAAGAATGAGTAGATGTATAAGTGTCTGGACGAAGGATTTAGTAGGTGCATGACTGAATGTATGAGTGAGTGATTAAATGTGTCTCACTGAGTGCATGGGTTAGTGACTAAACTGTCTTAATTTGTGCATCATTATGTCTGTTGTTCTGTAAACTGCTGCATGTGTTGATCATTAGCTATACGAGAGGCTATATGTGTTATTAATTGGTTGCCCAAGTATTTCTATGGCAGATTGAGTTTGTGTGGGGGTGGCTGGAAGGTGTGTGACTCTATGCATAGATGTGTGAGCAGTTTATTCACTAGGTGTATGAGTTCAAGACTGCATGTGGAAACAGCTACATGGGCAGTTGACTGTGTGCATGAGTGTATTGATGAGTGAATGGATATCTCAATGCTACATGTCATAGTAAGTACATATGTCAAACACAGTACATGTGAGAGTTGGCATATATAAATAACTGTGCATGAGAGCCACTGAATGAGTGAGTGGTTGTATCGATCATTGTGAACTTGTATCAGGGATTGTATAAGAGTAAATATGTGTTAGTATATGTTTCAATAAGTAAGGTGTGTTTAACTGTATAGTTGAAGAAATGGAGGTGAGATTGTTTCTTTGCATGACTGACTGGGTGTGTGAGTAACTCCATGGATGAGTGGCAGTGTGTGAGTGTCTGTATACACTGAGTGTATCTAAGGTTATATTAGAGTCTGAAGAGGTTTATCGTATTAGCACAAGAATGATGTCAAATGAGATGTCATCAGTGATGTCATCAGTGATGTCATTTGAGATGTCATCAGTGATGTCATCAGTGATGTCACTGACCATGTCATGAATGATGTAATATGTGACATGATCAGCAGTGGATTGCGGGTGCGCGATATATAGTTAGTGCAACTAACTATATATGGAATTTCAATGGTTTTGTGTGAGTAAAATAAGGTTTTTTAAATGCTAATTCCTAACTATATATGGTCTATAACCTATGGTTTTTTCAGTGAATTTTCAAGGTTTTGTAAATGCTAATTCCTAACTATATATGGTCTATAACCTATGGTTTTTTCAGTGAATTTCAATGGTTTTTTAATAGCAAATATCATAAGCTGTCGAATGTCAAGTACGTGGTAAGTGAAAACATTTTCGTGTTTATGCACACTGATCTGCTTTGAATGGTGCCCCCCCCCTCATTTCTATTAGGAGTACTCTCTCTTTGCAGATAGTGAAAGGTAGTTAACGCAGGCCTTTGCCCCCGTTGTAATCCGTCGTGCCTGCTTCTCTCTCCATTTGATTGATTGTTATCCAAGTATTTACTATTTTAGAATTAGTTCTCTTTGGTTCATTCTCTATTTACAAACAAACACAGAGTCGCAATACTCTGTTTAGTCTTTGCAGATAACGAAAAATCGTGTAAAAAAAAAAAGAAAAGGAATCGAGCAAAATCAGTAGGCCACTAATGGGATCTCTTTTTGACCTTGCTAAAATAGAAACATTAGGAACAACCCCTCATGACAAATACAAAACTAGTGAGATGAACTGAACTCCACACAATGATGGCTGCAAAACAGCTCGGCTCCGCCACCCACCCCGCCCAAAATAACGATAAAGAGCGGCTGCCATGATTGGTTGCGGAATGGCCACGACGGAGCTACGAAATGGTGCTGCTCTCATGCTAACCCCAGCTTCAGTCTGAAACATCCAGAAACACTGTAGACTACCAATTCGATCAGTTCCGGTAGCGCCCCAATGTAACCCGGTAGAGAAGAACTAGCCCTCCCCTCTTTGATTGATGGTTCTTGTTGCCTGTCCCTTCTGTTGTCATTTAACAGAACTATTTAGCCTGCTGAAAGGGGTTGTGTTTCGACCGCTGGTTGGTGGAGACATTTTGACTATATTCTGGACCTGCGTTGTCACGTAATGCGTCATATGACGCGCCGCGTTAGCGCATCCGGAAGTCATCCGGGGCGCGCAGCGCGTAACGTAAGCATAACAAGTCATGTGACTTGTTAATAAAACTTTTCATTGGTTCATTTTACTTTTCTTATTCTAATGATGAAAGCCTTGGTCATATCACCTAAAAATTACGCTTTTAATTACTTCCGAACATTATTTTTTCTTAAATATATGTTATAATGTTCCAGGCTAATGTACTTTCCCGGAAATTTTACAACTGTCCTGCAAGTAAAATATATTCTTTTTTCGAGAAAAAGAGCGTTTCTTCGTCCCATGACGGAGCCGTTGAGCAAAAGAGGGTCGACCTGCTGTCTTAGTCGCCGATACGCCTGAATATGAGATTCTTATCGATCACTTTATGTTGCAGGAATAGAAAACACAACAGCCCTTGACCATTTATCTTTACTGCGTTCCTTCGTATTATACCTTTTACCCTTCATGTAATTGGTCTGCTTTATTTCACTTGCCTTTTAATGATTCTAAAACAGTGACTATTATTAAAAACTTTACCAATGTATATACTACTACCATGTTTTCTTTTAAAAACCTTTATTGTGAAAATTTCATTATACAAATACGAGCCTATAACCACGTGGGCCTGCCACGGAGCAAACTGTAATCGTATATGATGAATAGACATTTACACTGTAGAGGAACGTAACGGGCGGGCCATTAGGTTGCAAGAACTAAGGTGTCTAACAGTTACGGAATCGGTGGACGTACATTTTATAATTAAAATACGACAGGGCCAGTTACAATAAAATTATCTAGATATACATTTGCGGGCAAGTACCATGGGTGACGTTAATTCGAACTTTCAACAGTACAGTAATCAATAACACATCAGAACTTAATATCAATAGGGATGTCGAAATATTCAATCAATTCTCGTCCCCGCCCGCCATGTGCTTCAAAACTGCATACGTATCTCGTGATTTCAAGGTTCTGCAACCAGTACACAACAAGGAGTTACGAGTCCCATTTATTCCGGCGCCATTTTGGGCGAGGACGGGCAGGTCCAGGATATAGTCAAAATGTCTCTACCAACCATCGACTATGATGATGTTCATATGCTGTATTTATTAGAGTAACACTCATCTGTCCACATGAAATTAATTTACCACAATCTAAACATGTCATTTTAATCTTTCCAAAGTTCTTCTAAATATTTGGGACCGTTTCCCTTGCCTCTGAAGCTCTCAGTGCCACTTCTTTGATGAATGTACTAGCAGGTCAGGGGTTCTCCTCCAAATCTCTCTTTTATGCAGCACTATAATTAATTGGTGCCACCTCTCCATATGACGATGCATGGTATAGTTACCACAACTATATTTTTTTTCGGTTCCTCTGGAGAGTTCATCGTGGCAGATGAAGCGTGTAACGTACCGGGCATTTACCTTTTTTTGCATGTACAGGAAAGGAAAAAAAAATCGAGCGTCCAAGTTCTAAGGTGTCCCAGGGCCATTTTAGTGGACCAGGCCCAAATCCAAAGAACAGGCCGCCATTTTGAGAGTCCTCTTGCAGCCGCCTGTCGCTGTAGCATCAAGAGCAGCCGAAACTCAGCTGAATGGCAACTGAAACGGTAAATGGGCGCCCCACTACATTTCAGCATTGTAGGATGACCACACCAGTACAGCAACTTGCTAGACATCACCTCGGTGCCATCCGGATCTCGGCGCCCCACTGCAGATGAAGTGCCTCAACTATGAAACCACCACGGTGACATCCGGATCTTGGCGCGTTGTGCTGCCTTCGGCCTATTCGCACATCGGTCCGCTACTGACGCCATCTCACAGGCTAATGGGGTGACCCACGCCGAGTTTCAGCATTGTAGGATGACCACACCAACTTGCTAGACATCACCTCAGTGCCATCCGAATCTTGGCATCTCAACGCCTAGTGGTATCTTCCATACAGAAAATATTGTTACGCTGCCTTTGGCCCCATTCGCACATCAGTCCGCAACTTAGACATCACCTCGGTGCCATCCGGATCTTGGCATCTCAGCGCCTTGTGGTGTCAGTCAGAAAATATTGTTGCGCTGCCTTTGGCCCCATTCGCACATCAGTCCGCTACTGACACCATCTCACAGGCCAATAGGGCGCCCCACGCCGACTTTTACCATTGTACGATGGCCACACCAGTGGCACAACTTGCTAGACATCACCTCGGTGCCATCCGAATCTTGGCATCTCAACGCCTAGTGGTATCTTCCATACAGAAAATCTTGTTACGCTACCTTTGGCCCCATTCGCACATCGGTCCGCAACTTAGACATCACCTCGGTGCCATCCGGATCTTGGCATCTCAGCGCCTTGTGGTGTCTTCTACTCCGAAAATATTGTAGAAAATATTGTTGCGCTGCCTTTGGCCCCATTCACACATCAGTCCGCTACTGACACCATCTCACAGGCCAACAGGGCGCCCCACGCCGACTTTTACCATTGTACGATGGCCACACCAGTGCCACAACTTACTAGACACCACCTCGGTGCCATCCGGATCTTGGCGCGTTGTGCTGCCTTCGGCCTATTCGCACATCGGTCCGCTACTGACGCAAACTCACAGGCCAACGGGGCGCCCCACGCCGACTTTCAGCATTGTAGGATGGCCACACCAGTGCGGCAACTTGCTACACACCACCTCGGTGCCATCCGGATCTTGGAATCTCAGCGCCTAGTGGTGTCTTCTATTCCGAAAATATTGTTGCGCTGCCTTCGGCCCCATTCACACATCGGTCCGCTACTGACGCCATCTCACAGTCCAACGGGGCGCCCCACGCCGACTTTCAGCATTGTAGGATGGCCACACCAGTGCGGCAACTTACTAGACACCACCTCGGTGCCATCCGGATCTTGGCGCGTTGTGCTGCCTTCGGCCTATTCGCACATCGGTCCGCTACTGACGCCGCCTCACGTGCCAACGGGGCGCCCCACGCCGACTTTCAGCATTGTAGGATGGCCACACCAGTGCTGCAACTTGCTGGACACCACCTCTGTGCCATCCGGATCTTGGCGCGTTGTGTTGCCTTCGTCCTATTCGCACATCGGTCTGCTACTGACGCCGCCTCACGTGCCAACGGGGCGCCCCACGCCGACTTTCAGCATTGTAGGATGGCCACACCAGTGCTGCAACTTGCTGGACACCACCTCGGTGCCATCCGGATCTTGGCGCGTTGTGTTGCCTTCGGCCTATTCGCACATCGGTCCGCTACTGACGCCGCCTCACGTGCCAACGTATTTTCTCCGCATTTTACACCCTATGCCGCATAACAGGTCATGTGACTTGTTTTTAAAACTTTTCATTGGTTCATTTTACTTTTGGTTTCCTAATGATGGAAGGCTTGATCATGTGACCTAAAAACAACACTTTTCATTGGATGAAAACTTTCTTTTTTTCCCAAACGATGAAAGCCCCACCTTGTTTCTGGATGTTTCAGACTGAAGCTGGCATCAGCATGAGAGCACCACCATCTCGTAGCTCAGTCGTGGTCATTCCGCGAGCAATCATGGCAGCCGCTCCCCACCAGAAGCCTGCAGGAGTCGGAGCCCCCAAAACTTTTGATGAATTCTCAAGGCGGAGGGGACGCTTTCGAGAATGGGGTCCAAGACCTAGCAGACAAGCGTCCGATTTCCAAGGTGTCCCAGGGCCATTTCAGTGGACCAGGCCCAAAAAGGAAACAGCCAGCCGCCATTTTGAGAGTCCTGTGACAGCCGCCTATCGCTGCACCGCAAGAGTGGGCGCAACTCAGCTGAATTGCGGCTTTTGACACAGTGGACCAAAAACGGACGGAATGGC
>NC_136057.1:1628465976-1628468476 GCF_964261635.1 Lissotriton helveticus | reverse complement strand
TGACAACACTGGGGGGGGGATGTCTTGCACATGCCTCCGACCCCCCCCCCCCCCCGTCCTCATCGCCTGGTCCGGCCATAACAAATGTCAAGCGAGACGCCGTGGGGTGCACTGGGTGGGAGAGACGGTGCGAACAGGCCTCTCCCGCCTCCCCAGGTGGAGGCTTCCCAGCTGCACCCTCAGCGCTCCAGGCGCCCGGAAAAGGGTTCTTCCACTGTGGCGATGCTGCAACGTCTCGCCCGGCAGGGTGGAGCCCGTCCGCTCATTTGACCCCCCGATCGCCAGTAGCTACCGAACTCTCAAAATGGCGGTCGACCTGGCAAGAGCGGGCCCAGCATAAAGAAATGGCCCGGTCACTGGTTGACTCCACCACCGTAGTCCTCCACGACCTTGAAGATTCTAGAGGAGCCGCGGGAGTCCCCGACCCCCGCAGACACCCCCGATGGGGAATGACTGCCATGATCGCCCGTGGAGTGACGAACCTGTAGCCGCGGGACGTCGGCGCTCCCATGCTGGCGCCAGCCTCAGTTTGAATGACTAGAATCCTGCAGACCTCAGTTCCGGTGAAAGCACGGTGTGACCCGGTAGGAAAAATTGTTGCACCCCCTCCCCTTTTTGACTGATGGTTCAAACCACTGATCCTTTCCTTTGCCCTTTTAACGGAACTTTGGACTGCCTCCCCCCCCCCCCCCCGCGGCGCCCCACGCCGTTATTTGCTGGGCGGCAACTTACTAGACATCACTTTCGTGCCATCTAGATTTCAGCGCGTTCTGCTGCCTTGGAACTATTCGCACAACAGACCGCTACTGACGACCCACCCCCAGGCAACATCTTCTGAATTTTCATAATTTGAAAGAACTAGTAACATGTCCTCATCAGGAATTTCCTCTTCAATCATCTCATCAGGAATCTCCTCATGAAAACTCTGCAATGAAGATTCTTGTAACTCTATGGTCTCCAAACATTCGATAAATTCGCCATCAAGAGATAATTTCATTAAATGTAGTGGATAATTCAAAAGAAATTGCCACGGTCTCTTCATTGTTTAAATGTTTTTACTGTTTTTGTTTTGTTGTATATATTTATAAGTTATTAAAGTTTTATATTCCTACTACTTTGTTGGAGTGCTATATATTTTTAATGTGACACATAATTGTAAAAACTTTGTACAAAGAGTCATCCCTGGAATCTTCCGCTTCAGGCTCGGTCCCCTCCCCAATCACAATACAGGATGGTTTTCAGATAGTAGGAACGCGTGTGGTTTGACGGATCTCATCGGGTGTGAGCCTTGATCTACTATAACTCCTTTGAAGAGGGGTGATTCTTTACAGCTGGGGCCATAAACTACATCTGCAGGGCTAGCTGATAGCCTGGACAATCGGACACAGAGGAAGAGGAGTGTCAGAGGGTGCGGTAGTGAATAGGGCGAAAGGGAGGTGTCGGGCGGGCACAGAGTGTGATTCTCAGGGAAGAGCAGCGCAGATGGGGGGAGGTTTATTGCCGATGCATAAGACAGAGAGCGGGGGTGACCAGTTCCTGGGGAAGATGCTTGCGAGGGTGGGGAGCCATACTACGGATCAACAGCGTGCAGAGAGTGGTTCTGGTCAAGGCATCTAAAATGGCTGCCGTGCACGACAAAAGTGGCATTTCAAAAAAGGCAAGATGGCGCAGACAATGTTTTTCAACACTTCCTCATTTCCTTCGAATCGAACGTTAACAGACGTTGGTGCATATTACCAAAGTTAAGCGATATTTATCGCTAACGATGCTTAGCAACGAATTTTTTACCGCTAAGCATCGTCAGAAATTATCGCAGATAAACCTTGCTATTATCAAGGTTTATCGCAAATGCGATAAAAAACGGCCGCAATGCATGAATATCGCTAAAAAGTCAGCGATATTCATGCATTACCGAGCTGATGCTCTTAGCCATGTTCTCCACCTCCCATTGGATAACATGGCTAAGAACTGCTCAGGGCAGGTGTTAGTTTTTGGAGATATTCGCGCTTGGCGCGAATATCTCCAAAAGTTGGTAATAGGAGATAGATATCTTGCATGTTGTAATGCAAGTTATTGTGGTATATGGAACTCATACCATAATCTCTCAGGAAAACAGAAACTGATCCTTTTGGGACCGCCTGAGAAGGCCTAGGGGGTGAGGGGTACTCTACTTTGCCCCCTTTTCACGTTCCGAACTATTTTATTTTACTCTTCTATAATTACACAAAATGGCAGCGATAAGATGCATCAGAGACAGACAGTGAGAGAAAGGAGGCCGGAGATGAAGAAGACATGTCAAATACACATTGGAGATAATATAGTGGGAGAAGGGAAGTAAATATGAGTAAACTTACCATGTAACATAAAAATGTTGCACTCTATACTATGTCTCATTTTATACTACAATCACTTCGCTACAACCTCATAAATTAAAAATAAAAATGAATAATGTCTCAACCAATTTTTGATTTCTAAATATAAATTTATTCTTCTGAATTTT